>NC_045605.1:19010825-19313855 GCF_009762305.2 Zalophus californianus
CTGTCAAGCCGTTTCCCTTTTCCAAGCTCTGTTAAAGGTTTGCTACTTCCAATTTGCAGAAAACGGTCTTAAATTAGATCTCAAGGTAAAATAAAAGAAAAATTCAGGGGCATAGGGACTGAATTCCCTACCACAAAGACATACGGGCTCATCTTACATTAAATCTCCACTAACTACTGCCGATCTTTCCATTCATTCCACGGTCCAACCTCCCTTTGGTCCTGGCTTGTTCTTACCTCGCAAGCCTGAAGGGGGAGCCATTGAGCCCAAGCTCGGGGACATTCGTAGTGTTTGGAGGTAGGGAGGTTTCTAGTAGTTACCGCCAGCCTCCCCTCGGCCAGGTGCCTCTCCAACTTCATCACTTTTGTCCAACCCCAGGGCTACACCCTCTTCAGAGGAATTGACTATAAATGGTCATCAGGGGGAAGCGGCCAGAATGCCAAGAGCTATAAGCCTGACAGAGCTTGTGTATCAGCCTGACAGCTTCAATAGCCCAGAGTCTACATGGAATCCCAAACAGCCCTTGTTTCTTCCTCCCCAACCACGGGCTGCCTGCCTGCCTTCTTAGCCTTGTTTAAACAAGAGAGAGCAGGCTGCATTTGGACGAGAGGGCTGGTGACCTTTCCTCAGTGTGGGAGTGCAGGCCAGCAAGTCACTGCTCAGCCTGAACATGGATCGCTTTCCCGAGTTTAGGTCTTCCTGATTTCTAGAAACCGGGGTCCATAGGAGTTTTATCATCTCAGAAGTCTGCTGTCAAAGGTGAGACATATCCAGGAGCAGTGTCAACTCTTGAGGTCTGCATGTAGTAATAATTACAGCAAACATGATTGCATGCCACGTAATGTGGACATAGCGTCTCGCATGGCCCTTGGCACATAGTCAGTAGTCAATAAGCGATAGCTATTATTATCAATAATCTTCTAGAGCTTAGAGAACATTCTACGAAGAGGTATCTGTCTGCTTTTCTTTCTTTCTCTTTTGGCTTTTGGCAGCTGAGGAAACAGGTGCTCAGAGTTGTTCAAAGACTTACTCAAGGTTTCATGGCCATGGAGTCAGGAAGACAGTGTGTGGAGCCAGGCTGGCTTCGTTGGAGAGATTATTCTGCATCTCTCTTACCAAGGATTACAGTCCCAACTCTGAATAAGTCCCCACCCCCTTCTCCTTCTGGGCTTGTAGTATGAGTTGACATCAATGATCTCTAAGAATCCTTCCAATATAATCTGCTGTGACTTGGAATTGCCAGTCTCAGGGAGAGGGGGAGCACCTCCCTGGCTGAGAAATCTGCCTCCTTCCCCGTCTAACAGAAAGCTGTTGCAGATCGGGGAGGATGATGACGTTCCTTGAGAAGGAACTTGGGCTTGAAGAGCTTGGGCTCTCTTACCAGGCCCCAGGTAAGACGGACTATGTGGGGTGAAGGATGCTTCAGAGAGCAGAACGCCTGTTCTTCAACTGACTAAGGACACCAGCCTGCCAGGGTGGGCAAAGGAATTGGGACTGGAGAAACTCTTCCCAAATAACCTGAGCTGAACATGCTATCAGCACTTGGAAATCTACCACCATCAGTTCCTCTTTCCACTTCAACCTCTGCCCTCCTCACGTCCACTAAGTGATACATGGGCTTCCCCATGTGCTGTGGCATCACACCCCAAAGCTGAGGCCAGGGTATTCCAGCTTCAGCCAGAAACACCAAAGGACAGCCACCCACACCAGGTTCTCCCCATGCACATCGGGATTCAACTGGCTTCGTTTTGTGGCTTTTCTCTGAAAGTCCTTTCCCTCCAGTCTTGGAAACAACTGTGGTAGTGGGCTAGTTACATAGGACAGGGCTGTTGGTGGGAGTCTGAGGACCCCTGGGGCTGTTTTCCTCCCTAATGTTTCAATTGTGCTGCAGTGCCTCTGGGAGAGGGATAGGGCAGCCAGCCAGCTGTCTCTGCCCAATAGTCAGCACCCTTCCTAACTCCACCCTTCCCCACCCCCGTCAAAATTCACCTCCTCCAAGAAGCCCTCTGAGGTTAGATCCAGCAGCACTGCCTTCTGGTCCCGGCCCCTCTGTGGAATTTACAGGGTTCATATGCTACTACTTATGTTCTCACTTATATTTCTCTGAGGTTGCTGCTATCTCAGGTTTCTACTTTTTTTTTCTTTTCTATTTTGTGTATCCCATTAGATAAGGAGGCCTTTAGGAACAAAAAGCCCTGAGTCTCCTCACCTCCCTCAGTCCTGAGTTTTGCAGCATCTAATCTGGGCTTTGCAAGGGGTACGCTGCATTCATGTATCGGGTTCACTCTGCCCTCGAGTCTCCAGGATCAGGGCATGTGAGAGGGCGGTGGGGAAATCCCTGGTCTTCAGAGACCTTGGCCCTACATAAGGAGGGGAGGGGCAGAACAGAGCCGGTCCCCCAAAGGACCAAGTGTCTATTTTTGCACCCTGAAAATGAGCTGTCAGGACCCTGCTGGGGAATAGCCTCACACACTGGGCTCCCTGGAGGCAGCAGGGCTCGGAAGGTCCAGGAGGAGGTGCAAAGAGGGAGAGATTCCGCTTTGGCTGTGAGGGGCCTCCGGGACTCCCAGGGGAACCTGCAGGCCTCATATATATTTATGTGAACTTCAGATGCTAATGAGTGCTGTGGAGCCAAGAGCCCTGCTGGGCATGGGGAGCAATTGGCCCTACTCTTAACACAGTCTTCTTTGTCTGCAGGGCCTTAGGTTCAAATTGCAGATCTGGGTTTGGAAGTGCAGCTGACATGGAAACCTGCCCAGGCCTATAGCAAAATCACAGTGGGCTCTGGGAGAAAGCAGAGCTTCCGACCCTGTTTCCTTGGACAATGCACCGAAACCCAGGTATGGCTGTGGTCACCTAGTCTACCTTCCAGGTTCCAAGAAGGGCGGTGCCCAACTCCTCTCAGACAGGGAGGTTTTTACCCTATTCTGAAGGAATCACCTCCCTCCACCCCACCGCCCCCAGTCACTCACCTATTCCAGTAATAACAACCTGTGCAAGTTCCTCCTTTTGGCTAACTGAAATCTGTTTTGCTGCAAGGAAGCCTGCTTTTTCTTGCTCCTTCTAGGAAGGAGGGTCGGTCCACAGCCATCTTATAGACTACCTCCTTGACATGAAAACCCCCGCTGTCTCCTCTGTCCAGCTCACCCACCAGTTCCTTTATCTCTTCATCCCTGGGTACCTACTCTGTGCCAGGCAGCAAGCATTCCAAGACAAACTCCATTCTCACAATCATATGGTCTTACGTGGGGAGAGCGGCAGGGGAAGGGAGCAAGAGACAGAAGACACATTTATTACAACAAGTGATATTTGCTAAAATGGCTCTATGGACCAAGTCTTTGGGAGCAGAGCCAACAGCAACAAGCTCACCTCTGAGCCTGGCCATTAAAGCCAAGTAAGACATTCCCCGGGTGAAAAAGGAGGCCAAAGGGTGTTCTAAACAGAGGGAAGACTGGGCATGTAGACCAGAAGATCTGAAAGGGTCTGCCCCCTGGGGAACAGCAAACCATGCAAAGGAGTTTGAACCCTGTCTTCCAGTCTAGAGGCAACAGGCCGCTGAAGCCCATGTTAAGCCAAGGGCATTAACCCTGGTCAGTTTCGAGTCCCAGAGGGGAACCCTGGAGACAGTACAGGCTGGGCTGGGAAGGGAGTGGGACGAGAGGAGAAAGGGCGGCTGGGAGTCTGCTGTGCTTATTCAGGCAAGAGAGAAAGTCAGTTAAGGAGGAGTGACACTTATTTAAGCCATTTTTAAAGTAACGTTTAAAAAATAAAACTTACACCTACTGGGGCGCCTGGGTGGCTCAGTCGGTGAAGTGTCTGCCTTCGGCTCAGGTCGTGATCCTAGGGTTCTGGGATCGAGCCCCGCATCGGGCTCCCTGCTCAGCAGGGAGCCTGCTTCTCCCTCTCCCACTCCCCCTGCTTGTGCTCTCTCTCTCTCTTTCTCTCTCTATCAAATAAATAAATAAAATCTTTAAAAAAATAATATGGCCAATCTTGTTTAAGAAAAATAATAAATAAATAAAACTTATACCTACTTATTATGCCAAACCTGGCAAATAAGGACAAAAATAATGGAAGAAAAGAACTATCACCAGTAAAATTTCCTTCCAGTCCTTTTTCTGTGCATTTACATACACACAAAGCAGTGATTGTTCCATATGTACAGCTCTGTAGCGCTTTCATCACTTTCATTACTCAACACAATAGCAAAAGCACTATCCAAGTCATGCAAATTCTTTGTTATGTCTTGCTAACAGCGTTATATTCAACTGTATAGATTCATGATGCATAATTCACTTAGCCATTATCCTATTTGGGGACATTTAGTGTGTGCCTGTGTTTTTACTGCAGTAAACATTATTTTTTAATTTCTTGAAAAAAATTTTTTAAAGATTTTATTTATTTATTTGACAGAGAGAGAGAGAGTGTGCACAAGCAGGGGGAACAGCAGAGGGAGGAGGGAGAAGCAGGCTCCCCATTGAGCAGGGCGCCCGATGTGGGAACATGACCTGAGCCAAAGGCAGACGCTTCACTGACTGAGCCACCGAGGCGCCCCTGCAGTAAACATTTTTGCACATAAACGTACATTCTATCTGATTATCTCTTTAGCATAGGTTCCCAATGATGGCATTATTGGGCCAAGGCTGTTGAGTGTTTTTAATTCCTGAAGCAGACTTCTAAACTGTTCTTTTTTTTTAGAGAGAGAGAGAGGGAGAGAGTGCGTGCGAGCAGGGAGGCGGTGACAGAGGGAGAGGGAGAGAATCCTCAAGCAGGCTCCAGGCTCAGGGCAGAGCCTGACACGGGGCGACCTCACTCACGATCCTGAGACCCTGACCTGAGCTGAGATCAAGAATCTGATGCTTAACCAACTGAGCCACCCAGGCGCCCCTCTAAACTGTTCTTTAAAATGGTTTGTGCTGATTGTATCCCCACTAATGATGGAGGAGGCTTCTCAGGGGGACCATCTGAAGGGGCCACAGTCTTCATCTTCACCGTTTTTTTTTTTTTTTAAGATTTTATTTATTTATTTGAGAAAGAGAGAGGATGCGAGATAGAAAGCACGAGAGGGAAGAGGGTCAGAGGGATGTGGGACTCGATCCATGGACTCCAGGATCATGACCTGAGCCGAAGGCAGTCGCTTAACCAACTGAGCCACCCAGGTACCCCCATCTTCACCGTTTTGATGACATCTTTCCAGGGGGGCAGAACATGTTACCCCTTGCACCGTTGCGCACAGACCAGAAGCCTCTCTCTCCTCTTTAGCATTTCCTCAAAGCCAACACTCTCTTTTCCCAGATTTCCCAGAGTAATGATCAGTGAGAGCAGATATGGTTTGCCTTAACCTCTTAGAAAGAACTCACTTCTGGGATAGGACGGCAGGTCCAGGATTTTTCCAAAGTGAGCCACATGTCACCAATGCTCGAAAGATGAGCACCGGCATGAGTCAGAGCATAAGCAACTGTTCATGATCCAGGCCTGCTTTTCCTATGGCTGAAGCCACAGCATAGCCTGGATTTCTGGGAGACTCTCTGCTTCTGTCCTGTTATTGCTGAAGTATTCTTACGCTAGTCAGACCACAAACTTGCTTATGTTTATAAAGCAGTCTTATATGAATATATTCATGGACACATGCAGATGTGAGCTGACAAGTCTCCGTGCACGCCAGATGGAAGTCTGTGCCTAATAACCACAAGGGAATGATTGCACAGGGCCTGGCTCGTTATAAACATTTTACCGTATATGATCTCATCTGGAGAGCTGGTGTGGTTAGGGAAGAGAACACAGGCTTTGCAACAAGATGTGTACAGGGTTGTGACTTTGGCCAAATTTCTCCGACTCTAAGAGCCCTGCCTTCCTCCTTTGTGAAACGGGAGTTGTGTCCTCATTTTGCAGTGGTCAGTGACATAAGCAATAGAAAAATGGAGCTCTCCAAAGGCTCCCCACCTACCCATCAATTTTTTTTTAAATTCCAGCTCTATGAGTCTAAACTTCTGTGAACATTAAGCTCTCTACCTGATGGAGAGGCCAGGACTTACCTTCAGAGTAAGCTCTTCTTACACCTACTTCATTGCTTTTCTTACTACAATATGCTTCCTCATATTGCCCTCCAAATCCAGTTCTCTGGGAGTAGGAAGGCGTTTGGAAATTTTTTCCACATGTAATAGGAGGTTGCAACTATGGCCTTCTTTCCTATTCAGGGAAACGAGATGGTTCAGAGGAAGGGGCAACACAAGCAAAGATCATCTGGACTTAAAGCACATTCTATCCTGAATCTGGCACCTCTCCCACCTGGTTACTAAAGCGCTATCTCCTGAAATGTACTATTTCTCATCTAGGCCTGACACTGGGTCTCCTTTAACTGATTTATTAAGCTTTGGAAAAATAAATAACAGAGTCTCCCACTTGCTTCCTTCTTTTGGAGATGTGTTTGGTCTCTGGGGAGATTTTGCAGTGGATGACCTCGCTGGCCGTTCATTTTCTGAAGAAGGCCCTTCTGTCTAGAGGCAGCATCCTAACGTGGTTTGTATTCTCTTTCTATTTCAGGCCCCATGGCTTTCCTTTAATCTAGAAATTAGGAAAACACTTAGCGTTGGTTTTTTCGGGTTTTTTTTTTTAATGGTTGTTTAAGGTTATTTAATTCATACGCTGTTACTCAATCCAGCATTCCTTCCCCTGGCCTAAGCCATCTGGTTTGTGTTCATTGTGAAACATGATAGTGGGATATTAAGCTTTTGAAAGTTCAGGCAGGAAAAGGGGTGGGGGGGTGGGGGCTCTATCTTGCAAAAGTGGTAGCATTTCCTCCATCTTTCATGACCCACAAATGTAGTTGGAAGCACTTTAGCTTTGGCTGGATTGTGATTTACTTGGGCCATTGCATTTGTCGATAAAGGCTGTAAGCTTGTGAGTCTCAGCTGCAATTGGAACCAGAACTCGACGGGTCCCACATATCAAAGAAACTTCAGAGGAAAATGTTTCTCATCTGGATGCTGCATCAAGAGCTGCTCTGAAGGATCAAGTCCTGGCCTCTGCATCAGGTGCAAACTTTAAAGTTCACAGAAGTTTTGACTCCTATGGCTGTTGAGTTGCCTCAAGAAGTTTTCTCATCTGGTGATTTTCTCCCCCCCCTTTTTTAAATTTATTTATTTAAGTAATCTCCATACCTAATGTGGGGCTTGAACCTGCGACCCTGAGATCAAGAGTCACACGCTCCTCTGAGTGAGCCAGCCAGGCACCCCTCATCTGGTGATTTTCTAAATCTAGGGTATAAACGAGCACCAAGGGTCCATATGAAATTTTCAGAGCTTCACAGGGAAGAAAAAATATAAATGATGCAATATGTATGGTATAAAACGAGGTAATAATAAAATACTTAGAATGGCACCCAGCATATAGTTAGCACTCAGGACATGTTAGTTGTTGTAGAAAGAGTTGTTCTTGTATGGCTGTCATTTTGTCATTTTGTTATTCTTGTTGAAATGCCATTTCTTTTTAGGAACAATTTTAACAGCATGATGGTAGTTCATATTTTTGTTTCATATCTGTAGTCAGCCATATTTGAAAAGTGGGTCCCAATGTCGTGTCCAAATTTATTTTGGTCCCTGAAATCTAAAAGTCTGAGAAACACTGATTTAGGCATGCCTATGCTTTCTTTTCTTTTTTAAGATTTTATTTATTTATTTGACAGAGAGAGCACAAGCAGGGAGAGCAGGAGAGGGAGAAGCAGGCTCTCCGCTGAGCAGGGAGCCTGATGCGGGGCTCAATCCCAGGACTCTGGGATCATGACTTGAGCCAAAGGCAGACGCTTAACGATGAGCCACCCAGGCACCCGACATGCCTATACTTTCCAAATCAAATTTTGTCTAATCTGTCAATGAATTTCTTTTCGAGTGACCTGAAGGAAACTTAACCACCTTTCCACATCTGTCTATAAGGATTGGAGATCTCTGGACAAGGAATTAGACTAGTGGCCCATGAGCACCCCAGCCCTGCAGAGTTCTTTCCAAGGTCGAGATTGAGCAAATGGGACCCCAGTTGCTGAGACCTACACCCCATTCCTCCGAACTATTCTCTCCCCTTCTACTACCTGTTCTTCTGACTCATTTGCCCCTGCTGGAACCACTGGAGGCAGGAGCTTTGTCTCGCTTGAGAGATAGCCTTCCCAGTCACAGCAATTGATTTCCCTCTATGAGCCTAGCCCGTCAAGCCAAGTCTTGCCTTAGCTTAGAATTAACAGAGTATGTAAAGAAGACAGTGCATGTTATCTCCTTGGCTCTGTTTAAATCACACAAGTGAGAATCAACCACTGTGGGTGTAATACTTCACATGTGACATCTGGTGTAACGTACGTTCAGCTCTGAGTCCTCCCATTACAGAGCAACATAGCTGTTCCTGGAAGTTTAGGACAGGTGGGTCATTCATTCGTTTGTTCAGCAAGTATGGTTGCGTACCATGGGTGAGATAGAGCAGGGGATACAAAGAAGGATCAAACCAGGGCTGTGCTTTCAGAGAGCTTACAGTGAAAGAAGACATATGTGCGAACAATTACATTTCAAAGGGTAGAAGGTGCTTGCTGACAAAATGGAAAGTTCATGGCAGTCTAGAGCAGACAGAGATTACTCCAACTGGGGGGGAATGAGGACAATCTTAGGGTAAAGACAGTATTCAAGCCATTTCAGCCATCCTCAGGGTTTGCGTTCAGAACCCTTCCCTGGAAATCCTCACTACTTTGGGGGGCTTTGCTCTTTTGATGCAGTGTGTATTGGGGATGGGGGTTCAGGAGGCAAGGACAAAGGCGGGGAAGATGGGAGGTGGACATGGACCCCGTGGCTCCTGTCTTCTGGGTCTCCTCTTGGAGGTTCTGGTGGGACATCTCATTCTTGCTGAATTGAGAATGCTAAAATTTGAGGCCTGAGCTGGAAGACCAGTTCCACTGGGTTCCATTTTCAGCCCCAAGAACTTGATGGCTAATTTTTGCTTGAACCCAAAGGGAAGGTACATGGGAATCTAAAGAAGCCAAACAGGGCTGGAAATGTGGGCTCTGGATCAAAATAAATCAGAAAACTACAAGGAAGCATGGAGGTCTAAGAGGCTGAAGGGTCCTACCCCATCTGGACCATCTGGGTCTACATCTTCCCCAAGGCTTCCTAGGGATTGAAGATGGGTTTTCATCTTGTCCTTGCCTCCGGAATGCCCACCCCCAATACACACTGCATCAAAGGGAGCAAAACACCCCAAAGGAGCGATTTCCAGGGAAGGGCTCTGAATGCAAAGACAGAGGCTTGCTCTAGGATCGCTCAAATGGCTTTCATCTACTGCCCACCACCCTGAAGATCAGAACCTCAAAAATTCATTACTAGGGCTGCCAGCCTTTTGGATTTATAACATATATTTAAAATATCTTGATTATGGTGATGGTTTCATGGGCATATACATATGCCAAAACATAATAAACTGTAGACTTTAAATATGAGCTGCTTATTGTATGTTTGATGTATCTCAATAATTGAGGCTGGGTTTTTTTAAGTACTTAGGATTGATGTCAAATAACCTCCCCAGAGGGGCACCTGGGTGGCTCAGTTGGTTGAGTGTCTGACTCTTGATTTCAGCTCAGGTCATGATCTCAGGGTCGTGGGATGAACCCCAAGGCAGGCTCTGTGCTCAGCGTGGAGTCTGCTTGAGATTCTCTCTCTCCCTCTCCCTGTCCCTCCCCCTGCTCTCTCTCAAATAAATAAATAAAATCTTCAAAACAAAACAAAACAAAACAAAACCTCCCTAGACCAATGCCCTCAATACCTCCGGACCCCACTCCCCCGCCAGATCAGGCTTCCCTGAAGGGCCCTGTTTAGCGCTAAGTTAGTCTGTAGGGGAGGCCAAGCGTGCCAACACAATACAGATAGTTAGGATGGGAGAACAGCCAAATTTGCATCATTTCCCACTCAGATTCCCACTGTCCTCATTCCATCCCTTCACCCCAGCCTTCTCCATCATTTTCACAGCCTAGGAGACCCAGGCTCAAATCCTAGCTTGCTGTCACTTACTGAGTGACATTGAACAAATTACTTTTCCGGGTTTCAGCATCTCGTACATCTATAAAATAGAGAGATCTTCGGGCTCTTATGGAGATTAATTCAGTCTACATATTGGGTGCCTGGCACATGTCATGACTTCGGTTAATGATGGTTAGTCCTACTATTATAATAACTAGGGGGAGCTGTTCAAGGAAACTGGAGGGTTTGTTTCAGAAAGCAGAGCAGGAGGGCAGACATACATGAAAAGACCTTCTTCAGCTGTTCACAGGGCTTTGGGGTAGGAGAGAGATGTGTGGCTATAATATAGTAGAAAGGACACTGTCTCTGCAGCTTATTGGCTGTGTGTCTTGGGACCAGTCACTTAAACCCTTCCCTCTGAGCTGCAGTTTCTGTATTTGGTTTTGGGGTTTTTTTCTGATTTTTTTAAAGATTTTATTTACTTATTTGACAGAGAGAGAGCAAGCACAAGCAAGGGGAGTGGCAGGTAGAGGGAGAAGTAGGCTCCCCACTGAGCAAGGAACCTGATGCAGGACTCAATCCCAGGACCCTGGTATCGTGACCCGAGCTGAAGGCAGACACTTAACCGACTGAGCCACCCAGCTGTCCCCACACTTTCTGTATCTGTCAAGTGGGGATTGATACTACGTACTTCAGGGTGTGGTTGTGAGTGGTGCAGTGCGCGAGGTGACACGTATATGAAAATGGCTAGCACAATGCCCATCACTTTATAAAGTGGAGGGCCCTTTACTTGCAAGGCCATTGTGGCCATTATTAATCTTTGTAGCCTCGGTTGGGGGCAGTTTCCGGGAAGGCTGCCTCCATCACAGAGGAGAAATCCTTCCCAGTGCTAAGGGCTAGCTCAGAGTGGAAGCATTTGTAAGTACTGAGCTTCCTGTTGTTCTCTCTAATGAAGGACAGATGCTCATCTTCCAGAAAGGGATTTCTGCTGGGTGGAAGCTGGAACAGACAGATATAAAAGTTTTCAACAGGTTTTTATTTAATCTTGTGTGTCAGGAGGAAAGGAACAGGGAAGGGTGGGGATGGGTGGAGGCTGCAGAAATCAGCTGATGTCCCTTCTAAAAGCAGCTATCATGGCAAACCCTATAGCAGCCTGAGGAAACATGCTAAATCCGAGCAAAGGGCACATTTTTTCCTGTGAGGCAGAGTGAGTGGTAGTGGGTGTGCTGGAGATCACACCTCGAGGCTGCGTGTGTTAGGGGGAGGTTTGGAGATTCTGGGAGAACCACTCTTGTCTCTCAAAGCAAGAACTGTCATGGCCTGTCATGGGAAGGCCTGCAGCAACCAAGCTGGCTGTGATCAGCTGGGGCAGCGGACAGCAGCAGGCGCCCTCTTCGCAATCTCTAATTCAGGAGGCTGTATTCCTGCAAACCAGTCTTTGAAGATGTGCACAGGCTTCCAGATCCCTGGGGTTGGTGAGCTGCTGGGGTTGGTGAGCTGCTGGACGAGCCTGGGGCTAGCAATGGGGACAGCGGGCTGGAGTCCCAGCTCTGCTATTAACTATCCATATGATCTAAGGAAAGCCGCCTAACCTCTGTAAGCCTCAGTTTCTCTCCCTCCCTCTCTCCCTTCCTTTGTGAGCAGTCTTTTCCACAGACCAGCAGAGCAGGCTGGGAACTGGGAAACAGAATCTGAGCCCACCACTCCCTGCCCCCTACCACCAGATCTACTGAAGCAGAGTTGCATTTTAACAAGATCCCCAAGTGATTCATAAGCACCTGAAAGTCTGAGAAACACTGGCTTAGAAGACTTGAATAGTACTCAATTTATGGCACCAGCTTTATAGTCAAACTACCCGGGGCCAAACCCTAACTTCATGGCTCGCTAGCTCCGCAACCTTCAGCAAGAGCTTAACCTCTGTAGGGTTCCATGTTCTCCTCTGTGAAATGGAATCCTGATAGTTCCTACTCAGTAGAGTGGCTAAGGGGATTAAATGCAATAACATATGCGATGATCTTTGCACATAATAGAAGCTCACAGTAGAAGCATCTACACACTTGCTCTGTTGCTAGGCATGCCATACAGGAAAGAGCACACGTGTCTGTTCATCACACCTGTACTGAGCATCTAGCTCTGTTCTTAGCACAGAGGAAACAGAAGTCAATGACACAGGCAAAGCCCAGACTCTTGTAGAAATGAACAAGAGGTAAGTGCATGAACGGAGGTAAAAAGAATATTTCAGACTGTGATAAATGTTAGAGAGCAAATATAACCGGGTAATGTGAGAGTGAGCAGGCAGAGCTCTGGTTAGACCAGGGAGGGTGGGTGGGGCTCAGGAAAGGCCTCACTGGGGCAGTATTTGCCCTGAAACCTGGAAGGCAAGGAGCCAGCCTTGCAAATATCAGGGGAAAGAGCATCCCTGGAGGAGGGAAGAACAAATGTAAAGACCTTGAGCCTGCAGCGAGTTTGGCATCTTGGGGACAGAGGCCTGGGCAGGTTCAGACCGTGTGGGGTCTATTCTAGTGCAAGGGAAAGCAGTGAGGGCCCAGCCAGCACAGCAGTGGGGAGCCTGGGGGTTCCGGGGCTGAGGGGCACAGGTGAGAACAACAGGAATCGCTTGGGGCTGCAGCTTCCCACAAAGGAATGCCGCAGACCCCTCCATCTGCAGAGCTGGAAGCACCCAGAAACCTCTCCCCACTTTGCAGAGTGAAAACCAAGGCCCAGAGAGTGGGCTGCTCAAGGTCACTTCTCAACCACCCAAGGACGGCCCCCAAATTGGCCTGTAAACTAAGAATGTGTGTTATTTCCAGAGTCAGGCAGAACAACTATTTTACGTTGGTCTCTGCCCCCCATCACATGTCCTTTCCCCTGCTCCTCTGCCCCAGGCTCTGCCTGTCCGGCCTCCTGCCCCCTCCCCAAAGGCCCTTCCCCAAGGCTCCCAGAGGCAATGCCTTCAAGTCACTATGTATTGACCCCACATTGTACACATTCTTGTTCCACTGTTGGCTGAAGTAAGACCTCACCCCTTAATGACTCTCCTTTTCCAAAACCCCTCTTCACTTCCGGTCTGTACCAAACATTAACAGTTTGGCATTTCATTACATTCTGCCTAACATCTTTCACCATTCCTTTCTCTTCTTGTCAGTCTGGTCCTCCCCGATCAGACCTTGATGAGCAGGGTCTTGGGTCATGTACTGGTCCATCTCCACCCACGGAACCAAGCACACAAGGGTCGCTCCATACAGGAAATCTGTATCTTCTTTAAAATCCACCCACAACCGAACCCTTTTGAGATCTCAGGGAAAACAACACACACAGAAGAAATTGTTACACAACCAACCAACCCAGGTCAGAGACATCTCTCCCTATGGTAAGAAAAGCGACGGTTTGCTTTCTTGGTGTCAGGGTGGGATTCACATCACAGCAGAAATCAGTTTTGTCTGAAACAGCTCTAACTGAACGGCTGCACACATTCATCTCCCCAGGCCTGCCTGTCACTCTGTCCCTGGGGCTGCGCTTATTTCAGAGTCTCTACTGGGCGTGTGACTTGGAATAGAGAGAAAGTTGACAAATGTGGGTTATGCTTCTTTTTAGTCTGAGGCCGCTCTGCCAGCCCAGAAAGACAAATGTCTTTTCTTCCCTTGCCCGGTGCCTGTGATTTTAACATCTGACAGTCCAGCTCGAGAGCACAAAAATTACAGAAAATAACACGCCGCCGCCACCACCACCATCATCATCACCACCACCACCACCACCACCACCACGCAAAGGACTTGAACCATGGCTTTGACTCAGGTTTCCTTTGAGAAAAGCCAAGGTCTAGAGAAGCTGTTGAGACCTAGGAGGATCTGGCAAACCACCTCCTCTCCTGGAATACAGACTCAATCACTTGTTTGCAAAGCTGGGTTCAGGTCTGGTGATGAAGAGCCAGGCACCCAACAGGAAAACAAACACACAGGTTCTGAATACTGCTTTTGCAGTCTCCTTATTCCTCCAATAACTCAGTCCCGAGAGCCTGCTGTTTGCCACCTGTGGCTCTGTTATGTGCCATGCCCCTGTGCTTTTATTTCGTGGATCTGAGTCCCCGGCCCCACGAGCATAGCCTGCTGCCCATGCGTGCACTCTGGTTAATGCGCTGCCTGCTCCTGACGGCGCTAGCCTCTCCCCAGTCCAAGGGAGGGCGAATCCCGGAAACTTTCTAAGAGCCAGAGCCTTTGTAAGAACATCATCATTTCACAAACAGAAGAGCTTAGCCATGAATCCTGTCATGCCCATACAACTTCAAAACACTCTCCAGCCTTTCACCCCAACTGGGTCACACATGGGACCCCTGACTCCTTTCTTCCTCAGCCTATAAGCCTACATCTTGTGTGTCAGTACACATCCCTGAGGTTATGGCCAAGCTTTTCCCAGGGCAGATAATTCAGGTGCGAATCTTCCATTTCCCCAACTCCTGTCAAAGATGCCTTAGGTCCTGCTCTATAGCTTCTTAGACGTTTCTTATGTTCTGTGGGGATCTTGTATAGGTCCTACAGGGTCTGGTTGAGAACCTCAGGGGCCTGAGATCCTGCCTGTCTCAACCAGCTCCCTGTGAGAACAATGTTGCTTGTCTGAGGACCACACTCTGAGTAGCAAGATAGTTGACCAGTAGAATGGTCTTCTTGGGACCGTCATGGTTTTAGCACTAAAAGTCCTGTGTTCTGTGCCTGAGAAAGCCCTCAGTCTGGGCAAATCAGGATGGTTAGTCACCATACATCTTAAATCTCAAGCCTTCCCAGAGTAGAGAGTAGCTATATCTGGCAACAAATTTTCATCGAGTGCACGCATGTTAGGTGAGCTGCGGCGGCCATGGGACCACAGAGGACGGGGTGGGGGCAATGAAGAGTCCTGGTGAGTGCTGTGGGATGCTGCTGCCCCTCATAAGGGAGCTCCTGGTCCTGTGGAGGAGTGGGACGAGCAGTGATTTGGGGGCCAGGAGAACTGACTTCTTGTTCTGGTTCTGCTACTAACTAGGGAAATTTTCTTAACCTCTGATCCTTTTTTTTTAAGATTTTTATTTATTTATCATAGAGAGAGAGAGAGAGCACAAGCAGGGGGAGCAGCAGGCAGAGGGAGAAGCAGACTGGGGACTCGGTCCCAGGACCCTGAGATCATGACCTGAGCCAAAGGCAGACACTTAATAAACTGAGCCACCCAGGCATCCCCCTCTGATCCTTTTCTATAAAATAGAGGCTGACAATATCTGCCTTACGATGTCATCATGGAGAGCTAATATATGCATAAGCGCTAAGCCTGGAAATAAAATAAAATAAAAATAACGAAGAGGGAAAATAAAATAAAATAAAATAAAATCATTTTATTTAAAATCTTTAAATCCCACCAATGCTTTCTGTCATCATTAACTGACTTGGGTCTCTTCTGCGTGCCCTGCCTCAGTGATACCGCACTAGTCAGTGATGTGCGGGGTAAATCCGCCAAGACAGAGGAGAAACGAAAGAAGAAGACTTTTAATTCTATGTACCCAGGAAAGAGCCATTCACCCCCAGAGGGCCTAAAAAGGGTCAGGGAATGAGTCGGCCAGCATGGCTGGGTTGGCCTTCTCCACTAATGAAGCTAAAAGTTCAGATTATGCTGGAAGGAAAAGCCACATATTCCCCAAATTATTACAGTACATGGAAAATAAATCACCAAAGTGTAAAAGGCTTGAATGACTACAGGCTCCCCACCACCAGATGTAAAGCAGAGGGTTTTGGGGGGGTCTCTCGCCACCTCCCACCTATGGACCTGCTCACCACACAGCTCTGACCATCCCATTCCAAGGAGAGGGTGTAGGTCCTTTCAGGGAGCAGCTAAGTGTGGTCGCCCTCCCCCGGGGGTGGGAGGCAGGCTGGACAGGCCGCGCTACCTGCAAATATATCCACCATCTTCTGATCCATGCCTAAGATAACTCTTTCCTCGTTGGGGTTTTTTTGATGATAAAGAATCCTCATCAAAGATACTCTAGGAAAAGGTCACATCTTTACTTTCATAAGCTTACATTTTACATTCATTAACTTTTTCATTCCCAAGTTTGTCCGCTCCTTCATCCATTTTCCACGTATCGACTGAGTGCCAGCCACTGGGCTTGGTATCGCAGACAGTATGATCCTGTCTCCTGCTCACCATCCCACAGCACTGATGGAGAACCGAGACTACGGTACGACATGGCGTACCTACTCCGATGGGAGCAACGAGGTGCCACGGGAGTGCAGATGGGTGAGCTGCACTTTCTGCCCGGGACCGTCAGGGGGGCCTTCGCGGATGAGACCATGGTGGAGCCTGTGCTCTTGAAGGGTAGGGGGGCGCCAATCAGGGGGAAGGGGTGAAGAGGCAGCCGGGCATAGGGAAATGTGTGGCCAACAGCATGGAGGTGCTGACGAGCAAGGTGTGAGGCCTGAGGGCAGCCTGGGACACAGCCGCCATTCGCTTAGGGTCCGTGGAGAGCAGAACCTTTCAGGAGGGCTTCTTTGCAGAGGGTGTGGGTGTGAATTTGGAGACGTGGGATGGGGTGACAGGAAGGAAAAGGGGTGCACACCAAAGATGAGCTTTACAGAGTTCACACTTGTGTTGTCTTCTCCCTCGGTATCTTTCTCTCTAGGTGTTTGTCCCTGTCTCGCTCTGGCTCTATGTGTGTTTCTCTCTCTCTCTATCTCTCTGTGTGTGTGTGTGTGTGTATCTGTCTCTCTGTCTCATCTCTCTATAACTGCCTCCCTCTCTCTGTATACGTATCTCTCTCTGTGTCTCTCTGTCATTAAGTGACAGATCTGAGAGCAGGGCCTATTGGGCCCAAAGAGAGAGAGAAAGAGCAAGGGGAAGGTCAGGCTAAGGTGGCGGGCATGTGAGGGGCTGTCGCTGGATTCCTCAGGGCCTGGCAAGCCGCAGGACTCCGGGAACGGGGAGTGAGAGGCAGTGGAGCAGAGAGGTGGCTGTGGAGAGGTGGCCCCATTTCCGTCTCTCCTCCTTTGCGGGGCGGAGAGGGGAAGCGGGGGAGCCGGCTGCACTTGGCTATTGGCTGGAGCAGCCCAAGGGATGGAACTCCACCAGAGGGAAGCAGATGGAGAGCAGGCCTCGGCTGGTAACCCAGACTCTACCTGCCTGGCCCAGGGATCATTCTGAGTGGGAATTCTAGGTCTACAGAAATCTGGGACACTCGGCTTCGCCCTGTTTAATGAAGAGGGATGTCACAGTCTCTGCTGTTCAGGTCAGTGGAAAAAAACAGACATTTTCCTTCTCACCTTGAGGTTTTCCTGTCCTCCCAAATTTAAAAAGGAAATATAACTAAACACGTCTTGCTATGGGTGTTGGGGGCACTGCAGTCTAATTTTGGTTGGGACAAATGACTGCCTGAAAAGGGGAAAAGGCAGGGACTCACACCTCCGTCTAAGGCCACAACCTCAAATACCGGGCGCACCTTGGTGGTCCCCGAGCGACCTTCCATCTGTGCATCGCAACACGGATGCTACTCGCCTGTCTCTTCACTCCTGTCTTCCCCTGATCAGGGCAGAAGCAGGAGACAGACAGAACACACGTCAGAACACCTAACCTCTTAAGTCTCACCTTTCTGACCTGTAAAATGGGGATAATTTGGGCCTCACAGGCTGTTGTGAGGATATAAGAAATTACTTGTACAGAAGTCCCTAGCACAATGCCGAGGACATAGCAGATGCTCAATAAAACATGACTTGACACGGAGAGCAGAAATGAGGCACGCTGTGTTGGCCCGGCCGGGGCAGCCCGAGAGAGCACAGGCATTTGGGAGCGTGCAGCAGGGAGGGCAGGGCCTGGGCAAAGGGGGCACACTGAGATACCGTCCCCACAACCTGCAGACACTCTGCCCAGCGGGGTAAGGAAAGGCACCTCTTGCCCAGGGCCAAGTGACACAAAATGTTCCTCTCCCAGGGTAGATGCAGGCAGTCATTTGGGGCACAGATGGAGTCTGTGCACCTCTTGGGGTCCCGGAGCTGGGCGACGTTCCCCGAAGGACATCTAGGAATTTGTCTACAGGGTGGAAGAGTAGCCGTGCCCAAAGCTCTAAAGGCCAGCCTGGCTGACCTGGCGTCCGCTGACTTCAGGCAGAATATGCCCATGTCATCCCCATCCCCGTGGGCTGACCCTCTCCCAGCAAGGACACTCACGGTCATGACCACAGCCATTTGTTTACTTTGTACCCAGCAGAGCGCCAAGGTTCTTTACATGCATTACCTCATTTAATTGTCACGACAAACCTATGACGTTGTTATTAGAGGCAGGGACTGGGGAGAAAAGTAGGGGTGGGAAGGTGAAGGTCATGCGATCCTGAAGTAGGGGGTCTGAGGACCCCAGGGCCTGGCTCTTACAGAAGTTGCTGCACTGCTGGTCCACACGGAAGCCTTCTCTGCCTCCCCCACTCTTCCCTCGAAGAGTGATTGGAAATAATAGGAACTGTCACTGGAAGTAATGAGAAGTGACAGAGGCTGGGTTAGAGGCTCATTGCTCCAAGTCTGAGCCATCCCGACAAACCCAAGCCTAAATTTAAACAATGAAGTCACAAAGCAATATCTCCCTCCGATATTTGATTTCCCCGCCCTCCCACCAAGAAAAGGAAGACTATGGCAGGGGCTGAGTCTCTGTTCAATACAATGGATTTCTTTTGGAACAGAAAAGTTCTTCTTGGCTTGATCCCATTTGCTTTCCATGTGGACAAATACCAATGACAACCCTGGGTGAGCAGACCACCATTCTTAATTAAGAGATCCAAATTCATCGATATATTTCTTTCTCTTTTTCTTTTTTTAACATCCCCTGAGGGATGCAGAAGTAGAGGTAGCTAGGTAGCTGGCAGGCTGTGATGAAGAATGAGTCCATAATTTTCAAAAGGCAAGGACATTGGGGAGGTTCAGTCCCTCCAGGAAGCACCTGGCTGAATGCCAAGGACACACACCGCTTAAATATCCTTTCTGATGCTGATGGGGGTGATCCATCAACCCACCAGCTGTTTATTTAGCACCAGCCTCATGATGTGCAAGTGCTGTGAGGGACAGAGGAACATCAGGCCCAGTCCCTGAAGACATACAGAGAAGAAATACCCTATTTCCACAAGACAGCTCATAATTAAGTTCCTTCCTCCTTGGGACTCCTAGAAATCTTGGTACTTTCCTCGATGCTAGCTAGCACTTTCATCTATCTGTAATTCCCTGTTCAGGCATATGTCGCCCCCACTGGGCTGAGTTCTTAGATGGTGGAAATTGTGCCTTTCGCATTAACGGGAATCTTGGAGCCTAGGAAGGGGCCTGAACCAGACAAGGCACCTCCCTTCTACAACCGTTTTGTGAGAGTCTGTGGATGAGGTAGAAGTTGTGTACACGTGTAAGGGAGGCCAACGAGCAGCTGCCATTACCCACGAAGCAGCACGGGCTCAGAGAAGCTGCTCCGTAAACACCAAGACGTCAGTGGCTTAGCTTAGCTTCTCATTCTCTGCCGTTTCTATACCTTCCTCTTCCCCCGGCTCCTGTCCTTTCTCCTCCCCTGTCGCCTTCCCGACCTGAACTCTCCGGATCCCCCTCGCTGCCTCACTTCAGAAAAACCTCCCATATTCCACACTGACTGGGGAACCATTCTGAAGATGGCTGTTGCCCCTTTTCTCTGCCCCATGGGCAGGAAGGAAATGGCTTTCTCTCCTGCTTTCTACTGAAACGAAGCAGCCTTCAATCTTATCGCCACCAGACTCTGGCTGATGCTAGACACACAGCGATCCCCCTGACTGTCACTAACAAAATAAAGGTTGTTTGACTTCAGCATTCCTTCCCACTTCGGTCTATATGGTGCCAAAGGAAATAAACTTTTATTTTTCCAGAATCCAGACAGCTAAGAAGTTCAGATAACTAGTTTTTTTTTTTTTTTTTTTTTTTTTTTTGTACAGTCTGCATTCTTTTTGGGAGGGGGTGCGACAAAGAAGTGAAAACTGCTGGAAACAGGAATTTAACTAGAAAAGCAACATATAGGGCAAGTCATACCCAATCATACACCTTCATCACCCAGTCTCAGGACTATGTGCTAATAAGAATAGCTCATGAATCTGACCCCACAGCAGGGCAAGGTCTCCACAATAACCTTGACTACTACAAGAGTCTTCTGATTAATCAGAAGAGCTAGTAATCCCTCTAAGATATATGCAGGAATTCTAAATCATAAACAATAGTCATCAACCCAAACAAACAAATTTAACCATTTGAACGGGGTAGGGGCAGGGGTAGATGGGGGATAAATGTTCTCAGTTTTCCACTGTGGGATTTATCATTTGGCATCCTATAAACAAAGCCTCTGCTTCTTGGTAACACAGAAGCCTTGATTTCAGAACTGTGTCCCTCCTGAGAAATGAAAAGCACATGGTGTTTGGAATCTTAAGCGCTGGGATGGTGTCCTGGCTCAACTGTTTACTAACAGGGTAACCTTGAGAAACTTACTTGCTTTCTCTAAGCCTCAGTTTATTTATCTGAAAAATGGGAGAATAATTGACATTTACCCTCAAAGGGTGATTTAAGGATGAGGCGAAGTATGTTAATATGCTTTGCAAATTGCTAATCCTTGCACAAAGGTTGCAAATTGCTAATCCTTGCACAAAGGTTGCAAATTGCTAATCCTTGCACAAAGGTTGCAAATTGCTAATCCTTGCACAAAGGTTAGACATGAATTCTACCGTCATAATAATCTTACCCATATAATCCCCTCTCAGGTATGACAAGTAACCTAATAATACACAATTCATATTTCAAAACCCAACCAAAAGTTCAAAACCATGCAAGGAACCCATTAAATGGCACACTTAATAGGTACACTTTGTTATATGTGAATTATGCCTTAATTTTAACAATTGAGGGAAATGCTTAACACTTGCAAATAGTTCACACATTAGGCCCTCTACACAGAAGTCTGCCCAGCTGTCCATGCTTGGGCCTGTTAGGTAGTTAACTCTGCTCAGGATGAGGCCCGTTAGGTGAATATTTCAGTTACTAAACTTCTGGGGTATAGGTCTCTGATCATCCACCCTGACCTTCAGTGACGCCCCCTGGCGAACAGTGCTACATACAATGTAGTTTCACTACTGCCCTCTTCACTTTAGGTAGCTGGCCCTTCTAGATTTATAATCATATGCAACCAATAGCCATGAGTGAACGGTGCCTGAAAAAAATCAGATAATCATGGCAACACCCATGTATTCCTAAACACAACCACATCTAAACCAACCAGCAAATCCTCAGAATTAAAAAAAAAAAAAATCAGAAAATGTCAGTGGTGTAAGGAAACATAGAGATAACCTCAGTCTAACAATCTCATTTTACAGAGAAAGAAATTGAGGCTCAGAGTGGTATGACTTTCCCAGAATAACCTAGCAAAATTATGAAGGAGCTAGAGCTATTGGTTTATCATTCTGTTCCTTGCACACACACCCCTTTGGGACTTTGGGCATAATCCCCTTTTCCTGAATGTACCAGACATTCTACAAGGCACTGTAGAAGTTTCCAGGATTTCTACTTAGGGGATGGCTAAATTGAAATGTTACGACATCTGCCCTATTTTTCAGACAGTGTCTCAACATAAAAACCAATGCCAATTATTCAGCATTTAGCTCATTTAACTGAAGGATCTGAAGAGCAATTGTGATCTTAGAGCTCAACTACATGGGCTGAAAAGGAAGGAGAGACTTTTTCTATTTCAAGAATGCGTGAAAGGACAGATTATGGAATAAGGGTTCTAGTCATGGCCCTTCTACCGAAGCTAGCTGTTTAACTTTAGCCAAGTCCCTCTGAACTTAGGTTCCTTCTTCATCACAAAAATGGGGGCAGGAAAGAAAGGAGGGGTAGGTTTAGATCAAAGATTTACTTGGGTAGGAAGGGCATCAGGAGGTCCCTAGAAGTTCTAGACAAAGTTCAACATATATGTGTCTTTTTCTAAGAAGTGGTTTCATGGTTTTCATTAGATTCTCATTGGGGTCTGTGATTCCAAATTTTAAGAACCTTTGATTTTTAGATAGTCTCTTAGCTTTCCCCCAGTTCTGACAATCTTTGACTCCCATCTTTTAAAAATGCCTGTCTAGTTCATTATCATTAGGTACATTCATGAAATACACTCATGTGTACACTGCCCAGCCGAGTACAAGACAAAAATAGGATGAGACAAGACATGAGCCTACTGGGAATGTATCATTATTATGACCATCATCATTAATGTGGGAAGATGAAGGCAGGGTATGGAATCCTATGAGACCTGTCATTGAACTACAGACCAATGGACTGTGCAGTCAAGCCTTCCTCAGACTCATTTTCTGGGAAACAAAGCTCCTTCCCCACCCTGGCAGAACTTTCAATGAAGAAGTCTATTTTGAATCTGGTATTAATGAACTTGCCATAACAAAATAAGTTTGTTTAACAGATATATAATCTGGTCCCTGTTCATGTGATGTTCTGTGTATAATTTTTTTTTTTAAATGGTACTGGTCCTATTTGCATTAATGGACAAGAAAGCCCAAAAGCAAGTTGAGTTAAAACTGGGCTCCTCATGGGGCGCCTGGGTGGTGCAGTCAGTTAAATGTCCAATTCTTGGTTTCAGCTCAGGTTGATATCTCAGGGTCATGAGATAAAGCCTCGCATTGGGCTCCATGCTCAGCACAGAGTCTGCTTTCGAGTCTCTCTCCCTCCCATTTGTGCTCCCTCTCTCTCAAATAAATAAATAAATCTTAAAAAAACAAAAAACTAGGCTCCTCACAATTGTGCCATTCCACAGAGTAATAATCCTCCCCATCCTTCACCTCTCTTGAACTTAAGTGTTCCAAATGTTTCAAAAATCTGATTATCTTAACAAATGGTCCACAGCTTTGAGTCTACGAAGGTACTGAAAGTGGTACACAGTTGAATGAGACAGCACCCTGTCTGCATGGAGCTTAGCCTCTCACTGGGCCACAAGATGAGCATTCGGATCACCATCACGCAAAACCACATGACAGAAAGGCTACTGTGATTCTAAAAAAGGAAAGTATATCTTGGTTGGGGGAAATCGTGGATGGGCATATGAAGGAACTGGTATTTGGGGTGAGATCTGGAAGGTGAACATGATTTTGATCTTCAGGGACAGAGGGTAAGAGAGCATCTTTGGTGGAGGCCTTATCACAAACAAAAGCATAGAAACAGAAAGAAGCATGGAGCGTGTTTAGGGCACAGGAAAGAATCCCGATTCCCTGCAGAGTCGCCTGGGGTGGGAGGAGAGGAGCTGTGATTGACACTGTGTAAAATCTTTAACCTGAGAATGAAGTGTTTGTACTCAATGTTGTAAGCAATGGAGATTTCCAAAGGTTTTTGAAGGAAGGGACGAAGGTCATAGAATTATAGAAATTTTGAATTAAGATCTCCTTACCTCTGTTGTAGGGACAAGAAAGTCAGAACGAGAACCCAGGAAGATTGCCAGATTCCCAAGTCCAAATTCTTTGCATTATACCAGCTGCCTCACGAGGTCACTCTGGTAGTAGTGTGTAGGGTGGAGAAGAGAGCTCAGGCAGGAGACCGACAGGGCAACCATTACGGGGGTCCAAGTGAGAATTTAAGGGGGAATAACGAGGACCCAAGCATGAGGGAGGAGGAGGCAGTGGTCAGAGGAGGGGTTGGGGTTGGGGGAGCCCATGAAGTATCCCCTCTCTCTCCTCCATGGAGCTCAGAGCATTACTTGTCCATTTACATTAGAGAGGCGTGGCATTTGATTTCACTCACTGGCAGGTCCAGAAAGCATGAAGTCAACTGGTGCACCCTTGCTCAGATTATGAATTCTTAGCCCTCCCAAGTCCGCTTCAATCCTGTGCATGCTCTAGAAGAAAAGAGGCCAGAAATCATGCCAGCAGTGATCAGCAGCAGCCCTGGAACTGTTCCTTTAAGGGACCAGCAGAAGATTTTAGGATTCAGGCAACTCTGAGGGTTTTCTTTCTGGCTTTGCTAGAGTGCCAGGCATACCATGGCTCAAAACCACTTAGCAAATAAGGTTGATCCAGCCCATGGGAGTGCTTCCCTAAGGGCTTCTGACCCATGAAGGAATGTCAGGCATAGAGGGGTCCCTTTAGTGGCTGGTCTCTGGTTCACCAAGATCACCTCCCGTCTCCTGCCTTGTCCCTCATCCGGGCCCTTTGGCTCATCAACTCTGTGACTTTTTACTTGGACTGGGGTGTCAGGAGTCTGAGAATGTCTGACAAAGAACACAGATGTGGCAAAAGCTGAACAGTAGGTGTGAATGACAGACATCCAGTTGTGCAGAATGCTAAGTCTGTAGTCTACATTTTCTCTTCCACACGGCCTTTCGTTTGCACTAATTTTATAAGGACAGAGGCAACAAAGAAATCATGAGAGGCAGCTTCTATGATAAAGAGACTATCAGCCCAACAGATTGTTTTCTCACCAAAGGAATAGGTCACACATAATCGGCACTCAGTAAAGAAGGGACCGTAAATCAGTGACATCTTTTGATGCCTGTTTTCAGTTCCTCTTTCTCAAGAACTAAGAGGATGACTATTATCAAGGTCAGCCACTTGATTTCAACTGACCGTGCAGGACAAAAGTCACTTTTCACTTTCCACTATCAACTGTGCCCCAATGGTGCTGGTATAGAGCTGGGGTTCAAACACGCTTAGCTTAGTTTTCTATCCCTTCCCCACACCCCTCCTTCCCCAGTGAACCTCCTTGAGGGCAGGTTCACCCTGACATCTCACCCTTCAGGAAGAGGGTTAAACTGGATTTCACTACAAAGAACATTTTAAGTCCTTCTCTAGTGACAGGAGGCTGTATACAAGGGCGGTTTAGCGAGCAATCTCTCAACACAAACAACCTACATTCAAATCCCATCTCTGTTAATTATGAGCTTATGGCCTCGAGCAAGTTATCTGACCTCTTTACACCTTGATTTCTTCAGCTGTAAAACGGGGAAAATAACAGTGTGAAGCCCATAGGATTGGCGTGAAGGGTAAATGCGTTACCAAGACAGTTCATATCAAGTGCTCAGCGTTAAGTACTTAAAAGAATTCCAGGTGTTTTTGGTAAGGGGGTTCTGAAGTTCGGTCTAGTGAACATCTGGTGATCCACAGCTTAGGGGCAGAGGCCAGTAAGGGTGACAAAGATGCCATCCAGCTGTGCCAGCTGTGCGTAGGAGCAGGATTGCAATACTTGGCCAGTATGAGCCAACACTTTAGGCTGATGCACCTTTTTTATTCCTCTACCTGGGTGATTACCGACCCGAGGTTGGCCTAGAAAGACACGCTTGTGGCCTAGTCAGGTTGTAGGTTTAAAAACAAAAGCGAGAGAAAGCTCTAGAAATCCACATCAGGGTAGCTTTTTAGGGCTTCTTCACTTTGGTGTGGGGGGTTTTTCTAGACATCAGGCCCTGTCACACCCCTGGTGTCTCAGGCTGTCAGAGCTACAAGGGATTTAGGAACCGTCTAATTCGCTTGCTTTGGAGCTAAGGAAACCCAAGCCCCGGTACTGAGTTGTCCAAGATCACCCAGCTGGTCAGTTCAAAACCAGGACTAGTTCTCAGGAGGTCTGGTGTTCTGGGCAGTGTTCACTCTAACTACACCCAACTGGCTCTTTGGTCTTCTGAACCCTGGCTAAGTTTTCGTCCTGTCCCCAGGGTGCTCCCCCTCCCCCCCACGCTCCCCTGGTGCATATCATGGCTTTTCTTCGGCTCTCCTGCCTGCCTGCCCGGCCCCTGGCGCCTCAGACACTCCTGGTCTTCCTGCCGGCTCTCGTGCACCCACCACATCCTTGACGCTACTGTCCTGCCCTGTCCTGCAAACCTGCTTGCTTCCAGCCCAAGTGAGAATGTGCCCCAGGGCCTCTGGGCTTTCAGGAGTCCCGCCTGGGTGACACCCAGGTGGACACCTCGAGAGCTCTTCTCTTCGCCCCAGAACCTGTTTCTCCCTGGGCTTCTCTTCCACTCCATTTTTTTTTCCTGTCTTCCTGACACTCCGCTGCTCAATCTCCCTCAATCTTGCGCTTCTGCTTCATATTCCCGTTTTCCTCCTTTCTCTCGAGCTCCCAACCCCTTCCGCTTCTCGCTCTTCTTGCCCTCCGTGGGTGGGTCATTTTCCCCGGTCCCCGGTCCTGCCTGCGCTCTGGCCTTTTCCCTCTCCACCTTTCCGTCTCCCCCGTCTCTTCCTCCATTCCCTCGCGCTTCCCCTCCGACACATCTGTTTCTAATCTGAGCCCTCGAGGCGCCTGTTTGAAACAAAAAAGCTCCCCCCACCCTCAGGAACCTGGCACAAAAATTCCTGAAGAAACCTTCCTGCCTCCCCCAATTCTCCCGTTCCCCTCCCTCCCCGATACTCCCGAAACTAAACACCAGCCGCCCCCCCCCCCCAAACCCCTCCACCTCAGACGGTTTACGGCCAAACTCCACCAGCAAACACCCCCAGCCCCCAGCCTGCTCCCGGGCCCAGATGTGTGAGGCATTCTCGATGGCCGACTGGGCGGGCCTCGGCTGCCAGATGTGCGCCTCCGGAGAGCGGAGCAGGCACCGAGCCGCCGGCTCTCCCCGGGGGCTGCGGGGACCAGCGTCCGGAGCCCGGGTCGGCGCGGCCGCGGGACTGCGTGCGCCGGGGCCGCCCGGCGGGTCTCCCGCGCTCGCGAGCACTCACCTAGCCAGAGGAGGAGGAGGAGGAGGCGGCTCATCCCGATGCCCGGGTGCGGGCACTTCCCCGCTCAGCCGCTGCTGGGCTCCGGGGCGGCCGGGCGCAGCCGACGGACCTTGGACGAGCTGGGCGCGGCGCCTCGGGGTGCGCGCGGGGCGGCTGCGGCCATGTGCCGGCGCGGGAGCCCGCCCCGCGCTCCGTCCCCGCGCCCGGTCCCCGCGCCCCCCGGCACAGAGGGGGGCTTCCAGCGCTCGCCCGGCAGCTCGCGCCCGGACGGGAGCGGGGACCAGGGTCGCGGAGGGAAGGGCCAGGCAGAAAGACGGTACCGCTTCGCGGAACACTTTTCCCTGTTTGGAAAGAAAAAGAAGTGAAGAAGGGGGGGGGGGGGAGAGAGTGAGCTGGAACCACATGGTCGCCTCCCACCGGCAGCCCCTCCCTCGCCCCCACCCCCCTTCCCGGCGCCCCCGCCCGCGCCCGCCCTCGCAGCGCTGGGCCGGCCGCCGGGGCCCGCGGGCCGGGAGGGTAGGGGGCCGGGCCGCACCGGCTGGAGCGGAGGAGCGGCGACCCCGCGGCCACAAGCGGAGGGCCGAGAGAGGCCTTGCCGGGCTTCTCCGTCTCGGTTCCCACTCTGTCCCTCTCTCCACTTCTCTCCTGCCTCTCGTTTCCTCGCCCCCCCAACCCCCGCTCACCCCCTCTGCTTCCACTTCTCTCACGGATCGGCCCTCCCTCTCGCCCCCATCTCCTCTCTCTCCCCGTTTCTCTCCCATTTACATTCTTCTGGCCTCCCCTCTCTCACCTCCTCCCTCCTCTCCCTCCTTCGCTCGCGCCTTCTCCCCTCTCCTCTGCGTTCCCTGTCTGGTTCTGTCAGAGGAAACCGCAGGCTGCCCAGGAGGACGATTCGGCGTGGAAGGGACAGCGAAGGCAGCCTAGCAGCCGGCTGCTTGTTGCTCTCCTGGTTCCGGCTGCCTGCCCTGGCGTCCCAGCCACCGTTTGCCTGGCCTGCCCTTGGCCTTTCGCACTCGCTCTTTCTCCTTCTGCCGTCAGTAGAGCAGCCCATCCTCAGATCCAGATCCGGGCAGAGCTAAGCTAGCCTTCACCCCCGGGGAGTGGGGGCCCGGAACTCAGTGGAACCGGTCCGCTAGGAAGCACTGGAGCAAACTGCACTGCACGTGGTGCTGGCCAAAATATGCATCACTCCCTTTCAGAAGGACAAGGCAGAAGACACGGAATTCCCTCCGCGCGGGAGGGCTGCGCTCTGGGGCTCCAGGGACCTGGCCTCTAGGCCCCCCAGGGGCCTAAGGCCAAGGGGAGGGGGGCGTCCGAGCGCTCCGGGGTGGGACTCTGGGGTCTGCCCTTGAAAACCCTGAAGCCGGGGCAGGTGGGGACTAGAGAAGGAAAGGGCAGTAGTAGCCACGCTCAGGTCTCCACTGCCTGGGGCTCATGCTGTGCACACGTGTCCTGGCCTCTGAGAAACCCTGGACCTGCACTCACTGGTTCCCAGACTCTGGATGTCCCTAGCGCTGTGGCTTTTCCTTCAGCCGTGGGGAACGGCTCACCTTCCGCCTCACCCGAGTCTGTAATTGGGAGCTGGGGCCAGTGCTGTGAGAGTGGGGTTGCTGTAGGAGAGATGAACCCCTATAGGCCTGGCCGGCTGCCTGATCATACATTTGCCCCTTTTTTTCCAGTCCTCCTTCTAGGGGTCTTCGATCCCAGCAGCTGTATAGCCCTCTCTAGTCTTTCTGGTTTTAACGAAAACCAACCCATTTTATAGATGAGGAAAACAGAGGTATGGGACTCTCACAGGGTCACTCAGAAGGGATAGCAAAAGCAGGGGCTGTTGAAGGGGCTTTGGGATCAGCTATAAGTTGCTTTAGAATTCCAACATTTATTCATTGCATCCCCCCTTCTTCAGTATTTCAATAATAAATATTCACTATTTATTATGCATCTACTCTGAGCCAGGTGCTTTTTTTAGGTGGTGAGGACACAAAGTGAATAGACGCTTGGTTATTGACTTTTTTTTTTGGTATTTGGAACTAATATGTCAGGGCACCAACTATAGATTAGGAATTATATTAATTACTTAACATTTATCTGTGCATTCAATTCTTATAAAGTGCTAAGGTATAGGCATTTTTAGTTCCATTTTAAAAGATGAGGAAACCATAACTTAAGAGATTAGTATCTTGCTGCAGGTCACAAAATAGTAAACCCCCCCTCTTCAGGCTCAGTGGGTTAAGCGTCTGCCCTCAGCTCAGGTTATGATCCCGGGGTCCTGGGATGGAGCCCCTGGTCTGGCTTCCTGCTCAGCGGGGAGTCTGCTTCTCCCTCTCCCTCACCCAGCTAGTGCTTTCTCTCTCGTTCCCTCTCTCTCTCTCTCTCAAATAAAATAAAATAAAAACACCTCTCTTGTACTATTAATATTCTAATTTAATATTCTAAAATATTATTTTTTATATTATAAAAGATTTTAAAGTTCTGAGTATTTTCATTTTCCATTTCATACTTCTTGTCTAATAGGGGAAATAAAAATATTCACAACTATAATTCATATGTGAATGTGTTGAGAAAATGTTTATTCTTCTTAAAGGCTGAGGAAGGGGAAGGAAAATATATAGAGAAGGTGACTTTTTGTTATTTCCGCTTTAAAATTTTATTAAGTATTTTGCATAATTTCAGACTTACAGAAAAGTTGCAAAAATAGTACAAAGACTTCTTGGATACTCTTCACCCAGACCCCTCCTTTGTCTTTCTTTCTAAAGGAGATATTTGTGCAAAAGTTTTAAAACCCCATCTTTAATCCCCTCAGCACTGTGGCCTTTCTCCTGAACCGGGAGACACCATTTATTGCTTGAGGGCTGGTATGCACAGGAGGACAGATGCCTGTGGGTGTAAGCAGGCGTGTGTTTAAAACCTCCATTGCTCAAGCTGAAGGTAACAAGACTTCACTCCAAGTCATTAGTCATCAGCATAGGAAGTGGGTTGACTAGCCTGAGATTAGGTCATAAACACTTAGTTTTCCCAGGTCCAGAGTCTTAGAAACAGTAGATATTTGGCATATGTTCCTTGGAAAGAGTCTTTGCATCCCCGAAGATGACTGTCCCTCTCTCTGAAGCCTCTTTTCTATTATCCTGCATCTGTGGGCCCAAAGAGGAGAGTGCCTCGGGATGGCTCATAACTCAGCAGCCCGTTGCCTACCTACGCTATGTCCCACAGTGACTGGGCTGGGTGCCATGGGACTCCAAAGAGGTATGTGGCAGTCCTTACCCTAAATGGACCTCTCCATCCAATGGGAGAGAAAATGTCAACATGTGAAATGTTTCAACAACAATACAAGAAAGTTATGTGGTTAAGTGCCCGAGTAAATTATCCTGACAGTAAGAAACACTGCAAATTCTCAGAAGGAGGGAGTGGTGTAGGCTGGATGGTTGTGAAGTTTCCTTGGGAGAACAAAGCTTGAGTCAAGCCCTGGGGGATAAATAGAAGAATCTCATTAGGTGAGAGGACCTGGGAAGGACCTTTGGTGGGCATTTCTGGACAATGACGTAGAAATAGGAACAGTTTGGTGTATTCAGGGGGCATCGAATGAGATGAAGTACATGAAATGAAAAATTGGTGTTGAGGAAGAATGCCCCGGAACAGTTAGCCTGAGGCAAAAATGGTGGAGTCCTGAATGTGAGGCAGAAGATTCTGGAAACTACTCTGCAGCTTCTACAGACTCCTTGAAAAAATTTTAGCAAAGGGGACTTTGATGAGAACCATATTTTAGGAAACATAAATTGGCAGTTTTTGCCCAGAGGTGACCCCAATGTTTGGCCAAGGGTGGAGGGTTTTAGCACCCCTTTCATATCCATTAGACTCCCTCCCCCCAGCCTTTAAGGATGACAGTTAACATTTTCTCAATATTTACCTCTTCTTTTTTTTTTTTTTTTTTAGATTTTATTTGTTTATTTGAGAGAGAGAGAACACAAGCAAGTGGCGGGGGCGGGGAGGGAGAAGAGGGAGAGGGAGAAGCAGACTCCCTGCTGAGCAGGGAGCCAGAAGCAGGGCTCCATTCCAGGACCCTGGGATCATGATCTGAGCCGAAGGCAGAGCCTTTACCATCTGAGCCACCCAGGCGCCCCCCAATGTTTTCTAAAGTGATATGCACATGCAGCTTCAAGACAAGTGCCTTATCCTCCCCTCACTCTATGGGGAGTCAAGAGCGCCACCCTACACCTCTTCTGTACAGGAATTTTAGAGCCACCACAGGGGCCAGGAAACATTAAACAAAAAATGTGAAGCAGAGAAACTGGTTAGAACCTGTTGCATCACAGGGAGAGAAGACAGGGTGGTGAAACGAACATGGGAGATATTTGGAAGAAATATTACACAGGTCCTAGCCGACCGTCACCGTGGGTAGGAGAGGAGGTGGAAAACAAAAGAGGCACCAAAGATATAAAATTATAAGTGATTTCATATATTATTATATATGGTAAGATTAATAACATTTGTTCATTGACCTCCTAGTATATTCCAGGGCTTAGAAACATCATCAGTAAGCCTCACAATACCATATAACAATGAGGAAACTAAGGTTTAGGGAGAGTAAATCAATTGCTTATTGTTCCATGGTTAGTAAGTGACTGAGGCAGGATGCAAAGTCAGAAGATTGAAAGCCCTTATACCTCACTATCTTTTGTTTTTTAAAGAGTTTTATTTATTATTTATTTGAGAGAGATGAGAGCACAAGCAGGGGGAGCTGCAGAGGGAGAGGGAGAAGCTGAGCAGGGAGCCCGACGCGGGGGCCCGATCCCAGGACCCTGAGATCATGGCCTGAGCCCAAGGCAGACGCTGAACCGTCTGAGCCCCCCAGGCGTCCCCCTCACTATCTTTTGATGGTACTACTAACAAACTAGGGAAGTCAAGTAAGTTAATTTGTCAGGAAGGGAAAGATAGATTTGAGACATGATAACTTTAAGGGGATGGCAGACCATCATTTATATATCTACCCATCCACTCATCCATCCATCCATCCATCTCTCCATCCATCCATCCATCCATCTCTCCATCCACCCATCCAACTATTTTTTCTACTTTTTCTTTCAATCAGTAATTCAGGGGGCACCTGGGTGGCTCAGTCAGTTAAGTGTGTGCCTTCCGCTCAGATCATGATCTCTGGATCCTGGGATGGAGCCCTGTGTTGGGTTCCCTGCTCATCGGAGAGTCGGCTTCTCCCTCTCCCTCTGCCTCCTCCCCCTCCTGGTGCTCACTTCTTCTCTCCCTCTCAAATAAAGAAATAAAACTTAAAAAAAATTAATTCAGTAAATCTTTACTTAAGTACCTACTATGTGCTGAGCACAAGCAAAAATTGTCTTTGCCCTCCAGTTACTTATGGTGAGTTAAGGAAGCTGGATAACAAAGAACCAGTCCCGCAGTGCAGTGAGAAGTACTCTGAACGGGCAAGTTCATGGAGCTGATAGCAGGACCCTGTGCCTAGTGTAGGAGATGTCAAGGAAGACCTCCCAGGGGAAGCCCTGTAACAGAGGGGGAGGGGAGCACAGTGAGGAAGAGGGAGATCTGTGCTCCTGCCTCTTCTCACAGGTTGCCTGGGAACCAGGGACCACGCAGCTTTTCGTCCCTTCGAGCTCCACTCACCTGTGCCCAGTTCTCTCGGATGAAGATACAGGCTCGGGACAGCCTGTAGGAGAAGGAAGCTGCAGAGAAGGCAGCTGTGGTATAATTGCTGTATTCTGGGCTAGGAGGCAAAAAGTTTTGGTTCTTAGTGGCTTTGAGCAGGTCATCTGACCTCATCAAGCCTTCCTTTCCTCTTTTCCTAACACTGTTCTGAGGGAGAAAGGAGATTTCAAAGAAAGGTCCTTCCACAGTGTAGCACAAGCTCAGTAAAAGTTTGTTCCAACAAAATAAGTTGAGTTCATAGGATTCCATTCCCTGCAGTAAGGAGCCAACTTCTGTCTCATTTCCTTTTTCTACTAAAACAAGGTTATCTTTCTATGTTCTTTCCTGTCTTGCAAGGATACTTCTTGACCTGGCTATTCAGTGCGCTGGTTCTTTTTATGACTGGACAGTGTGAGGCCCCAGCTGGCTTCTGGGGTCAGACCTAAGGCTGTGCCTGGGGAACCCCATGAGCTGGTGGAGGCTAAGGAATAAGTTCTCACAAAAGTAGAGAAAGCAGCTCTTCTCCCCCCAGAGGGCCTGGGAGTGGGGCACAGGTGCCGAATGCTGGACCCTGCTCCGCCCCACACCATGATCGGACAGTCCCCAACTTTGATCTGTATGGCCAGCTGAGGAGGCAGGATGCACAGGCCTGTCCCTTGACCCCTTTGGGATTTTGAGGGGGCCAGTGGGAGAATCAAGAGCCAAGATGAAACACAGGATAATGTGGCTGCTGAGTCTAAGGATTTAGAGTCACAGTCTTTGTACTATGTGCCCTCTTTTCCCCTGAGGTCAGCTAGATCTGGGGTTTCCCAGATCCTTCCTACATCTTACTTTCAATTCCTGCTGAAGTCACACCCTCAGAGAGGCAGTTCAGACTTCGGAGGAAGACAGGCTGATTTTTTTTTTTTTTAAGATTTTATTTTTAAGTAATCTCTACACCCAACATGGGGCTCGAACTTGTAACCCTGAGATCAAGAGTCACACACTCTACAGACTAAGCTAGCCAGGTGCCCAAAGACAGGCTGATTTTGAATTCTCACTACTCTCCTCACTGTGCCCAGCTTGGGCAAGCTTCTTAACCTATCTCAGCCTATCTTATTTCATCTGTAAGATTTCTCTTGCGGTTGTTCGGAAGATCATGCGGCTGTATGAGAAAGCACCTAGCACAGGCCCCATTAGTGCCCAGAAAAAGCTCCCTTCTCTGTTCTCCCTTAATTAATGCAACAGTAAGTGCCCCGGCTCCAGCCTACATTGTAACTGGATCTCTACTGGTGCCCCTTTTACCTCTCAGCATCAGGAAGATAGCATCGCTTTCCTTTAAGGGTGAAGTTTTGCATTTCCTTAGAACCACACAACAAAAGGGGTAGTAAAAGTATTTTACTTTCTCCCTTCCTCACCTCATTTCCCATCTCTGAGTTGAGATGAAAATCAGAAGATTTTGGGATGCCTGGGTGGCTCGGTCGGTTAAGCGTCTGTCTGCCTTTGGCTCAGGTCATGATACCAGGGTCCTGAGATCGAGTCCGGCATCGGGCTCCTTGTTCGGTGGAGAGCCTGCTTCTCCCTCTGCCTGACGCTCCCCCTGCTTGTGGTCTCTCTCTCTCTCCGACAAATAAATACATAAAATATTTTTAAAAAATAAAATAAAATAACCTTTAAAAAAATCAGAAGGTTTTCTTTTGGTTAATTATAGTCAGAATTACCCACAAGGCAAACTGTCATAGAGAAACAAATGAAAGAGGAATAAGATTAAGCACTAAATTTCAGGGCGCCTGGGTGGCTCAGTCGTTAAGCGTCTGCCTTCGGCTCAGGTCATGATCCCGGGGTCCTGGGGTCGAGTCCCACATCGGGCTCCCCGCTCGGCGGGAAGCCTGCTTCCCCCTCTCCCACTCCCCCTGCTTGTGTTCCCTCTCTCACTGTGTCTCTCTCTGTCAAATAAATAAATAAAAAATCTTAAAAAAAAAAAAAAAGCACTAAATTTCAGAACGTTGGCTCTAAAGGAGTATTGGAGGCATCCCCTCTAACTGGTTTATTTTATGGAAAGGACAGAAGCTCAGAGAGGAACAGCCGCTCATCTAAGGCTACACAGCTAGATGGTGGCATGCAAGATATAAGAGCCTTAGTCTGAGTCCTAGACCGTTGTCTCATGCAGGCCTGCTACGATCCCATGGGTGACCAGACCCATGTCTGGCTTCATTCTGCGGCCAAACAGAGACCTAGGTGATTTTTCTGAGAACCCCAGCAGCATGTTTGCCTCTGTGACATGCAAGCACATAGCAGAGAATGCAAACTGCCGAACCAGAAGACAGAAATAATTCATATCTTTCCAGCTGGGGAATGGTGACTTGCTGTCCCCACCTCGCATGAGCTCTCATGCCCTTTTCGTTCATTCAGGCCTCAAAGATGTGTTCCAGCCTGAAAGCCTGCATTAGCTCCCCTCCATGACACTGCTGTGTCCACTATCAAGCTGGATGGGTCCGTAGAGTTCCTTTTGGTAAATTCCCCATTTTGCCCACTTAGCCCCAGCCTGGGGATGCACTATCTCAGGGTCACACTCAAGTTAGAGGCAGAGCCAAGCTTGAGGCCAGTTGCCTAGCGACCAGCCCCGTTCTCTTTCCGGCAGTGTGGAAGATTACCGTACAGCCTCTTCCTAAAAGGTCAGGAATGAGAACAGAAAAACCCATGGTGTCTGATGGCAGGAACAGGTGTGATAGGGCTCAGGGAAGAGCTGGGACTTTTTTCCTTTCTTTTTCTTCTAGAAATGGGCGAGGCTGTCAAAACCACAGTGTGAAAGTGAGGACGATATATGCGAAACCTGAATATGCCCCCCGTGTCCTTTGGGGAACTCCTATTTTTGTGGGCTGAGAGGCTGAGGGCTGTTTGCAGCTGTGAACAGCTGTTCAGTGGCAAGACTGATGTCTGTGGTGGCCTGGCCGAGCGGACAGGTGGCGAGGAGAAACATCTCCCACCTTCCCAACGAGCACGCACCCACAAGCCCATGGCACACATCACTGTCTCGCAGCCTCTTGCTTTGTCTGGCATCTCTCCTGACTGTGCTGTTCCGAGGACCAGGGGTGAGCAATAGCACAGCTGTGGCCGGAAACAGCCCTCTGAGAGGCAGTGGAGAGTAGTGGACAAAGCCTGAGGAGTGACGTCAGGAGACCAGGCTTGTAGCCGACTTGGCCTTCCTGAGTTACCTCGAGCAAATTATTTAACCTGAGCCTCAGTTTTTTGTGAATGTGAGGTAAATATTATTAAGAGTGTCAACGGTAGGAATTGAAGTGACCTAATTTGAGTTGGTCATTCTTCTCTGGGCCCCCTGTTTCCCAGTTGGGGCAGAGCATCAGTCGATCCAGGAGTATTTAATGTGAACCCATGGTCAATACAGCAGGGCCCACAGAGGAAGCAGAACCCAGACGCAGGACTCAGGGTGAGGCTTCTCCCCTTGGCTTCCCTGAGGAGGTGTGGAGCACAAAGACAGGTTCACTGGGTCACCCAGCCCCATTCTCAACACACCTCAGCTAAAGAGGCTAAAAAGTCAAAACACTTCCAGGAAAGCCCATGTAACACAGTTCTGACCAATATGTCAGGTGTAAGAGAAGATTGCGAGGGAGTTTTTGGTAAACATTTGCTTTATACTATGTGCAAGTTAGAAATGGATTTTGCCTCTAAGGGCTATCCAGTTTCAAGGGGGAATGTATAATGTGTTCTTTTTTTTTTTTCTTTTAAGTAATCTCTACACCCAACATGGGGTTCAAACATAATCCAGAGATCAGGGTTGGCATGCTCTACCAACTGAGCCAGCCAGGTACCCCTAACGTGGCCTTAAATAACCAGGAACCTAGGATAAAATGTAGCCTTTGGCCTGAGACAGACATAAGTGAAGTGCTGTAAAATATTAGAAGGAAGCTCACAGACATGAAGTGAGGTCTTAAGATTCTAGAGTCATTTGGAAGATGAGCCTGCTGATCCCCTTGGTCATATCAGCCTTCTTGGAACTCTGCGCCTCCATCTTTATCCATGGAGATGCCCACCCTCGCCTGTGTGTACACTCACACAGACCCTCCAGTTATGGGAGGGGGGGTGCTTTATCCAATGTAAATGCTGTAAAATTTAAAAGGAGGAAACTATTATTTTGTCCTGTGTAGTCATCAGGGACTGCTTCATGGAGAAAGTGGCATTTGAGGTAGATAAAACTTGAACACCCAAGGTTGGGAGAATCAGACATGGTTCCCAGTCCCAAACTCACCAGCCCTGATCTCCCCCACTATTCTGAACCACATTATAGGGAATCCAACAGTTCTTGCCAGGTGGAAAAAGTATAACTCTGTACATAATCAGATATTACATCTTGTACTCACAGAGCACTTTCTTCAAAGTCTTTTAAAGATACAATCTAACTCATCCCTCCGAAGAGGCTGGGGTGGATAAACAATAAAGAAGGAAGCTCACAGACATGAAGTGAGGTCTTAAGATTCTAGAGTCGTTTGGAAGATGAGCCTGCTTATCCCCCTGGTCATATCAGCCTTCTTGGAACTCTGCACCTCCATCTTTATCCATGGAGATGCCCCCCTCGCCTGTGTGTGCACTCACATAGACCCTCTAGTTATGGGAGGGGGGTGCTTTATCCAATATAAATGCATCACATAATGAATTCTCATGCACAGTGAAGGTACATGAAATTCCTACGCGGAGGCTCTGTGCTTTGAGTTGGTTCATTATACCTAAAAGCAAGTCATGGATACGCCCAAGTATTTCAAGTGCTTTCCCTGGTGACCAGTGAATGCTTTCATGAGATTCCTGGCTAGGCTTAGGGCTGGCGTGTCAAGTAGAAGCTAACCTGGTTTCCCGAGGACCATTCTTTAACCCCTCTGAAAAAAACTGACCTGGATAACCGCGTATTTAAAAATCATCCATCTACACGCTCACATAACACACAAACAAAAAACAGGAAATAACAAGTGATGATGGGGATGTGGAGAGATCCAGACCCCTGTGGACTCTAGGTGGGGATATAAAACAGTGCAGCTACTGTGGAAAACAGTACGATGATTCCTCAAATAAATTAAACATAGAATTACCATATGGCCCAGGGATTTCACATCTGCATTTAGTCTCAAAAGAATTGAAGGCAGGGACCCAAAAAGGTATTTGCACACCCATGTTCATAGCAGCATCATTCACAGTAGCCAAAAGGTGGAAACAACCCAAGTGACCCAAGTGTTCACTGACAGATGAATCCATCAACGAAACGTGGCGTACACACTCAGTGGAATATTAGTTGGCCTTTAAAAGGAAGGAAATTCTGTCACATGCTACAACATGAGTGAACCTCAAGGACATTATGCTAAGTGACATAAGCCAGTGACAAAAGGACAAATACTGTATGATTCCACTTATATGAAGAACATAGTGTGGTCTTATTTATTTATTAGAGAGAGAGTCAGAGAGAAAGGGCACAAGCAGGGGGAGCGGCAGGGAGAGGGAGAAGCAGACTCCCTGCTGAGCAAGGAGCCCGAGGTAGGGAGGGCTCCATCCCAGAACCCTGAGATCATGTCCTGAGCCAAAGGCAGACGCTTAACCGACTGAGCCACCCAGGGGTCCCGATCCAAATATACTTAATGCCACTGAACTATAGACTTAAATATGGCTAAGATGATAAATATAATGTCACATGTATTTTACCACAATAAGAAAAAGTATTCCTCTACAATACCACTTCCTTTAAAAAAACAAAACAAAACAAAACAAAAAAACTACTCCAAAACTGTCCAGATCAGGTGTGATCTAGTCTATCTTTTGGAGATCATTATAGAATTCAAATTGCTAAATCTCAAATAAGAAAGCCCAGATTCAAATCTCAATTCTCCTGCTTGTTAGCTGTTGGATCTTGTTCTTACTGAGCCTCACTTTCCTTGTCTTTGGTCAAATATAATATCCATTTTGACTACTTCACCAGGCAGATGTGAAGATCCAATGACATAATTTATGTGCATGTAGTTAGTAAACCACAGAACGCTAAACAAATATAAGAGATTTTTCCAGAGAACAATGAGGTTCTCTCTGGGGCCTACTGTAATATTTTCCAGCTTTTCTTGCCAAAAAGTTCATTCAATCACACCTACATTCCTTCTAATGCAGCTTCAGCCAGCTTGGAAATAACCTTTCCATTGGGACATTTCCAAATTCCCAGTTTAGAGATCCTTCTATCTGGCAGGTGTCAAAGGGGACACCAGGAACTGTAAGCAGAACCATTTGGAACCACTAACTCTTCAGGCCAAGGACAGAATTCTTCTCCAGGTCCGGTTTGATTTGCAAATTCCTGGTTGTCGTAGCAACCCCAAAAGCAAAGGAGGACTGTTTAGCATCCTCTTTGACGGCACCCTGGGTGAGGAATGCACTCAGGTGGCCCAAGTAAACAGTGTTCACTGGTAAGCACTCTGTGCCTCTCTCTCTGGGCCCAGGGTGGGTGAGGCAGGGAGCTGGCCGGCCTCAAGCCCACTGGCTGCACTGCTTCCCACCTGGTGTCACTCAGCTCTCCATCTGCTGCTCATCTTCCAGTGGCTTGGCCAAATCCAGAGTGGGGAGGGGTTTCCGGAAGAGGTCCACTTGGGATTTGAAATAAACTCCTCCATGGAAGCAACAGCCTGCACCTTGTATGAAGATATATGTAGACGACTTGGGGAGGAGGTGGCCCATGGCATTTCCATGGTACTTCAAGGGTCCCGGTTAGGTTTGCAGGCTGGGGGCGCCTGGGTGGCTCAGCTGGTTAAGCGACTGCCTTCAGCTCAGGTCATGACCCTGGAGTCCCAGGATCGAGTCCCGCATCGGGCTCCTTGCTTAGCAGGGAGTCTGCTTTTCCCTCTGACCCAACGCCCTCTCATGCTCTCTCTCTCTCTCTCTCTCATTCTCTCTCTCTCAAATAAATAAATAAAATCTTAAAAAAAATAAAAAGGTTTGCAGGCTGACCCTCCTCCAACACTGTCAACCAGGGCTGTTTCTCTCTAGGGCTGGTGGTGGAGACCTAACAATGCTGAAGATCTAAAAACATGTAACCAGCTTCATAGTGCAGAAAGAAAAATGTGAAAATAAAATTAATAGACCTCACCAAGTCTACGAAGATGTTATTATGCCATTTTCTTTCATTGTTACACTTATCACAAGATTTTTACCTATTCGAGAACAATCTACAGGCTAGTTTTTCATCATTGGCAGAATTCCTGATTGCCAAGAAATCATTGTTAGGCCAAATTTTGAAAAGTAAAATTATAAAAAATATCACAAGATTTTCACAGTTAAAAGTTAAATATTGGATATATTTTATTTTATTTTTAGAGAGAGAGAAAGCGAGCAGATGGAGGGGGAGGGGCAGAGGGAGAGGGAGACAGAATCTTAAGCGGGCTCCATGCTCAGCACAGAGCCTGACTCAGGGCTCAATCGCATGACCCTGAGATCATGGCCTGAGCCGAAATCAAGAATCAGACTCTTAACCAACTGAGCCACCCAGGAGCCCCAAGATTAGGTATATTTTAATATGCTTAATAGAATGTGGTATGAGGCCTCTAAAATGTCTATGAAGGCCTCAAAATGTTCCTGCTTACTGCTTATAAGTTGGGTTTTCCCCCTTTCTCTTTCTTTTTTCTTTCCTTCTTCTTCCTTCTCTCCCTCCCATCTTTCCCTCTTTCTCTTTCTCTTTCTCTCCTTTTCTCCCTCCCCCTCTCCCCCCTCTCTCCTTCCCTTCCTGTCTTTCTCTCCTCTTTCTTTCTTCCTCTCTTTCTTTCTATCAAGGAGCACCATATTATTGCTGCCTGATACAGAAGCAGTACGAAATAGTGCAGAAGATCTATGAACTCAGACAGCCTGTGTTCTCACTGTAGGAACCTGGGCACACTGCTATTTATCTGGTCCTCGGCTACTATCTATCCACTTGTGAATGAGGTAGTAACAGTTGCTTCCAAGACTTCTTGAGAAAAATAGATTAGTAAAGTGCTTTGTCAAATGCTGGTTGTTATTAATACTAATGGAAATACCCACCCTGCTTCACTAGTCATCACACAAACATTAATATGACTTCTAGGCGCTGGAACATTCCTATTCTAAGATGTGCAGAAATCATCTCTGTTTCTAGTTCCTTCTGTGCCCAGGCAAGTGCGGTATCCGGTCCAAATGTCAATGTCGTTAGACCTATTTGATTATCATGTTGCTCCTCCCTGTGGGTGGTTTTCAAAATTGCTGTGGAGGCATCAACTCATTCTGGAGACTTTTCTGCTGTGTTAAGCATTACCTCTGTAGGTGCTGGATCATGCAAGTTGTTCAGGGCTCTCAGAGGAGGATTCAGGGAAGCTGGGGGCTACTAGGAATCTAGAGCAGTAGCTGCTGACACTTACCAGCATGAAGTAGTGCAGAAGATGCACTACCAGAATGGAAATATTCCAATATTGAATATTGAATATTTAATAATGAGTGTACCAACGATCAGCCTTCCTCGGCCCAACACAATCCATTATTAATTTCTACCTTTATTCAGTCTGTCAACACTTAGTTGTTTTTTTGTTTTGTTTTTTTGGGGTGTTCGGTTTTTTTTAAGATTTTATTTCTTTATTTGACAGAGAGAGAGCACAAGCAGGGGGAGCGAGAGAGGGAGAAGCAGCTTCCCAGAAACAGGGAGCGCGATGTGGGGCTCGATCCCAGGACTCTGGGAACATGACCAGAGTCGAAGGCAGACACCTAACCACCTGAGCCACCCAGGTACCCCAACACTTAGTTTTTGAGCTGCTTCTTGTGCAATGCATTAGGTTAGACACAATGGGGGATATTAAGAAGAGTAAAGAAACATACCCTAAAGAAACAAATGGTCTAGGAAGACAGCTATGGCACACAACCAAATAATGTCAGTAAGAACAGTGCATGAAAAAAATGTCATAAGAAAAGTATACTCATCTTGGGGAGCATGAAGTCACATGGGGCTAGAGTGATCATGGAAGACTTCATGAAGAAGGTAACTTTTGAGCTGGGGCCCTGAAGGATGGATAACATTTCAATACAGGAGTAGGAAAGACATGGCAAGGGTAGAGGCTCAGAGGAGGAGAAATGGGAGCAATTTTGAGGGATCTGCCAAGTGCTAACAGTTTGGGAGCTTAAGAAACTTGTGGGTGAAGATAGCCCAATAGGATGGCATTGGGCCAAGTCATAGAAAAAATGTCTAGGGTTTTTATAGTAGGTACAGGAAACTGTTAAAGGTTTTTGATCTGGGAGTAACAGACTTTACAAAGATGGGTCAGATTTACTTGTAAACCCCTTAAAGGGAGGTGGTGGGATGGGAAATGGTTGAAGGAGGTGGGTGGAGTGCCTTGGGACCAACTGGGGATGCAAAGTTCACCTTCAAGGCATTCAGCATTTCAGGGGAGAGGTAGAGAGAGCTGAGCTGGGGCAGAGGCGGTATGCCTAAGGAGGAGATGACGAGTGGCAGCTTGTGAATCGAGAGTCACGAGGTGTGGTGATTGATTAGAAGAGCATGGCATATGGGAAGGGATAGATAGAAATCGATCATAATGTTGATTTCAAGCCAGGATGACAGGAAGAATTACCATCCTAAGACCGGAAGGAAACATAGAAGCCAAGAGAAGGAGCTGCTTGAGAGGAGGACCCAGCGAATGCATTTATGTTGAGTTTGAGGAACTGAAAGGACCGGCTGGTGGGATGAGCTTGAATGTGGATTATTAGTTATCTACACCAGGAGGGACCTGAGCTGCCCCATGGGGCAAGACTGCTAACAGATAGTGAAAAGTAATGAGCAAACAGTGTGATCAAGGGTACTGCAATCTCCCGGCATTATCAGGACAAACAGTAGGGCTATGGTGTGTGTTGGGGCGGTGGGGGGGGGGGGGGGGTCCATGGTGGAACAACAGGTTGAACCAAACTTTTTATTTTTTTAATTTGAGAGATAGTGCGGGGGTGGGGGAGCACAAGAAGAGGGAAGGGCAGGGGAGAAGCAGACTCCCTGCTGAGCAGGGACCGGACCCTGGGATCATGACCTAACCCAAAGGCAGATGCTTAACCGACTGAGCCACCCAGGCGCCCTTGAACCAAACTTTTAGAGCTGAAATCGTCTCAGTCAGACTGACAGGTGTAGCCACTTGATACTAAGTGCTGGCCTGGTTCAGGGGTCCCCTCCCCTGCTCGCACAGGAGAGTCACAGGGGGGGATTTTGATGTGATGTATTCCTATCTCCCCCACCCCAAGGCTGATTCATTCCTTCTGGGATGGGGCCTGGAAATTTGTGTCCTTAAGTTCCACTTCAGACTCCGGTTTTCAGGTGTTAGTCTAGCAGGAAATAATGACTCTCATCTCTGTTTAGCATGGGTCTCAGTTGCTTGCTGCAGGGCTGGTCCTGTAGCTGAGAACCTAGTGCTCCTGGTCTCCTCTTCCTCCTCTTCCTTCTGAGTGGGGAAAAGAGAGCCACGTCGCGAGTCTGGTCCTCAGATTGGCAAGAGTTCTGCGGGGAGGTGAAGGTGAGAGTCCTGCCAGGGATCCCTCTGCAGAGAAGTGACAGTGACACCCTGGCTGTGGACCAACCACCAAAGGCCATCCCCACCTGCCATTCCCTCATTTTTCCCACAACCTCCACCATTTTGATGCAAATGGGGAAATATGTTTTACATGCTCCTCTGATCTCCCATTTTGCAACCCAGCAGCCCCTGGTAATAAAAACAAGCTCTGAGGATGGAAGAAGCGATCAAGGAAGAACCATCAGTTTACCCTAATTCCTCTTTTAGACACAGAGGCAGTCATAAACTTTGCTCTTTCAAATCGTCACCAAGTCTCTGAGCAACATACACAGACGCTAACAAAAGGAAATACACAAGAAGCTCTTGTTAGATCAGTTGGAAGGGCTGCCATCTGAGTTTTCGAGTGTACTTTCTGCATTCAGCGGCCTGGTCCTAATCATAAACAAATGATAATTCTGCTCCGGAGGCTGAGGCTCTGGAGAGCAGAAATATGTGCATGGTTCAAGGGGCTCAGTGCAGTAGGTAGGAGCTAGTGAGCCTGGGTGGTCTGCAACTGGAAGATTTTAGAGACTATTCTTCCCTTTCATGGAAAGTGCTCAGTTCTGAGTCTACGGTGCACCCCTCCCTTGCCCTATAGCTCCACCTCCATACCCAATTATGCAGCAGAAAAACTAAACGGGGCAAAAGAATTTGGGGAAAACTCAAGTAGTCATAAATCCCCTTAAACCAGTTAGCCCTCTGGGGATCAGGAAGGGGTAAAGCTGGAGGCTCATGGGTGGTGGGAGTACGTGCAAAGAAAAAGGACTGCAGAGAGGGCTGGACGTAACTGTGGCCTCCGAGTGAGACTTCTGCAGAAGGCATGTCCTCTTTTGGACGCCATCCAAGGAGTTCTGGTCCCTGAAGTGCCGAAAGGGCCTCAGTCAGTCAAGTGCAGAAGCTTCTGGGCAGTAGCCTTGATCATCGAGATGTCATGAACAATATTACAGTAAGGGGCTAATAGTACAGTGTCTTTTAGACTGGGATACTTAAGCCTCTGGGTTATGGGAACCACAGAATAAATATGGGACATCTTGAGGGTATTCAATTTTACCCAAGACTTTTTTTTGTTGGGGGGATTATTGTTTTTAATATTAAAATAACCCTGGATATGTGATAGAATAGCCTGTAAAATGTTCATGAAATTATGAAGATAAACACAAGAATTAAAAGAAGTGTCCCCCCCATAAATAAATAAGAGAAGTGTCCCAGCTGGTCTTTTTGGAGAGTTATTTTCTTTGTTCTGCCTTCAGATGTGTTTTGGGGAAATTTTGACAGTCACTGCCCTGATATTTCACAAACTAGGTGAGTTACCACGATTTTTCCGGTGTCGGGTCTCATCTCCTGCCAGGCTGTGAAGCTAGCAGTTTGGGGGGGTCTCCTGGGATGGGCTCACCCTTTCCTTTCTCCAAGGCTTTGTCCAAACTGTCACTTATGTCTGGACAACTTCCCACTTCCTGACAGCCACATCCCATTCTCTTCCTCCCCTTATAATGCAATCCAAGGTCATTTTATCCAGGAAGCTTTCTCTAAGTTGAGAGAATTGACTCTCAAAAGAGAATCCATTATGGAATGAATAAATCATGGGGACGAAAGGTACAGCATAGGGACTATAGTCAACGGTATTGTGATAGCATTGTATGGGGACAGATGGAAGCTATCTTCCATCTGTCTTATGAGCACAGCATAACATAAGGACTTGTTGAATCACGGTGTCATATACTTGAAACTAAGGTAACCTTGTGAGCCGACTATACTTCAATCAATCAATCAATCAAAATTAAAAAAAAGAAAGAAAGAAAATGAGAAAGAGAATCAGAAGGAATTGCCAGGCTGAACTGCCAAAACTCCACTCTGATATTAAATATTTGCATAGTCTTGTATAGGACTTTACAGTGTATCCAACTGTCAGATGCGTGTCTTATTTAGAAATCATTACAACCCTAAGAAGTAGATAGGGCAAGGCTTTTTTTATTAATAATTTTTAATATTGCTTACATATCATAATTATATTTTAATATGTTGGGTTAAATAAAATGTATTAGTAATTTCACTTTTTTATCTCATTTAATGTGACTACTAGAAATTTTTAAATTGAGATATAATGGACATATATATTAGTTTCAAGTGTACAACATAATGATTCGATATATGTATATACTGGGAATTGATCACCACAAGAGGTCTAGGTAACATTCGTTGTCACACATAGTTACAAATTCTTTTCTTTGTGATGAGAATTTGGAAGATCTACTCTCTTGGCACCTTTCAAATATACAACACAGGATTACTAGCTACGGTCACCATGCTGTATATTACATCCCCAGAAGTTTGTACTTTTTGATCCTTTCACCCATTTCATCATTCCCCCCAGCCCTCTGGCAAGGATTATTTTTAATCCTCATCTACCAGCGAGGTAAGGGAGCTTTACAGACATTAAGTTAACTTGCCCAAGATCACATAACAATGAAGGGGTTCTTTCCACTCTGTAATGAAAAATGACCCAAAGTAAAGCAAGAGGGTGACTGCGTGTCCTCTCGTGTCATCATGGGGCATTATTTGAAAGCTCTCCGGGGGTTTATCTAGTTCTCCTGGCAAGATTAGCTTCATGGGTTGCAATCTGTGCAGTCACCCACAACTCTGCACTTAAGAGAGCCCACTAACTCAGTTTAATGCTCGACTGTTGCTGTCTTGAAATTCTTCATAATTTTTGAACAAGGGGCCCTGAATTCTCATTTGCACTGGGCCCAGCAAATTAGTCCATCTCTAGGAGAATAAACTCCTAGGTCTGTCTCTAGGAGAAGAAACTGATGTTTGATTTTGTTATTTACAATGAATTCAGGGCTCAGACTCTGTGAAGTTACATGTTAATTGGTAGGTATGGGTCCTACATGTATCTATTATTTTTTTTAAAGATTTTATTTATTTATTTGTTAGAGAGAGAGAGCACAAGCTGGGAGAGCAGCAGAGGGAGAGGGAGAAACAGGCTTCCGGCTGAGCAGGGAGCCCGACGTTGGGCTCAATCCCAGGATCCTGGGATCATGACCTGAGCCAAAGGCAGACACCCAACCAACTGAGCCACCCAGGGGCCCCTGACATGTATCTATTTGTAGAGATACAAATTATTTCTGTCCTTCAGAAAAGATGCTTTTATTCCCCAGGAGAACATGAATTAGATTTGTCTCTTATTTTAAAAAGACTTATTTTCGTGTGCCTGTCCCTGCGGGTTCTACCACTTCCTCAGCTGCTCTTGAAATCAGTGCTTCCATCTCTCTGATGCCCTTGTGGGTTAATCATTTAGATAAAATCGTTGACAAGTTTCATTCTATTTTGTAAGAGAATCCTGTTTTTTTAGTATTTTAGGAAATTACGCTTTGACAACTCCCTATTCCAAGCTCTTTCCATAACATCACACAACCGAAGTCACTCTGCTCAGAGCACACCGAGTTCTTCTTGTACATTGATGTTTATGCATTTTAGGCACGTCCGTTAATTTGTCATGTTGCTCTTTCTATCCTGTCAAATCTTTTAAACTTGTATTTGGCATTTTTTTTAAGATTTTATTTATCCATATGAGAGAGAGAGAATGAGAGAGAGAGAGCACGAGAGGGAAGAGGGTCAGAGGGAGAAGCAGACTCCCCGCGGAGCAGGGAGCCCGATGCGGGACTTGATCCCGGGACTCCAGGATCATGACCTGAGCCGAAGGCAGTCGCCCAACCAACTGAGCCACCCAGGCGCCCCATGTATTTGACATTTTTTAAAATAGACGATATATTCACTTGGTTCAAATTTAAAAAGTTCAAAAAGGTGTATGGTAAAGATTTAGCCTCCCACCACCATCCACGCCCATTTTTCCTCCCCAAAGACAACCTCCTTAACATCCAGTGTTATTTTCTAAGTATATTGCCAAATGCGTTTATATATTCTTTTTGCTCATTTTTTCAGTAAGTGGCAGAATGTGCTACACAATTCCTGTACTTGCTTTTTTCATCTAATGGTATATCCTGAAGATTATCCAATTTTAGTGCATAAAGAGCTCCCTCAGAGCACCTGGGTGGCTCAGTTGGTTAAGCATCTGCCTCCAGCTTAGGTCATGATCCTGGTGTCCCAGGATCGAGCCCTGCATCAGGCTCCCTGCTAAGGAGGGAGTCTGCTTCTCCCTCTGCCTTTCACCCAACTCGTGCTCTCTCTCACTCTCGCTCTCTCTCAAATAAAATCTTTAAAAAAAATTTTTTTAAAGAGCTCCCTCATTATTGTTTATGGCTATATATTATTCTGCTGGATAAACTTATGATCATTTATTTTACCATTCTCTTATTAATAGATATCTAGGTTGTTTCCAATTGTTTGAAAGAACAGGGAACGATGCACTAAATAACTGTGTACGTATATCATTTTGTACACCTATAAATTCCCAGAAGTGAAATTGGTTGGTCAAAGGACATATAAATTTTAATTTTTGAGGAATTACTCTGCATAAAGGTTGTATCAGTTTCTACTCCTGCCAGCAATATATGGGAGCCCTTGCCGACACTACAGCAGTGTGTTGTGAAATTTTTGGACTTTGAAAAGGGGCATATTATCTCATTGTAATTTTCACTTGTTTTTTTTATTAATAACGAGAAAACATTTTGGTCATGTATTTCTTTTGGGGAAACTGCCCAATTTTTCTATTGGTTCATTAATCTAACACACAAGTTGCAAATATTGTTTTCCCCTAGATTGCTTTTTTTAAAAACTCTGTTCATGATGATTTTCACTATGTGGACTTTTTATTTGATATTATTGGGTTTGTCAATATTTTATTCTATGGCTTCTAGCTTTGTGTCACATTTAGAAATGTCTTTCCCAATTGAGATTACAAAAGAACTCTCCTAGATTTCTTTTTGTACCTTTATGGTCCTATGTTTCACATGTAAATCTTCGATTCATTGGGAATTCACTCTGATATTAGATGTAAAGTATGATTCCAGCTTTATTTCTTCCCCAAATGGTTACCTTATTGTACCTAAGCCATCTATCAAATAATCATTAAATAATCCACTCATTAGAGATCCCAGCTTTATTTATTTATTTTAAAGATTTTATTTATTTATTTGACAGAGAGAGACAACGAGAGCAGGAACACAAGCAGGGGGAGCAGGAGAGGGAGAAGCAGGCTTCCCACTGAGCAGGGAGCCTGATGCGGGGCTCGATCCCAGGACCCTGGGATCATGACCTGAGTTGAAGGCAGGTGCTTAACGACTTGAGCCACCCAGGCGCCCCAAGATCCCAGCTTTATACACCAGTTTGTCTTATGTATTTGTGGTTTTTATTTCCTCGTGTAGTCCATGATCTGTCTATTCACTGTATGAGTACTGCATGATTTATGTTAATGTAGCTTCAGAATGTACTTAATATCTGCTAAGGCTTGTATTTTACTTTCCTCATTACATTTCTTTTAAACATTTCCAGGATATTCCTGCATGTTTCTTTCCCCACATCAGCTCTAGAGTCAGTTTGTTTAAAAAATCTTGGTATTTCATTGAGAGTGCATTAAATTTACAGATATGGGGGGGTGGGGAACTGGTTGTTTAATAATGCTCTCTTGTCTAGCTATCAAAGAACATGGTAAGCCTCATCAGGGAAATACAAATCAAAACCACAATGAGATACCACCTCACACCTGTCAGAATGGCTAAAATTAACAACTCAGGAAACAACAGATGTTGGCGAGGATGTGGAGAAAGGTGAACCCTCTTACAATGTTGTTGGGAATGCAAACTGGTACAGCCACTCTGGAAAACAGTATGGAGGTTCCTCAAAAAGGTAAAAATAAAGTTACCTGTGATCCAGCAATTGCACTACTAGGTATTTATCCAAAGAATACAAACATAGTGATTTGAAGGGGCACCTGTATCCCAATGTTTATAGCAGTAATGTCCACAATAGCCCAAATATGGAAAGAGCCCAGATGTCCATTGACAGATGAATGGATAAAGAAGATGTGGTGTATATACACAATGGAATACTACTCAGCCATCAGAAAGTATGAAACCTTGCCATTTACAATGACATGAATGGAACTAGAGGGTATTATAGTAAGCGAAATAAGTCAGTCAGAGAAAGACAAATACCATATGATTTCACTCATATATGGAATTTAAGAAACAAAATCGAGCAGGACACCTGGGTGGCTCAGTCGTTAAGCGTCTGCCTTCGGCTCAGGTCATGATCCCAGGGTCCTGGGATCGAGCCCCGCATCAGGCTCCCTGCTTGGCAGGAAGCCTGCTTCTCCCTCTCCCTCTCCCCTTGCTTGTGTTCCTGCTTTCACTGTCTCTCTCTGTCAAAAAAATAAATAAAATCTTAAAAAGAAAAAAAAGAAACAAAATCGAGGATCATAGGGGAAGGGAAGGAAGAATAAAATACGATGAAAACAGAGAGGGAGGCAAACCATAAGACACTCTTAACTCTAGGAAGCAAACTGAGGGTTGCGGGGGGGAGGTGGGTGGGGGGTTGGGCATTAAGGAGGGCACTTGGTGGAATGAGCACTGGGTGTTATATGCAACTGATGCATCACTAAACTGTACCCCTGACACTCAAAACTAAATAAATAAATAAAAGATGCTAAGCAAGGAAAAAAAAGAACATGGTAGGCCTCTACACTGAGTCAGGTTTTCCATTCAGTTTAGTTTCAGTATTTTAAAGTTTTATTCGTCTTGCATAGTTCTTAAGTTTATTTACAGGTATTGCTATGTTTTTAAAAATTGTTATAAAACAGGTCTTTTCTTTCATTTTATCTTGTTTGTTACTTGTGTATATGAAGGTTACTGACATCTGCATATACATGTGCTTGAGCCAGATGACTGAACTTCCTTAACCCTAATGCCTCACAGAGTTGAAGTAATAGATGGGTGCCTGAGTGACCCTTCAAGTGCCTTCTCAGGGGCTGCGGCTTCTTAGGGTATAGTGACAGTGGTACCAAAGGAGAAACAGAGAGGGTTGACTTCATTGATCTTTCCAAGATGAAGCAGATTGTTAATAATTTCTTGCCAGACCAGTTCATTCTCAGGGACTTTTTTTTTTTTAATGATGCTTAAAATATTGAATATCCCACTTGGGCGCCTGACACCACCACCATGCTACTAACACACACACATACACAGACACACACATTCTATCACCCTCCAGCATTCAGTCACTTCCCAGGTAAAATGCCCCTGTGCTTAGTAACATATTTTACTAGAAACCATGGGTTCCCCTTGAATCATTCTGCTTTGTGTATTTTAACTACAATTTAAAGTGATTTCTCAGAGGCCTGGGTAGGCTCAGTCAGTTAGGCATTTGCCTTCGGCTCAGGTCATGATCCCAGGGTCCTAGGATCGAGCCCCCAGGGTTGGGCTCCTGCTCAGCGGGGAGCCTCCTTCTCCCTCTCCTCTGCTGCTCCCCCTTCTTGTGCGCTCTCTGTGTGTCAGATAAATAAATAAAACCTTTAAAAAAAATAAAGTGATTTCTCTACACTGAGCACCTCTTGGAAGAAACCCTAGGAATTATCATTTACTTAGGCTTTGTTTCAATTCTGGTCTTTATTTCTTTGTTCGCTTTTTTCTAGCTTTATTGAGATATTATTGACATATAACAATATGTTATGTTTAAGGTGTACAATGTGATGATTAGATACATGTATATATTACAAAATGATTGCCACAGTAAGGTTAGTTAACACCTCTGTCCCCTCAGAAATTATGATGTGTGTGTGTGTGTGTGTGTGTGGTGGCAACATTTAAGATTTATTCTCTAAGCAACTTTCAAGTACATAATGCACTGTTATTAATTACAGTCACCATGCTGTGCAGCAGATCTCCAGATCTTCTGCAGCTTATAGCTGGGAGTTTGCACCCTTTGACCAACATCTCCCCATTCCCCCACCACCACCACCCCCCGGCGCAACCACCCACCTACTCTGGTTCTTCCAGTTTGGCTTCTTTGAAAATCATCTTTTAGTGCTAGGCTGAGGGTTTCCAAATGGCCTGTGGAGACCTGCCTGGGTAAGGAAGCTCAAAAGTGATGACTTTCCCTTTGTCTTAAAATTCTGAGATAATAATGATTCTCTGGGGAGTGACCAGGCCAGTCAGTTAATCTGCAACCAGTCATGGATCCGGCCTCCACTGAACAGCAAGTGGGGTGTAAGGAAGTGGGGAGAGAAAAGCCACTGCACATTACTGATGCTCCATGGAAGTTTCACACAGGGATTATTTCAGGGGGACAGAAAGAGATTAATGCAGCTCTCTCTGAGATCAGACGGGTTTGTGGGGTTTTTTTTTTTTAAACAATAATAGTGATTACTATGTAAAGTTTCCAGAAAGTTCGCTGTGCCAGTTTTATGATCTCAATGTAACATGCCTGGACCTAGGCTCAAATTCTAAAGGGGTAAAAGAAATCCTAACGTTCGACCTCAATACCCACAGAATGCCCTCTCGCTGGTAATATTTAACACCTTCCAATGAAAACACATGAGCTCATTGGATTTGCTAGAAAAGGCCACAGCAGTTCTTCACACTCCTTTTGCCAGCAAGGTAACACTTTAATTTGGGTCTCTGGCTTTTTCTCGCCCTGGAGGCCGAGGCGGAGGCGGGGTTACTTGTGGGGCTGAGGGGCCTCTTTGCGGCCTGCTTCTCTGGTGGGTACCAGCAGGAGAAAACACAAGGGTGGTCTGACTCCCTGGTTTGTTGTTTTTTTTTTTTCAAGGACTCTTGAGAATCTGGGGTTCACATCGCAGCATCAGGGAGCACAATTGGATACAGGGTCTCAAGGTAACTTTGCCCGTCCCTTTCTCTGACAACTTATTCTTTGTTAAAAGTCTAGCAAAGCAAAGCAAAGCAAAGCAAAAAACGGTCTATTATTAAAAGCTCAAGGAAAACTCCCTTAAGCCGGTGGGCTGATTTTCTTCAGCTTGAATCTTGTTAGCTCCTGGATATGGAGTTTGGGGTTCTTGACGGTTTCTTGCACCCCAGTGCTGTGGGGGAGGGGGACAGGAGCCCATGAGGTGGGGGTGGGGGGACACCTGTGGGTCAGCTGTCTGGGCAGAGAAACCACGCCCCCCGCCGGCGGCCACTGCCCCCTCCCGGAGCTCTAATCGCCATCACCTGAGCTCGCCGGCTAGCCCTAGCCGAGGATTTCTGGCTCTCTTCGTTTTCTGGGTTTATTTGCACCCGTGCTCTGAGACATCCAACTCACGCCTTTCCGTTTACACTCTTCTTGATCAAAACGTTAGAATCTGAAGAAGGAAGAAAGACAGCTGGAGCCCTGTCGATCAGCAGCGCCGTTGGCCTGGATCATGGGCACCCCGCTCTTGCTGCCTTTCAGACACACGTTGGGCGTGGGCCTCTGAGTCTTCCTGGCAGCTCCAGGGCATCAGCCCGTTGGCCCATTTCCTCCTTGGCTGCCTGCTGGCCCGTCCTCTGTCCTCGTTGCTCGCCCTGCCCTCCCCCCAGTCCTGTGTGCCTGGACGTGCGGACGTTGGTCCTTAAAACTGGATGCACGATGCTCTTCGGGGCGCCCCGAAGATACATGAGGAGAGCCCAGGAGGTGTGGGTGCCAGGGCACAAAGACTGCAAGGCTCAGAGGCTCTGACCTCGGCTGGGTCAGTCCTTTATTGGAAAGAGCAAACTCAATTTGTGGCTTCTGTCTCTGAAGGAAACTTACCAAGAATTTAAAGAAAGCCCAGAGGAGGGAAGAATATGATCGATAGCTTATGAAGTGGCCTCTATGTTGGGGTGCTTAACAACGGGACCTACTTCATCAAGAAGTAGCAGCCTGAAGGAGAGCTGACAGTTTCCTTCCCCTGCCTTCTCTGCTCATAGATGCTTTCAGCTCATTTCCTGATTCTTATTTGTTCTTATACACAGGTGCTCTTGAAATGCACTTGGGCCTCACGCTGTGCTGGAAAGAATCTGGTCCAAGGAAAAGGGAGCCTTGGGTTCTAACCCAAGCCATCAATTTATTTTAATTAATTTTTTTAAAGTAATCTCTATGCCAAAGGTGGAGCTTAACCTCATGATCCCAAGATCAAGAGTTGCATGTTCTACTGACTGAGCCAGCCAGGCACTCCCCCATCGATTTATTCTTGACCTTGAACAAATGCTTCAACTATCCTATGGGATTCATTCCTTTAGGAAAGTGCCCTCCCTATCTCTTCAGATACTGTGAAAAATCACTGCATCTCCATATGTCTGTATGTGGATATACATATATGTAAATACATACATACAATAAATACGTACACCTTTTAAACTTCCGCAGTATATAGTTACCATGTATTGAGCACCCTTATAGACCAGGAACTGTGTTAAGCGTTGTATATATATTACCTTGTCCATCTTCCCAATATTCTGGCAAGGCAGGTGATACCAACCTCCCCTCCCCTCCACCACCATCCTGCAGATGAGGGACCTAAGGCATAGGGAGGCAAAACCATCTACTCAAGCTCGCAGAGAATGTGACTTATGTGTAGCAACCAGCACTGTGCCCTGCACAACAGACCCTGGGTAGTGACCATTTTAGTGGTAATTGAAACTGGAATCTGTCTTGTAATGAGGTGGGTGGTGGAGAAGGAGTGGGGTGGGAGGGAGGACGTAGGGGCAGTGTCCTCCCAACATGCTATGGGAGCTCCTAATAATGTGCCGACTATTGAGATTCTTGCATGTGCCAAGCTCTAGAAGGGCCAAAACATTTATAAATGTGATTATGATGTGGGTGATAATTCCAAAAGTGAAAATCTGCTAAAAGGGAGAAGTATCTGCTAGGAGGAGACTCTATCACACAGTGGACAGTGGCCAACACCATGGGGTCAAAGGTCGCACAAGGCCTTCACTGGTTGGTAGAGAAATGGCACTGATGAGCTCTTTGAAGTAGGGGATCTCTTCCAAGGTTTGATGTCCTCATTAGGATTGCTTTTTCATCCAGCATCCACAAACGTTTCCATCTCCGTTCCTCATCCTGCCTCTTCTTCTACTCCATGCCCCAGCAAATGAACTTTGCTCTGTTCCAAGTACATGCCCCAGGCTTTCCCACTTCTCTGCTCTTGCTCAAATTCTTTGCTCCATCTGGAATGCCCTTCTGTCTCTTTCTTTGCCAAATTTCTGAATGTTACTCATCCTCAAGGCCTTGTGCAAAGTCCTTTTTCTCTATGAAGTCTTCTCTATCTGTTCAGCTGGAAATGGTCAGAGCACATTCTCTATTTCTTTTTGGTGGAACATTCCTTCTTTCTCCTTGTAGACCTGTTTTCTGAAGGCTAAGCTCCTGTTTGTTTCATCTTTGAATTCTCAGTCTGTAACATGTGACTTTGAATGTAATAACCATTTATTTATTTACTGAATGAATGAATGAATGAATGCACAGATCCCGACAGAATGTCGGATTGTGTGTGGTGCTAGGTTGAAAGATGTTCCAGGGGTGTCTGGGTGGCTCAGTCGGTTAAGCATCAACTCTTGATTTTGGCTCAGGTCATGATCTCAGGGTCCTGGGATCAAGCTCCATGTTGGGCTTCACGCTCGGTGGGGAGTCTGCTCAAGGATTCTTTCTCTCTCTCCCTCTGCCCCTCCCCTTGCTCGCATGCTCTCTCTCTCTAAAATAAATAAATAAATCTTAAAAAAAAAAAAGAACGATGTTCCAGGATAATTATGTTTGTTCGTTTACTAAGCACCTACTAGGTTCCAGGTCCTCTGCCAAGATTTATTACCAAATCCCTTCTGTTAAAAAAAAAAATTTAGAATGTATAGTCTCTAACAAACGAATATGAATAACAATGAAAAGAGCTCATGGTCTCCGAGATAAACACCTTAAACCAAAGTGGAAAATACATACATTTTATGTGTTGGCTGAAGGGGGAAAATGGTACCTGTATAAGAGGTTGCAATTAGGAAAAAGAGTGCCAAGGTCTGACAAAGAGGTGGAAAGAAGGAATGACTTTAAAAGGTGGGTTTTGGATATTGGTTGAGAATACAAGTGGGCACCAGTCAGAACTCACACTTCATGGTATGATCCCTCACGGTCACGAGGGATGTGTCTCATGGACCATCCATTCGGCCTATAACATCTACTGAGGAAGAAGCTTGAGCTAGGGGTCGGGGTTACAAACATTAAAATGGCATATTTTCTGTACTTGAAGAGCTCACAGTCCAGGTGAGAGACAAGAGGTAAGTGCCATGATGAGGGCTCTACTGAAGTTTGTTTGGGATGCTCGAGGAGGAGGAGACAAGAGGAAATTTTAATGTCTCCTGGTTGTCAGGTTTCCCAGAGGACATGGCCCCTAGCAAGGTATGAGGAAGCAGCATGATGTGAGGGTTTGAAATACAAACTCTAGAGTTAAACTGACGAGGCAGGACTCAGGATCCGGGATCTGACTTCACCATTAACACCATGTGTAATTCTGACATGAGACTGAGCCTCAGTTCCCTCCTCTGTAAAACGGGATAATTATATTACCTGTACCACAGAGTTATTATGAAAATTCAATGAGAAAATCCCCAGGCCCAGGCTGATTCTTCATTGAAGATACAATGAAAGTGCTTCCTGGTTCACTAGCAGTTGATTTTTGTTTCTTAACCTCGTAGCCCCATAGGTTGGCATCCAATTAAAGGGCTGGCTGGCTAAGCAGATAACTTTTCTCTAAAGAATATCAAAGTTGAGCTAAGTGATTTTGCAAGCAGCTGATTCCAGGTTCCCAAACTGGCATTTATGCAAAATGATAGCTTATAGATATATAAAGCAGCCCATATTTTGAAATAAACAGGCTCATTTTCTAGCATGTTATTGGATGAGGAGGGGAGGAGAGAATGAGGGTCTTAATCCAGCTATGGAGACCCTGAATTTGGCAGGTTGGTTCTGTGTGGGGAGGATAAGAGGCTCCTGAGAGTGCTCCTACCCTGTAGCATTGCTATTGGAAAGTGGATGATTTTTTTTGCTTCCTTTTTTTTCTCCCATTTTAGAGCTCACTGACATCCAATTGCAAGGAACATGTCTGACTGTTTATTGCAGCTCTGACTCTGGGTTAGTGAACAGTGGGCTATTAAAACTGAGAAGAGCTCACATACATCTTTAATTTCTGCCCTCAGCAAACATGGCTTTGATAGACTTTATGATCGCAGCTATGTAAAATTATGCCCATATAAAATAGTAGGATTGAAAACAACTAGACATTAGAGATTATTAAAGTTGTTTCTCAAGCCAGGGAGAGTTGTCTTTTTATTTAGTGGTGATCTCCTGTTGCAAATTGAACATTTCATATTTCATTGCTATGGTGAAAGAAGGAAAACAAAACAGGAAGATAGGAGGAGAGAAATGACCAGAAAAGAAGGAGGAAGGAAGCAGGTGGGAAAGAGGGCAGGAAGGGGAGACAGATTGGGAAGGAGTGCTGAGTAGAGAAGGAGGTAACAACAGAAGAAGGAAAGAAAAAAAACCAATTTGTGGAAAGTGGGTTTGGACCTCACGGTGGCTGGGATTTCTGAACAATGTTAAGCAAGACCAAAAAATAAGATGTCTGTTCACACGTTTCCCTCATTCACTTTGGGAAACCATTCTGGCAGAACATTCAGTTATACTCTAAGCACATACTAGGTTCCGGGTCCTCTGCTAAGATTCATCATAATGAACCCAGGCCATGCCATCGCATAGACAGGTGGTCCTCGACTTCGGATGGGGTTATATATACCCCAATAAACCCACTGTACGTTGAAAATATTGAAAATGAATTTAATACACTTAATCTTACCCAACATCCTGGTCCACCCTTTAAGTGCTCACTTAGCCTACGGTTGCGCAAAACCATCTCACACGAAGCCTAATTTATAATAAAGTGTTGAATATCTCATGTAACTGATTGGATACTGCACCGGAAGTGAGAAACAGCATGGTTGTGTGGGTACAGAGTGTTGTCAGGGTATCAATAGTTGACCCTCTGATCTCGGGTAACTAAGGCCGGCAGCCCCTCCAGATGCCCAGCATCACAACAGAGTATCCGACACACATTACCAGCCTGGGAGAAGAGCAAAATTCAAAATGCCAAGTACAGTTTCTACTGGATGAGGATCGCTTTTGTATCACTGCAGAGTCAGAAAGTCATAAGTGGGGCTGTGGTGAGTCTGGAACTGTTTATACAATCTGTACCAAGCTAGATAGCCTGTGAGCTTTCTCTCATTTTTTTTTGCAGTGACTAAATCTCAGCTCCCCGGGTAGATTTTGGTGTTCTCAGGCAAGGTCCAGGACCCCATTTTTCACCTGTCTTCCTTCTTACCACCACCCCTTACACACTCAGACAATGGGGTGATGGCGGAGGCACTGCCTCAGCTGAAGGTGCCTGTGGGGACAACAGTGGCCCAAGGGGAAATGGTCTGGGATTCCGCTCTCTGTAACCCGCAAGCCACACCACTCCTAGGAACTCTGTCCTACAGCATCCAGCATCCCTGGCACAGGGGGTGGGGGGTGGCATTTAACAGATACCTTGCCATGGTTTGACCTTCCCATTTCCTGCCAAACTACTGCCCTTATCTTCTTCTAAATGGATAAGCACTTTCTCTTGGAAGCCCTCCCAGATGGGAGATTAGAATATTAATATAGATTATATTATAATAAACCTACTTTAATAGATCATAGTATAATAAATCTATCATAATAGATCATAATATTAATAAATATTCTATAAGCTGTGAGTAGTTTACTTTTGATCATACCTGCATGTTCTTATTGAATTTGTTTGTATATATGTAGGTGTTCCAGTGAAATTTTGTCCATGGACACTGAAATTTGAATTTCATGCAACTTTCATGTCATGAAATAGTCTCCATTTGATTTTTTTCAATCATTTAAAAATATAAAAACCATTCTTAACTGTCAGACTCAACAAAAATAGGTATGGGGCAGGATTTGTCCTGCAGCCTTAGTTAGCTGAACCTTGTATTAAATACATCTATTGCATTTTTATTTCCTTCGAATACATGATAAACAGTTATTTTTTATTGCTTCAGATCTACTGGAAGATCCAACATCAGTTATTACTTTCTTCCCCTTTTTTGAGTTAGTATTGTTTGAATAGCTCCAAACCCCATGCTACTTGAGAAGTGAGAGTTGAAAAGATTGAGATGAATCAACAGCATGGAGTATCAAGGCATTATCTCAATTCTCTGAATGACAAATGGGTGCTGTTTCATGCCTACTGGATTGGTATTTGGCCCTTTTTACCCATCTGGGAGAAGACTTCCTTCTCTTGTCCAAAGCTCATGTCTCCCCCTCTGCTCCCCTGCAGCCCCTTCCCCCATATTGTTCCATCCCTTCTCTCTGCCTCTCCTGTACTTTCTACTGCTTCTCCTCCCCTGAATCCTTCCCTCAGCTAGCTTATGCCTCTGTGTCTCTGATGTACAAGAAGCCCACCCTTCCTGGACCCAACCTCACCACTCCCTCCCCTTCTCTTCACACCCAAGCTTTAGGAAGTGGAAGTCACAACTTGCATTTGGCTCATCCTCAGTGCTTGGCTTCTCTGCTTCTGTACATGGGGATCTTACTCATGCTTGTCTTTACTTATTTATTCTAAAGTAAAAACTGGTTTATTGATTTTTTTTCTTCTCATAAAAGCAGAATTTTCTCACTTAAAAGTTCAGACCAAAAAAAAAAAAGTTCATGCAATATATAAGGAAAATTAAAGAAGAAACTAACAATAGCTGATAACCACGGAACTAAGAAACATTTGCCATAGGCATTGTGGGTACTTCGCCAACTGCCATTTTCCTACATCTTCCTTCCTAGCAAAGCTTAGGGTCTACCTCACCCCATATGCAACCCAATGACATCCAGAGTTGGTTAAGTAGGGATTCCCAAACTTTTTGGACCACATTATACCTGAAGATTGTTGAAAACCCCAAAGAGCTTTAGTTTTTGTAGGTTACATTTACTAATATTTACAGTATTTGATGTTACAACAAATTTTCAAAATATCTATTAGTTCCTTCAAAAATAACAATAATAAATCTGTCACAGGTTAACACAGAACATTTTCTATGACAAAATAACAAATACATTTCCCCAAACTAAAATTATTTGGTGAGAGTGGCATTGTTTCACATTTTTTTTTTAAGATTTTATTTATTTGACAGAGAGAGACACAGCGAGAGAGGGAACACAAGCAGGGGGAGTGGGAGAGGGAGAAGCAGGCTTCCCTCGGAGCAGGGAGCCCGATGTGGGGCTCGATCCCAGGACCCTGGGGCCATGACCTGAGCTGAAGGCAGACGCTTAATGACTGAGCCACCCACGTGACCCTGTTTCACATTTTTTTTTTAACTTATTTTATTTTAAATAGGCTCCCCACCCAATGTGGGGCTTGAACTCACGGCCCTGAGATTAAGAGTCATGTGCTCTACCGACTGAGCCAGCCAGGTCCCCCCATTGTTTTACATTTTTGCAAATCTTTTTATTGTCTGGATTAAAAGACAGCTGGCCTTTCATATCTGCTTTTGCATTCAATCTGTTGTGATATCTTATTTTGGTTAAATAATATATGAAGACAATGTGGTCTCACAGATAGATGGTTAGAAAAAGGAAAAGTATTTTAATACCCTTTTTAGATAATTGTTGATATTCTGATTTGCTACTATGCCCAAACTCAAAAAGTGATAGTTTCATATCTGTAAATGTTTTGTACTCTTTGTACATTTGTGAGAGAGTGAGAATAAAAAAGGCAAAAAGAATCTTAACGTTATCATGAACATAGTTTGGACCTCATAGACCTGATAGGGCCTGGGGTCCCACAGGGGTCCCTGAACACACTTTGAGAACCGTTGGTCTAAACTGGTGAGACTGTTCTTTTTACCAGTGATTTAGAATGGACATGTGACCCAATTCAGACAAAAGAGAAATGAAGGGGATTCTTCAATCTATTTGGAAAAGTTTCCTCAGAGATAAAAAGGGTCCCATAGGAAGACGAAGCTGGGCTGTTTCTGTGGGTCAGTGTCATGATTTTGTGTTTGTCTTGGCTCTGCTACAGGAGCTGCCTGAGGGTGACTGAGCAGACACCACTGAGCCACAACTGACCACATCTGAGTTACTTCGACACAGGACTTAGAGTTCTGTGAAATTACTTTTACTTGAAGGAAGTAAGGAAGAAAGGAAGGAAGGAAGGAAGGAAGGAACGAAGGGAGGGAGGGAGGAAATGAGGGAGGGAGGGAGGAACCTGCCTTTTGGATATCCTTCTAGACTTTTTTCTAAATGTTTATACATATAACTTGATATTCATTTCTGTATTCCTATCACTTAGCTCAGTGTCATGCCTGTTACATTTCAGTGGTTAATAAATGTTCCCTGAAGGAATGAATAAATGAACAACTGACAATTTCCTCCCATTCTGTTCTTTGTGAGGATGAACAAAAGCAGGTTGCTCTAAGAATGACAAGTTTCCTGGGTGCTGAGACATATCTAAACAGATATCTACAAAGCAGGCTACTTTCTCTGTTTCTAGATACAAAGCACCCCACCTCCCCAGCATTTTGTGTCCTGCAGGAAATCAGGCATTAGCCTCATATAACCTGAAAAATTGGCATTTTATGCTTCTATAGTCATCTATAGCTTACAAAGTGCTTTCATGCTCGTTTAATCCTCAAAAGTCGAGCTGTGATATAGTGCCTTTATTCCCTTTTAGGGCTGAGGAAAGGGGGACATGAAGAGACTGGTGAGTGGTTCCAAGTTACACAACTAGGCAGCAACAGAACCAGGACTAGAATTGTGGGTTTAGAGTTCTTGGGAGTTGAGCCCCAGGAAGCTCTGTCAAGGGCTTTGTCATCATGGGGATTTGTCTGACCACCCTGGGGTGCAGAAGGCAGAGGTGCAGGGAAAACTGGCTTTTGTCCTTCATCCCAAGCCCACCCCCTGGGAAGCAGAGTGGCCCATGATCTGTCTCCGTTGAATGGCACTAAAACGACAAACCCTTGTTCTGAATGACTTTACCTGGAGGTGATCTCTTCCACTAGATTGGCTGTGACATTAGAAATGGACGAAACCCAGGACATTTCCCACCCGGAGCTCGATGGGAACTGGCAAATGTCAGATTTGAAATTTCTCACTGCAACTCACAGGCTTCTGCTGACCTGGACTTGAATGCTCCAGCCTGGAAACAGTCCAGAATTAAATGTTGACAACTAGCTCAGGGGATATGCATAAAATGCCTATACCTCCAGTGTGGGCAAGTGGCAAATCACCCAGCCAGGGTCCAAGACCTGCCTCATCCTGGCCCTGCCATGCTTTTGTTGTGTGCCTCTAGACAGTTGGTATATTCTCTCCAGAACTGAGCTTATGCATTTTTTTAAGTTTATTTATTTATTTATTTATTTATTAAGTAATCTCTGCACCAACAATGTGGGGCTCGAACTCACAACCCTGAAATCAAGAGTCATGTGCTGGGGTGCCTGGGTGGCTCAGCTGGTTAAGCAACTGACTTTGGCTCAGGTCATGAACCCAGGGTCCTGGGATCAAGCCCCGCATCGAGCCCTGCATCAGGCTCTGTGCTCAGCAGGAAGTCTGCTTCTCCCTCTCCCTCTGCCCCTCCCCCAACTCATGCTTTTTCTCTCTCTCTCTCTGTCTCAAATAAATAAATAAAATCTTAAAAAAAAAAAAAAAGTCATGTGCTTCACCAACTGAACCAGCCAGGCACCCCTGAGCTTATGTATTTTTAAAAAGTTAGTAAGAATTAGATGGTCTCAAGGAAAGTAACCTTTGAAAGCACAAGGAGTGTCTACATAACGTAAGTCCATTTCTTTAAAGAAAAAAGCTTACTCATATAACAAACAAGGAATTATGAGACATACACATACATTTTAAAAAGTCTGTAATCTCATAGATGAGATATATAGATGCTGCTGAAAACAAGTCATTGACACCTGCTGCCTTCCTTCTTACATAAGCCCTGGATGGCTTCATGCTTTGAAAGAACGGATGTGAATAAGAGTGCCCAGCCCGCATCTCTTCTGTGATAGCCTGACATAATGGAAAGAGATTTGGGGTCCAATATGCCTGGTTTGAAATCCCAGCCCCATCACTGACCAGCTTTGCGACCTTGGGTGGGATCCCTGTTACTTCATCTGTAAAATGGGTATGTGGTGAGGAGTAAAGATAATTACTGTGAGCTCTCTGGAGCCACCCTGAGCTCACGGTAGGTGCTCGATGCGAGGAGCTGCTCTCTGTAACATGGGGCAGTATAAGGTAAGCACCACACCGGAGCTAGAGGAAAGCAGAGAAAAATGTGATTATTTCATGTTTCAGGGCCAGATGCCTAGGGAGGAGTGTTTAAGTAGGGCCTTGAAAGAGGGTCCCCAAGTTGGATTGGTGGAGGCGGGAAAGGGAAAAGCAAGACAAGGCAAGGAGGTAGGAAAGTGCAATGAATGCACAGGCATGTTCATCTGGGCAATTCACTGGACAGGTGAATTGGGGCCGGGTATTTGAGGGTTTGAAGTGACAGACAGAACGTCAGGACTTTTATCTTATGGAAAATGGGAAGCCATTAGAGGCGCTGAGCAGAAGAGTGACAGGTTTAATAAGCTACATTTCCATCAGGCAAGTTGTGGAAGAAGTCACTAGTAGCTACAATCCAGGGAAAACAGGGTACCCACTTCGGAGATGGACTTGGAAGCAGATGTCACCGAAATCCTTCTATACAGATGCCATGGTGCAATGGCTGATGCACTCTGTGACACCAGTCTATGCTAACAGTCTTGGGAGAGAGAGATTGGGGTCATCTTGGGTAGGGTGGGCGAAGACAAGGTGACTTCGGATAGATTTGGAGAAGGATAAAGTCATGTAAGGATTTCTAGTTCTCACTGCTGTGGAGTTTAAATGGATTAGTCATGTAAGATCTTGAATGTGGACCTACAGTTGGAGTCTTCGGGGACCTGGAGTGACAAAGCAACTTTATCTTATTGAAAAAGCAGTATGTTCTTTAGCCCTGAGTAACACTGATGTCAAATAACAATCCCTGAGCACAGGTAAAGAAAGATGAGAAAGAAGAGGAAAATGAAGGAATAGAGAAAGGGGAAAGGGGGGGAAAGAAGAGGGGAAGGGGCCAGAGAGAAGACATGGAAAGGAGGAAAGCAGATCATGGATAAGGTCACGGATAGGGAGGCGTTCTGCTCCTGGTGGCCATGCACAGCCCTGGCCACGGCATCCTGCCCTGACTCAAGTCAGCCACTTGAGCTGGCCGAGAGGAGGCGGGAGGCTGGAAGACTGTATAGTCAGCTGCATCCTTTTGGCTGTAAATAATCAAATGGAAAAATGTTGGATGAGACTCCCCTGGCTCAGTCTGGAGGGAGGAGGTCTATTCATCAATCTTTGAGCTTTTTCACTTCTGGGGATTGTCACCCATGTCAGATCCATCTGGACATTTCTGCCTTTTTTTTTTTTTTCCAAATGCCTTTGCCAGGAAGAATATTTAACATTTTAGATGTAAGAAACTAGGACATAGAAGAAATTGGGTGTTAGCAACAGTTTCTCCTTTTTTTCATAAAGCCCAAGTGTTCTTATGGGATCATTAGGTCTATTAAATAATTTGCTTTTCATTCATTCATTTATTTAACAACGATTTTTATAGAATGTATTTATTTTAGAGAAAGCACACGTGGGAGAAGGGACAAAGGGAGAGAAACTTGAGCAGACTCCCACTGACCACGGAGCCGATCTGGGACGAGCAGACTCCCACTGACCACGGAGCCGATCTGGGACGAGCAGACTCCCACTGACCACGGAGCCGATCTGGGACGAGCAGACTCCCACTGACCACGGAGCCGATCTGGGACGAGCAGACTCCCACTGACCACGGAGCCGATCTGGGACGAGCAGACTCCCACTGACCACGGAGCCGATCTGGGACTTGACGCAGGGCTTGATCCCAGGACCCCGAGAGCATGACCTGAGCCAAAATCAAGAGTCGGATGCTTAACCTTAACTGACTGAACCACCCAGGCTCCCCTATTCAACAACTATTTAACAAGGGTTTCGTGCAAACCAGGCACTGGGCAGACGGCTGTTGGTTGGGCGTCCAGCAGGACCACCTATGCCATAAAGATGAGATCACACACTGGACGAAACAACAACAGATATTGCAAGACCTTCCCCTAGTTCTGTTGCTGGTAACAAAACAAAACAAAACAAAACAAAACAAAACAAAACATAGAACTCATTCATCCTCATGAGTTCCTCCTTGCAGCTTCTCTACAAGTCTGCCTTTCCCTTTCCCTGCCTTTCTCCACCTAGTGCTTGTTACTCTCTGTGCTTAAAAGGACTTCTGCTTGAAAGTAGCTTCTGGGTTAAATAATCCCACTTCTTTAGCCGTCAGCCTCAAGTCACAATTTCCTTTTTGGTTCCATCCACTTCCCGTCTTTACCACTTGCTCGTTTATAATGGCTGCCACTGATTAAGTCCTTCCCAGGGGTGGTGCCTTTTCTTTATGCATTTCATTATCATTGAGCCTCACAACAAAATCTTGAAAGAAATGGAGACTCAGTCGGGTTTCATTCCTTGCCTAGAACACTGAGCCAGGGCTGGGCTTTGAACCTTCATGGGTCCAACCTTCAAGAGAGGATTCCTTTCCCCCGACACGATATGGCCTCCCCCAGCCTCCACCTGAGAGTTATTTCCACCCCCCTTGCTCTTGCCCTTGCCAAGGACCAGAGAATTTCAATCAAGAGAGTGTGCCCCTTGGTTCTCTCTCTATTAATAAATGTTTGATTGATTCTAAATGAGCTGTCACTATGCCTCGGAGTGAGGGTTACAAGCAGCTCCATAAGCAGATTGTAAAGTGACGGCCATGTGACCCACACTGTTACTGTGACAACAGCTGAGGAGGAAGAATATTTCATTATGGAGATGGGGGAGGAAGGGGACCAGAGGGCCTGAGGGGCAGGCCTGGGAGTTTCTGGCCATATCAATGCTTCAGGATCAGGAAGCCAGACTTTATTCTGTTTCTCCAGGTCCTTTTAATTTTTTATTTTATTTTTAATTTATTTTTATTTTTTTAAAGATTTTTTCTTTATTTATTTGACAGAGAGAGAGACACAGTGAGAGAGGGAACACAAGCAGGGGGAGTAGGAGAGGGAGAAGCAGGCTTCCCGCTGAACAGGGAGCCCGATGTGGGGCTCAGTCCCAGGACCCTGGGATCATGACCTGAGCTGAAGGCAGATGCTTAATGACTGAGCCACCCAGGCGCCCCCCTTTTAATTTTTTAAATAAAATCTTAGCCCCACCTCCTCATTGCATTGAAAAATAGCACTAGTTTTGTTTCTCTGGTTTTCTTGGGAAATAGGAATGATAAAGTGTGAACTCCTATCACCTATGAAAACTTGTTGCCTGAGGATCTTGGCTCAGATCTGTAAGCACAAGGGATTGAAACAGTTTTTCTGATTATCGTGAGATTGCTTCCCTGAATTAAATTTCTGAAGCTTACTCACAATGGCACCTTGCCTGTGTGGGAATAGTCTCAACGTGCCATAGGGGAGAGGTTGACTCAACTTCCCTGGGAAGGCAGCGTGAGAGCATGGTGACCCCCATAGGATTCAGCAGAGAAGCGCTTTTATTTACTAGCACAGTCAAATCATTTAATCTCTTCAAAGCTTTGTTTGCCTTACCTGTAAAATGATGCTGATAATGTTATCCACCTCACAGGGTTTTGTAAATGTGAGAACATAGCTATACTACCAAGCTGCCACTAGCCCACCAGGCACCTCGGTGTGATTTAGGAAAAGGTCACCCTCTTGGCAGAGGCTACTTTTCAGGAACACAGCCCATCGAGGTGAGGAATGATAAACAGGTGCCCCTCCCATGGGTGAACACAGCCCTGTGCGAGGGGGCAAGGCTGGTGAGGGGTGCCACAGGCTGACCTCAGCTCCCACTCATACCCTGGGCTGGGCACCCTCCACAGAACCCAAACCCCAACTGTAGCCAGCAAAGCTATCTACTGGCACCTTTTAGTTAGGATCTGTGAACTGTTACTGGTATCATTTACCACATTTCATCACTTAGGATTTGTTAACTGTTGTTACTATTATTTACTGTATATTCGTCAATCCCCGGAGAAACAGAGCAGTCTAAGAGGACCCAAGACTTCACACAAAGGGAACAAGAACCAGTTTGCATTCAGTTTCTGAGATGATTGTTGCCTTGGTGCTAAATTCCTTGGGGCTGGTTTGGGGATAAGGGTGGGGGGGATGTTGCTGCAAGGGACTGGGGTCAATGAAACCTCCCCCCGGGGCCACATTTTGGAATGCTCCACATCTGCTGGGAGAAGCAAACACGGATGGAAGAACGTGAGCTCTGTGGTTAGGAACACTGGCTTCCACCTCTAATTCCTCTGCGTGTTTGCCCTGAGATCAAGGGACAGGCCTCCAACATCCTTAGTTTCCTCATTTAAAAATCTGGGTTATGATCTCTCTCCTATGTACGTTACAGGGCTTTGAGGTTCAACTGAGATAATTTATGAAAAAGCGCTGATTTCCGCAAGACACGATAAACGATGGAGATTGTCGTTTCTCTTCTTCATGTATTTGTAGGTTTGTAGAGGCAAGGAAGCCGGTTTTTGGCTTGTTTTACCTTTTCTTTTCCATAGCCTTCTGTACGGACATGGGCCTGGCTGGGTATCAAGTGCTCTTGAGCATCACCGGCTGATTCTAGATGGGCCCAGATGGTCAGGGCACCTTGAGGTTGTCACCTTAGCCTTGCAGATAATGCCTGGCTACCTCTGACGGTGCATTCTGGAGCATCCTTTGCCATTGGCTAGTAGAGACCATATTTGCATTTCGTATTCTGCCCAAAGAGTCATACTTGTTGAAACCTGTGGTTAATTTGTCATATCTAACATCTAGATTTGATGCGAATTCCCAGAAACCTTAGCGGAAACCCTTACCTGAACTTTCAAACCCTCTTCTTGCTTCTCCACACCAATATGCTCATGTGTTCACAAAGCTGGACCATCATCACCAAGCCCTCCAGGAAAAATAACAATTGAATTACAGAGAGAGTGAACTAATAGCTCATCTCCATAAAGTCTGGCTGCATCCAACAGTGAGACGCCAAGAATCGATGACTTCACCTTTTTTTTCTGAAGCAACTCCTAAACTGCACAACTGGGCACGGTTCCACTGGGAAAGTAAATAAATCGAAGACAGAGGTGCCTGGGAGACACTCAGATTTAGAATTCAGGGTAGCTTCAACTTGGATTTGTTCTTCTTTTTCTTAATGGATGTTCTCTTTGTTTTTCATGGATTTAGGGACGCACATATCCTTTTGTGCCAAATCTGTCAGTTTTTCCTGTACAGCAGGAAAAGTAAGAGGTGATTTTGTATTTTTAGAGGAAAATGTAAGCCTGGGGAAGATCAGCAATTTGCTGGAGGCCCCAGTGGACACAAGTCTCAAATATGTTTATCAAATGAAATGTGTGGGTCAAGGGTGAGTAAGAAATTAGCAAATACTCAGCCTTTTTCTTCCTCTGCTTTCCATCTTCTGGAACCAGCAAATGAAGTGATCAAGCTGTGCTGTTAAGAAAAGACAAGTTCTTCCAAGCCCTGGATCTGGCATTCTCTCATGAGGTGGAATTAGCTCCTGGGAAGCACAGTGATGATCAGAGATGTTGATTTAAACTTCAACTCTGGAATAGGAGAAATGCTAACCATCTTTCTTAGCCCCAAATTAAGAAAGTGTCCGCTGATAGAGGAGAGTCAGCACTGGAATCCTTATGCTGAATATCCAGATATGTATGGGAATGTGATGATGAATTGCTCTTTTTCACAGCAGGCTAGGAAAAAAAATATATACCGGGAGGAAGAGTTTAAGTCAGGGGGAAACTGGAAGAAAATTTTGGACACAAGTGGTCTGATCTAGAAGGTGCCTTGTGATTCCTGCCTCTTGGCCTGTGTTTTTGTTTCTCTTTTCTTTTGAATGTCATTGTATGGATAACACTCAGTCTGCTGAGCCAGCAGGAGCATCCAGAGCAAGCTTTACATGTGCTGGAGCAGCTCCCAGAAGCCTCCCTGTTGAGCCCCACCTGGCTCTGGCCAGTCCAAAACCACATCTTCCCAGGGAAGGCACTTGTGTGCATATGGGGTCTGAGCTGGGTTTACCCCTGGAACTATCTTAGAGAAAAGATTGCTGGGATTTGGGGATGGGGAAGACTTTGGGTATTGGGTAACTAAACTTCTTTGCATCTGTTTGTGGACCAGTGTTTCTTAACCGGAAGTGATTTTGCCCCCTAGAGGACATTTGGCAGTCTGGAAACATTGTGATTGTCACAACTGGGATTACTACTGGCATCTAGTGGGTAGAGGCCGTGGATGCTGCTAAACATCCTATGAGGCCCAGAGCAGTCAATCCCCTACAAGAATGATCGGGCCCAAACTGTCAAGAGTGTCAATGTCGAGAAACCCAGCCTTTGACCAATGGAAGAATCCTATATTCTTTTCTAAAGCAAACACAGGGTGGAAGGATTACAGTACAGTTTGTACCACACTGGCTTTAGTCTTACAAAAGAGGACTTACCTACTTCTATTATAATAAGACTGCTGTGTAACAACCACTCAACCTCAGTGACATACAGCAGTGAACTTTGATTTTTTCCTCATGAGGCTAGAAGTCAGCTGGGCAGCTCTGCTAACCAGGGCCAGGCTTAGCTGACCTTGACTGAGCTCACTCAGGTCTCTGTATTCAGCTGGTGGTTTGGCTGGGAGCTGGCTGGTCTCTATGGGTTCACTCCTCTGTCTGATGGTTTGCTGGCTGTTGGCTGGGGTGACAAGGGCGACGGGAGCATGTGGTATGTCAGCATCTAGGGGGCTAGCCCAGGCTTTTCACAGGCTTTGTTGGTGGCAAATGTCAAGAGAGAGAGAGGAAAACATGAGAGGCCCTTGAGGCTACAGCTGGGAACTGACGCATTTCCACTGCACGGTATTGGCCGAAGCAAGTTACGGAATTCAAGACACAGAGAAATAGACAACATTTTCATGAGAAAAGCTGCAAAGGCCATTGCAAGGGGCAAGGATACAAAGGGGAATGAAGAATGGTGGGCATTTTTACCATCAATCTACCATATGCTTCTTCTCCAATTCTAATTTACACTTCGGCCTCAAGGTTCACTTGAGCGGTACCTTCTCCAGGAAGCTTTACCCAACCCCTCTTTTGTCCTCCTGTGTGAATTCTGGGCTGACAACCCTCATAGCAGTCCTCACACTGTGCCCCAATCCTGGGCCCAGCCATTGGCTGGCCCCCTAATTGCAAGCCATTTTGTAATCCCTGCCTTCCAGGGACCACGAATGAATATGTAATTTCCTTTCTCTGTATGTGTCCTAAATGATTTCTAAATCTTGCTGTAGAACATTGAGATGAAGAGCTTGGGTTACGGAGTGAGAGTGTGTCGGTTCGAATCCTACCTTTGCCTCTTACAGGTCAAGTCAAGCAAGCTAATGAATCTCTCTATTTCTCTGTACCATGAGGGTAATAAGATAATAATAGCACATCCTCCAGAGATTGGTGAGGGCAAAATGAGGTGATACAGGAAAAGTACTTAAAAGAGTGGCTGGCACACGTCCTCTTCAGAAATGGTACCTTATGTCGTTATGGGTACCTCTTTCACCATTTCAACCCAGCACCTAGTTTATAGAGAACGATGACTTCATTCATTATTAATTCATTTCTTCCATGGAGATGCTGTACTCTTGTGCTTCTCCTCATACAGTAAGAGAACATCACACATCACGGACCACCTGACTCCTCAGTGGCTGAATTCCTGTTGCTTCTCTGGCTGGTTCTGCATGCCTGTCAGTCACTGGAAGAGCTTATCGTTTCCTTCTCCTGAGGTCACTGGAGCTGAGAAAGTCAACTCGCCACCAGGGAGACACTGTGCTCCCAGGGGAAGGAGCCCTATGCATCCTGTTCCTACAAGCCTGACTCATCGAGGAGACGTTGGCTGGGCTGTTGGATTTCTACAGATCACAGGGATAATGAAGAGAATTGTGTGGGAGGAGTTTTGAGGAAGCTCGGGAGCTGAATTCGGTGTTGCTGTAACATTTTGGGACCTGTTAAAATAAGACACATGTAGGATTTCAGACGGACTTTTAAATGGCAACATAAAACAGCTGCTTCTGCCGTAGGCTGGGTTCGTGGGTTTTATAACCATAAAAAATTAGAAGATGCCTTGTGAATAATACACTGACTCAGTTCTGTGAGTCTCAACGCCCCTTACAGGATGACTGTGTCTATCACTTTTAATATACTGCAAACTGGCTGGGTGTCTCTCACTTGGTGGATCTCAGCAGAAATGGAAGCCAGTAGGAGAATGGTGTCATCAGTTTCTCCCACTTTCCAAGCTGCCAAGTCAGATGGCTCTTGCCTGGACTTGAAATTGTTCTCCTTCATGAAGTCTTCAGGTTAAAACTGAACATTTCTGAAACACTTATAAGAGATTCTCAGGGCTGGGTGGAAACTGGATTGTGAAAGTAGATATTGGGGCAAACCCAGCCCGACCAAAAGTTGCATTTTGATGAGCCACCTCAAGGGGCTTACTGTAACTCTACCTCTACTAAGCACCTGTGTCCATACTAATATTTTTTTTCATCTTTAAAATATGTTTGTGCTATACAGTCAGAATATAAGTTAGCACTGACTATACAGGTTTTTAAAGTACATTTAAACATTTCCATAGGAGTTCATCTTGCTCGCAAAGTAGGTATTTAGCTTTTTGAAGGCAGGGGCCATGTCTTAAATCTGTCTTGTTAATCTACAGTCCCTAGCACCAAGCTCAAAACACATATCACCTGATTCCTACCTATAAGTTGTCACAAACTAGTAACTTACAAATTTGTTTCATTCATTGTTTTTGTTTTGCCTCAGTTTGCAATGGTGTAAAAGGCAATGCAGTCAGGTAACCATCACACAGGGCTACAATATAAACAGCTGAGCATGGATGTTCTATTACCTGGCCACTTCATCTGTTCCCATGGCCTTCATAAGGAATATGAGTCTTTGCCACTCATTTGCTTGGAATTTTCTTCCCATCACTCATTCCCTGGGTCATCCTGCTTGCAAGGTACGACCCTAGTTCCATCTTCCCCATTAACCCTTCCTGATGCGACACCCACAGAGTCTCTCCCTCCCTGACCTCCACCGGCACAGACCTTTAATGTACTTCATTTATTTGGTAGCTGGTAAATTTTCCTGGTGTTTTTGCTCTTCTATAGAGGTATTTGTCCACTCTTGCCAGTTCAATTGGGGATCTTTTTTGAGCAGACTCTAATACCACTTTGCAGCCCTAGTGATGTCCTGTATAGAGCAGGTGCTAAATGTATGTTTGTAGGCAAGTGAGAATGATGCTTTCAGAGACTGTCACTTATCATGGGTGCTTTCTTGGGAGGACTTAGCCAGTCGTCTGGCCATATTGATCTTGTCCTAATCTCCACTTAGTATTTGATTATAATCATGGATCTCTTTCTACTTTTTATCCTTTATGATCATCATCAAAGATCTCTTTTAACTTTTTATCCATTTTAATAATCATCAAAGACAGTATAAACCTCTAAGCCACCTCCAAACCTGATTCTTTCTCTTTATCCTCTCCAAAAGACTCCATTTGTTTGTTAAGCATCTGTCTTTCTCTTAAGCTAGCTAGATGTTTTCCTGAATTAGTTCAATTGCAGGAGACAGACTGTAGCAAGAATGGTATTAGACACATCTAGTAGTGTCATGTTCCTTAACAGATAATTATTCAGCCCCTACTCTGTGCATTGCACTGAGTAAACACTACGAGCAACTCGTGACTCCTGCTTTAAGGAGTTTTCAGTCTAGTTGGAGAAATACTACACACATGCACAAAAAACGTAAGTAATTCAATCCTATGAAGAGTACTAAAGTATCAGTAAGTGCTATGAATTCCAAGGAGGGTGATGTCTCTGAAGAGTAAGGAGAAGACTTCAGGAGCAGGCAGAGTTAGTTCTGGGTCCTGAGCATGAGTAGAATTTATAGAGGAGAAATTGAACAGGGAAGATACACCGAGAGCAAGGGGACAATATGTAGTGGGAAGACTTGAAGTTTTGGAGTCACAGATAACCCAACCCTTACTATGATGTCACAAGTCTCTGAATTTCATCCCTTATTTGAAAAATACCTTGTGGCATTGTCATGAAGGTTAAATGGATAAAGTATGAATGTGTCTGGTGTAGCGTCTGATACAATAGGTGATCAACAATTGTTAGCCTTACAACAGCTGTCTAACAACTGTCAAAAGGGATCAAAACAAGTCAGTGGGACTGGAGATAGGACTGTCTGACTGGGACATAAAGGGAGTGATGAGACATGAGGAGGGGGACTCAGGCTCCTTGTTAGGTCACCTGTTGGAGGGCTTACATGTCTGGGTACGGATTTGGGCTTTCAGCAGTGGATGAGAATGCAGAGGGCAGCCATGATGGTTTTTTAGCAGATTTTGTGTTTCTAATTTGGAAAGTACACAGGCTGAGGCACCGGAAGTAGTGGGTGGCAGGAGAGGCTAAGTTTCTGACTCTGCTCATTATACTCATGTGAGTAAGGTTTTTGCCTCCAGCGATTTGAGAAATACGTAAAAGCAAGACTTCTAAAATAAGGAACTCCTGAAATACTAAAATTCTGAAATCTAAAATAATCTGAATCTGAAATACTAAATTTAAAACACTGAAAATCCTTGAGGACCCCTCCAACACTACTCAGAGCCAGTAATTCTGAGCAGTTCCTCTTTGAATCATTCAACTACGTTGTATTCCAGGAACCCGGCATGATAGTGATTCTCTAATTTTGCCAAGTTGGAAATCAACCATAGGCAAAAAGTACTGATTCACAGCTGAAATTTTCTCTGGCTCATCAGCTCTTCAATAAATAATAAATTTGTATACAGCTGTTCTTGGTGAGTGGTGTTTGCTGGTGGGACCTGTCTGTACGCGTTGCCAGTGCTGTATTGTTCTCAGATTAACATTTAATTCACTGTAATCTTTTTCCTGAACAGAAGTGAGTGGCTAAGCCTCCACTGTGGTGAATGGAGGGGTGGTGAGGAGAGCAGTGAGAAAAGCATTTTGCAACTTATGTACATTCTGCTATTTTAATTTATTACTTCCAATCCTAGATAATAACCAAAAACTATGTTTAGAGATCAGAGGAAATGAACTATCTTATTTTGCCATTTTTCAAGTTAGAAAAAAAGTAGCCAAAAAAGGAGATCAAGAGGCCACACAGGAGTAATAGCTTGATAACCAGAAGGCACATTTGCGTTGAAGTCCCTAATAAAAAACTGCTAATTAGTCTGAAGAGTCTAGCAGAGTTGTCAGAAGGCTTTTCACACCCAGTTGGTCAAAGGTCTTTCAGATAATTCTATGGCCAACAAGCATCTATGATTCCTAGTTTGGTCCCCTTTGTAGGGGGCCATGCCCTCCTAACCCAAGAAGTAAATATAAGCAGACTGAAAGGGTGCTTACCCAGCTGTGATATTGTTGTGTGATACTTGACATTGACTTTGGAGCAGGGCAGTTATCTTCTTGGGGGGCAACAGATGCATCCACTAGATAAGTCTATAGGTGTCTTAACTCTTGCCTCTAATTTTATGTCACTCCAAGAGATGCTGCTATGACTCTGCCCATTCAGGTTTATCTTGGATGGGCTTAAGTATGGAGGATTGTAAACAAGACCTGATATCTTTAATGAAAGCCTTTGTCAAAGTCAGCTGGGTGTATTGAAGGCCTACTGTGTACCCATCCTGTGCTGAGTACTAAGAATATAAGGACAAAGAATACACAATTCCTACTCTTAGAAATTGTGGCAAGCCATGAGACAGACCCACCAAAGTGGGTAGTATCTCAACGTAGCATATGCCAAATATTAAATAGTGTTTCAGCTTTGCAGGCAACTAAGATCCACAGAAAGACTGAGCGGGGACAGCCAACTGCCTGGAATTTAGGAGGGTAACCTGCTGGCAGTGTGTTTCATAGACCAGAGTCAGGGGCAACAAGGCCATTAGAAGAGCGGAAATAGTTTGGGTGGCAGCGGACAGAGACAAAGCCCTGATGGGACTAGAAAGACACGTGGGAGGAACCACAAAGAAAGCAGCAGTTTTTGGTACTTATTTCCTCCCCAGCTGGTTCATGGTTGCTGTCTTTGTCAGTTTGGCCTGTTTTGACCAGACTGGGGCTCTTGACTAGCACTCGTGTCTCCCAGCTCTGGAGGCTGGGAAGTCTAAGATCAAGGTGCCGGCAGTTCCAGTGTCCAGTGCAGGCTCACTTCCTAATTTACAGATGGCCGCCTTCTCAACGTATCTTCAGGAGGCAGAGAGAAAAACCAGCTCCCGTGTTTCTTCTTAGAAGGGCTCTAATCCCATTATGGGGCTCCACCCTCATGACCTGATCACCTTCCAAAGGCCCCATGTCCAACTACCATCCCCCTGGGAGTCGGGATCTCAACGTGTGAATGTTGAAAGGACACAAGCATCAGTGTATCTCAGTTACCATAATTATTAATATGTCTATCATACTATTCTGCTTAACTCGCAAGTTTCTGGAAGGTAATGCCTTGTCTGCAGAGGAGGCTCTGTTGGTTGAATTAAATTGTGTGCCACCTCACGTGTTGAAATTTGATTTTTTTCCACACTGATTATTGTTAATGAAAATTTGTTTAACTGTTCTCCAAGACACACCAACTAGGAGTCTGTCTTGGATATCAACATTGTTTTATGCAAAAGGTAGATTTCTGACATTGCATTACTTTGAACTGAAATTCTCCCCCCCACCCCCCCCACCACCTCCGCCACACACACACACACACACACACACACACACATTCAGGATCAAAATGCCTATGTTTGCCTAAAAAAACCCAAAAGGGAGTGCTTTAAGGAATCAAACACTTCCATTTTGAGGCAGAAACCTAAAAGCTGTGAGGGATGTTAATCAGTTTCTCAGGCATTTAAACATTGCCTCACATTTAGTTTTTCCACTTTTGAAATTCATCAGACCTCCAGCCTGGGGATTTCTGATCTGTAGAAAGCTTTTTAACAAGCATCCCCAACACCCTTTTATACAAATACGCTTCTTTGAATGCAAAAATAGAAACTACTTTCTATTCTGCATAACGTATGGTGTTCTATTCTATGAGGCAGTTAGAAATGCTAGTAGCAATCTCGTCCTAAACAGCAGCGGCCTCTTTGCTTAGTCTGTCCTCCCTTCCGAGAGCTATTTCCTGGGCACTGGGGCAAACTGTGAGCCCCCTCTGATACTGTGTCTGCAAAGCTTTCCTACACTGCTTGCTTATTCGCCTTAAAAAAAAAACTGCTTATCTTTTTAAAAGACTTTAGTTATGTATTTGAAAGAGAGAGAGAAAGAGCATGGGGTGGGGGGAGGGGGAGAAGGAGAAGGAGAGGCAGACTCCCTGCTGACCTCAGAGCCCGACGTGGAGCTCCATCCCAGGACCCATGAGATCATGACCTGAGCTGAGGTCAGATGCTTAACCAACGGAGCCACCCAGGCACCCCCTCCAAAAAAACTGCTTATTGTTACACTTTTATTCATTTCTGTGCACCCACTTTTCACATGGGAGATAGAATATTCAGCATGAACTCTGGAAGCTGATGGAATCCATGCGGTAATGCTAGAGAGATGATCACAGTCAAATAACCTCTTGAAACCTTTGTTTTCTCATTTGAAAGTGAGGATAATAATACCTACTTTCCAGGAATTTGTGCAGATTAAATAAAATAGGATGATGAATGCAAAGCACCCGTCCTACAGGAGTCTCCGTGAACATTAGTTTCTTTTCCTTATTTGGGAAGTATTTGTTTCTGAGCATTCTAGTGCTTGAGGATAACACAATGAATAGAGAGAGAGACAAATCTCTCTGTTCTGTGTAATTATGACAGTGGTTCTCAAAGAGTGGTTCCCCAACCAGCAATATCAACATTCATCTGGGTTTTACTCCATCAGAAACTCAAGGGGCGGGGGGGGGGGGGGGGGGGGGGGGGGGGGAGGGCTGCAGTCTGCTTCCTGGTGTTTCTGATGCACACAGGTCTGGGAGCCATTGCTTCTAGATAAAAGCCAGCGTCGTGTTTTTATGGGTTTACGACCAGGGGAAAGGGGTGTGTGTGTGTGTGTAGGGGTGAGTGTGTGTGCGCGCGTGTGGTGCTGGTGGCGTGGTGAAGTGTTAATCTTTATCAAGATCACAAATACAGCTAAAGGAAATAAGCCATAGAGGTGGAATTGGACAGTAGTTAAAAATTTTTTTTAAATATTTTATTTATTTGACAGAGAGAGACACAGCGAGAGCAGGCACACACGCAGGGGGAGTGGGAGAGGGAGAAGCAGACTCCCCGCTGAGCGGGGAGCCCAATGCTGGGTTAGATCCCAGGACCCTGGGATCATGACCTGAGCCGAAGGCAGGCGCCTAACGACTGAGCCACCCAGGTGCCCCTGGACAGTAGTTAAATTATTTGGCTTTGGTCTTCAGTGTCTGATCACATTACTAGTTCTCTTTCTTGGTCAAGCTAAGCCTCGGGGACCAGGGATTTAGGAGTGCATAGTGTGGTCTATTGAGATCAGAGGATTTGAGGAGGTCCTGAATCTGGCTTCAAAAAATCAGCGTTCTGGTGCCTTCAGATGGGCTTCTTTGTCTTTCCGCGGGGGAGGCGGACGGCTTTCTTCCTTTCAGACGGAGCAGGGTGGAGGGGCTAGATGTCACCAGGACGGGAAGCCAGCCTTCTATTCAGGTGATTTTTAAATCTAGGTCATCTTCCCACCTCCCGGTGGCTCTGCAACAAGACCGAGTTTTGTGTGCGATGGGCAGGGAAGTCATCAAAGACTTGACACAAGATGCTTTTAGCCTCATCTGAGGAGTTATTTCTAGAAACGGGCACCCAGTTCTAACCTTTCCGTATTCGGGGTCAAAAGGATAGTAAAACAGACACAGAGACTAATCAATGACAGTCTCTCTTAGAGCTACACTTGGTCCCACCGCCGCCCAACGGGGCGAAGCTCGCAACTGGTTGGCTTCTGCCCCCTTGTGGGCAACCCGTCTCACTGCATCCTGCAGGACGCAGGGAGCCTGTAATTTGCTTCATTGACTCAAACTTCCGCAGGGCAGGGCCGTTTGGTGAAAGGCAAAGGCTTGCCTTTCTCCTCTCTCTCCTTCTCCTGCCCTGAGCTTCCATGGTCATTTGCATTTTCATTAACCCCATGCTGGTTTGGCGAGACACAAATGTTATCAGCAGCTGTGGGGAATCAGGTGTTCAAACAGCATTTGGCACAACTGGTCAATGCATATGCCATGTTTCATGCCAGGGGTTTTTTCTATATAAATTTTTATTTTTTCAATATACTTTTAAAAAAAGATTTTATTTATTTATCTGAGAAAGAGAGAGCACAAGCAGGACGAGCGGCAGGCAGAGTGAGAAGCAGGCTCCCCGCTGAGCAGGGAGCCTGATGCGGGGCCCGATCCCAGGACCCTGGGATCATGACCTGAACCGAAGGCAGACGTTTAACTGACTGAGCCACCCAGGCACCCCTGACCTTTTCTTTATCATCAATCCCATCTGCAGACTCCAATACTCTTTCCCTCTGGCTTAACATCGTTCTTGATTTTTAATGGCAGAGCAAGAAAAAGACAGTATAAGTATTATTGTCTGGACTGATAATGTTTTTTTAGACCCTGGCTGGGAGCTTCTGCAGCCTTTTGGGGGCGTACTCATAGTTTTCTTGTTTAATAATAAAGACCCTTACATATTTGAGTCACTAACCCTAGGTCTGCCCTCAAAGTTACAGTATTTTTTCATTCATTCACTCAACAAACATTCAGCACACTAATAATGTGTCCGGTGTGGTTCTAGATTCTGGGGATTCCGTGATTTCCAAAGGATCAATGGGGTTTCTGCTTTCAAGGAGGGAAGAGAAATATGAAAGCAAATTACTAGTTTTAGATTTTGGTAAGTGATGGAGGAGGTTGTTGCATTCGTAGGGCTGTAGGGAGAGGCTGTTCTGAGTGGTGACATTTAATCCGGAAACTGATGCTAAGAAGGAGCCAGAAATGTGAGAGCTGGGAAAAATCTTTGCAGGCAGAAGGAATGGCGAGTGTGTATACTCTACTGTCCCGAAGATCTAAATGAGGGCTGTTGGGGTTGTAGCAGAGAGAACAAGAGGGACAGAGAGATAGCAAGGCCGTGGCAAATTTTGTTCTTATTTTAGATGTGACTGGAAACCATTAAAGGATTTTATGGGTGTAGCATGATCTCGGTTACATTATTAAAAGGTCCTTCTGGCTGCTGCCTGGCAAATGGTCTGTAAGGGAGCACGAAGTGGCAGGGCAGGCAGACCAGGGAAGATTCTGTAGCAGTCCACAGAAGATGTGACCGCGCCCTGATTACAGGTGTTAGGGGTTGGGTGGTGAGGAGTGGGTGAGCTTTGGACACATTGTGGAGGAAGGGCTCATGGGACTCACAGCTGAACTGGATTTAGAGTAGAAAAGAGGAATCAGAGCTATTTGCCTTTCAATGTCATCTATAGCTTTTTTGGTTTGGGGAGTCTTCTTAAGTACCAGTTTTTTAAAAATGTATTTATTTATAGCAAATAGTTATTATTCCATCTCATCACAGGAACAACTCACTTTGCTGGCATCCTCATCTCTTCAAAGCAGAGGACAGGAAGTAGAACAGTATTTTGACTTGAGCAACGTACTTCGTGTTTAGGCACAAGCCTGGGTTTTAGAAAGGAATGCATCTGATACGGGACACTGATGGATGGTTTGTTCAGTTTTTAGGAGACTTCTGTTTAGTTAATGGCAAGTAGCCCAGGCTTCACAAATAGAGGGCAGATATGATCAGCATTCTTTTTCTCTTTTTTTAAGGATTTATTTTGCGGGGGCAGAGGGAGAGAGAGCATCTCAAGCTGACTCCCCACTGAGCACCAAGCCCCGACTTAGGGCTCCAACTCAGGACTCTGAGATCACGACCTGAGCCCAAACCAAGAGTCTGATGCTTAACCAACTGAGCCACCCAGGCGCCCCTCTTTTTTTTTTGGTATTAAGTTTTTAATTTTAATTCCAGTGTAGCTAACATACAGTGTTATATTGGTTCCAGGTGTATGATATAGTGATTTAAGATAAGTGTGCTCTTTAATCCCCTTCACCAATTTCACCTACCCCCCCTCCCCCACACACCACCTGGGAAACCATCAGTTTGTTTTCTATAGTTAAGAGTCTGTTTCTTCAGATGTGAGATATACACACACACACACACACACACACACACACACACACACACACACACACACACACACACACACACAATGGAATATTATGCAGCCATCAAAAGGAATGAGATCTTGCCATTTGCAACGACGTGGATGGAACTGGAGGGTGTTATGCTGAGCGAAATAAGTCAATCAGAGAAAGACATGTATCACATGACCTCACTGATAGGAGGAATTCTTAATCTCAGGAAACAAACTGAGGGTTGCTGGAGTGGTGGGGGGTGGGAGGGATGGGGTGGCTGGGTGATAGACATTGGGGAGGGTATGTGCTATGGTGAGCGCTGTGAATTGTGCAAGGCTGTTGAATCACAGATCTGTACTTCTGAAATAAGTAGTACATTATATGTTAAAAAAACAAAGAAAAAAAGAAAATAGCAGGAAGGGAAGAATGAAGGGGGAGAAATCGGAGAGGGAGACGACCCATGGGAGACTATGGACTCTGAGAAACAAACTGAGGTTTCTAGAGGGGAGGGGGTCGGGGGGATGGGTTAGCCTGGTGATGGGTATTAAAGAGGGCACGTACTGCATGGAGCACCGGGTGTTATACGCAAACGATGAATCATGGAACACTACATTCAAAACTAATGATGTACTGTATGGTGATTAACATAACATAATAATAATAAAAAAAAGAGTCTGTTTCTTGGTTTGTGTCTCTCACTCCTTTTTCTCCCCCTTTGCTCATTTGGCCATCAGTTTTCTTTCAGAATGGAGGGCTTGCCTGTCGGAAGAAGGCTGCTTTATTCTTCCGTCACTTTCATTCATTCTTTACATTAAAATGCTTATCCTGGGCATCTTTTCCTCACTCTAAACCTTTGTGGAGGGAAATTCTTTCTTTCTTTCTTTCTTTCTTTTTTTTTACTTGGAGAATAGCTTTGGTCTGTCTCCCTGGGCAGAGTCTCCGCACAGATGGAATTAAACAGAGTGGGGATTTTCAATATGTTTGCGGGAGAGTTTTTAGAAATGGAGAGCCTTGTTTGAAACCTAGCTCTGCCATGCGGTCACTGTGGCGGGGCACGGGCAAGAAATTTAACCTCTTACGGTAGGTTGTTTCATCTGTAAAATGGGGATATCACTAAGATGTTATGAGTATTAAGTAAAGAGCCACGTAGGAAAAGTACCAAGTTGTGGTGCAGCTCCCAAAGAGGGGAACTTAAGTACCGACGGCCCCTGCCTCTCCCATCTAGGTTCTCAATCCCTTTCCATATTCCTCTTGTCCTCCAAGCAGCACCCGAAGGAAGAGAGATTATTTTGTTTGTTTTGTGTCACCAGTGTCTAGCTCAGGGTGAGCCACCTAGTAGATGCTCAAGACACGTTTGTGGACCACTTGAGGGCACAAATGGATGTCCCCATGGTTGGGACCTTGTGCTTTTGCTCTCTCTCCTACTCATTGTGTCGTTTGTCTTCTGGTACTTTCTGAACACTCTCCCCTCCCCTGTCTATTTCTATCCTCTTACTCGTGTTCATGGGGGGAAGTGCATTTTTTGAGAATATACCTCAGACCCGAGCTCCTCTGAGACCCCATTTTGACTCTGCAGTCAGTTGCTCAGATAATCACCGTAATTGCAAAGATGTTAGGTTCAACCCTTAAACTGACTGCCTAGCATCCCCAGAGTCAGAAGATTTCACATGGGTGGAGCCTGAGGTTCCACCATTGTCATGGCAACGGCAGCAGACCTGAGGCTCCAGCGCTCCCTCTCCTCATCTCCTCCACTGATCTGGTCTTTGATGGCCTCAGACTGAAACTCCAGGGGTAGTGACATTCTCTGAAGTGGAGTTGAGGATAATTGGATATAAAGCAAAGGTTATCCTGCTCTGGATAAAACTGGTACAAACTATGAGGCTCACATAAGAATTCACAGTAGTCTTGTTTTCCTAAGACATGTTCGGCAAAGAGACAGGGACATTGGTAGCTTTTGCTTTCCTCACCCTTTCAAGCCACTGATGCCCACTTCCCCAAAACTGTGGTCTCAGTTTTCCAATTTCCTGAGCAAATCTGGGTCCAGTAGGAGGTTCACTCACAGACCTGTCTGGGCCTGAACAAGGTTCAGAGCTGAGGGTTGGGGGAAGAGAAATGGATTTGAGAAATAATTGTACGAGTTAGAATGAAGAGATATTATTAACAGATTGGAAATGGGGGGCAGGGAAGAGCGTGAACCCCGGGTTTCTCATGAAGGCAATGAGCAGTGGCCTCCATTAAGATCCCACTTTGATCGGGAACTTAGCCATGTTCTCATGGAAGGAGGAGCAGGCTGGTGGGGGTTAGGAGAAGATTTCCACTTCGCACAGGCTGAGGTCCCAGCACAAGACTTGGGCACAATGCAGCCTGTTTCAGTTCTTTTTTTCTTGAACAGAAGAAAGGCACCTCCTTACACCCCACCCTGGCTGATTAGAGGAACCAAATTGAAATGATAAGGGAAAGGACTTTATTCATGAGTCTCATAATTTTGAAACATCTCTCATTTTGATTTCTATAATCGATCTGAACCCATCACTTCATTAGATTTGTATCTATCTACTAGCCAACGTGACTGGAGTTACTGGAAAGAATCATTAATTATGCAAAAAGGAAACCCACTGCAAATCAACACTCATAATTCTTAACTGTCTACCCTTTTCAGGGCTCCTGTCAAAAATCCCTGGTTGGTTTCTCCTGATATGGCATTTCCATGTCTTTGGGACCCCTCATATGGCAATCGCTAAAGCATCTCATTGTCCTTTAGTTTCTGTTCCTCAGGAGGATGACTGTCTAGCTCTTTGAGGTGTTGCTGGGGCTTTCTGGGTAAATTTCTTTTATTACCTTGTGGTCCACTTTTTAAGTCTGACTATCCCAAACTGAACCAAAATTCAGTAAAAATGGATTCAGCTGTTTTTATGTAATGCATTTGGAAATTAGGGGGGAGATAGGCAGTAACTTTGATTTTCAAGGTACTATGGAGTATTTATTTGACACAGAGAGACACAGCAAGAGAGGGAACACAAGCAGGGGGAATGGAAGAGGGGGAAGCAGGCTTCTTGTGGAGCAGGGATCCCGATGCGGGGCTCGATCCCAGGACCCTGGGATCATGACCTGAGCCGAAGGGAGACGCTTAATGACTGAGCCACCCAGGCGCCCCTATTTTTTAATTTAAATTCAATTTAGTTAATATGTAGTATAAGTCTCAGGAGTAGAATTCAGTGATGCATCAGTTGCATAAACACCCAGTGCTCGTTCCATCGCGTGCCCTCCTTAATGCCCATCCCCCAGTTACCCCATCCCTCTACCCACCTCCCCTCCAGCAACCCTCGGTTTGTTTCCTAGAGTTAAGAGGGTCTTATGGTTTGCCTCCCTCTCTGTTTTTATCTTATTTTATTTCCCCCTTCCCCTATGTTCACCTGTTTTGTTTCTTAAATTCCACATATGAGTGAAATCATATGGCATTTGTCTTTCTCTGATTGACTTATTTCGCTTAGCATCATACCTTCTAGTTCCAACCATGTTGTTGCAAATGGCAAGATTTCATTCTTTCTGATGCTGAGTAATATTCTATTATATACATACACCATCTTCTTTATCCATTCATCTGTCAGTGGACATCTGAGCTCTTTCCATATTTTGGCTATTGTGGACATTGCTGCTACAAACATTGGGGTGCAGGTGCCCCTTCAAATGACTATTTTTGTATCCTTTGGACAAAGACCTAGTAGTGCAATTGCTGAAGTATTTTTCAAAGCTTTCCTACATGGTTGACTCAGTTTCACCCTGTAAAAATTCAGTGAGGTGTAGGACCTGAGGAGTGCCTCTCCCTGATAGGGACGCTGAGGTCCGGGGAGGCTGGGTGTGCCTAAGGTCACCGGGTGAGTCAGCAGGAATGGGAACAGGAATGGGTGTATATAGCACCAGGCAGTTCACCACACACTTTCACTGATACTGTCTCATCGTGAGTTGGTTACGTAGTCATCACAGACAACCTCGCTTTACAGATGAAGAAACTAAGCCTGAGGTGAGTGACTTGCCAGAGACCAGGTACCTGTAAATAGCTATTCTGATACCAACTGGTAAACTGCAGTTCAATTCTGCCTTGACCGCCTGGTGTAGGTGCACACCCCACAAGTGAAAGGCCCCGTCCCCAACAGGTTGCCTCCACTTGGATGTCAGCTGCCGGTGGGGGCTCCAGGCCCCCAACTAGGTACAAATCTGGGGGATTCTCATTCCCTCCCTTAGGTGTGGTAAGTTGTTAGACAACCCTGGAAACTCAGGAAAATTCTATACTTAACAATGATAGTTTTACCCTAAAGGACATGCATCAGGACCAACCAAATGAAGAGACACACAGGGTGAGTTCTGGGAGGGTCCTGGATGAGGAGCTTCTGTGTCCTTTCCTCATGGAGTCAGAGTACATTACCCTCCAGACACATCAATGTGTTCACCAGTCAGAAAATTCACTGAGCTTGTGTCTGGAACTTTTACTGGGCTTTCACCCTACAGGCATGATTAATAAGTTGATCTCCAGCCCCCCACTCCTGCCCAAGCTCAAAGCCCCACCTCTCCAGTCACAGGGTGGAGGCTGACCAGCCTCCATCCGGAGCCATCTCCTTACCATAGACTCAGGTGTGAACCAAGGGGCTCATGGGTAAGACCCTCTCCAGGGGTTTTAGTGGCTCGGTTCCAGGAACCAGGGACAAAGACCAGACAAATTCTTTATTACACAAGAGTAGCAGAACCGGGTCTTGACCCCACGTCTGCAGTATCCAGCTCCAGTGCTTTTCCCCGTGCCTCCACACCAGACCCTCAGCACCTGGCTCCCACCTGGCCTTCTGGCTGTGCATTTAGAAAAGGGTAAGAAATCGTGAGGTAGTCTGACCTCCTGAAGATCTGGAGAGAGGCCTCTGATATTTCAAAACCACACCCTGCCCTTCAAGTTTGCCCACCTGAAACCAGACCAAACCCACAATCCAATTTCCACCTTTCTGAGGTAATGGAGCTGAGGCAGGGGAGGTACTCGCAATCACACTAACCCTCTCCTGCCTCAGTGGAGAGTCTCCCCTCAGGACAGTGGAGGGATTTTGAAAGCCAGCCACGCAGGAGGAGGCTCTAGCACTGCCCTCAGTAGCTGTGTTTCAAAACCTGTGAGCCAAAATGGGATGGTAGATGAAAAGTGCTTTCAAAGGAATAAAATCCTGGGCATACAGGCTACAAAAAGGGTAGAATACCCACTTTAATTATCGATGCATAGCCCTGCCATTTGATGAACAGGGGAAGGGTTTGTGTGTGTGTGTGTGTGTGTGTGTGTGTGTGTTTAACTCCACACCTACTACGTGCCATGCATTGTACTAGACAGTTACAGATGCCGCGGATGTACACCTTACCATCCTAATTTAATAGACAAAGAAACAGCCTCTGAGAGATTGAAAAACCTGCCCAAACGTGCAGTTAGGAAGAGGCAGAGCTATGATTCAAACCCAAGTTCGATTCCGACACCCATTCTCTTGCCCATGTCAGGCTGCCTCCAGTAGCTCCTAATAGCTGGGAAAATGTTGTGGTCATTTTTATTTGCTAGGTTCTTTATTAAGTATTATTTTTGTACAATTATGCAATTAAACTGTGATCCTCAGAAATCCTGTAATTTTGAAAGCCCCGGGAAAGCAGAATGATGCTAATCAAAGAAAACCTCATTTACACTAATTCTGCTAGGAGATTGTTCAGGTCATTTCTCTGAAAGCCCTCATGACCTTGCTTAGTGTAGTCCAAATATTAGGCTGGATTCAGTTCTTCAACCACTGCTAATTCAGGCCTTTGCTGCTGAACAAATGCCCTATTAATGATAAATGTCACAATCACATAAAAGCCTCGCTGTGGGATTATAAGAGCAGCCCTATTTCCAGCTCCAGTTTTTATTTTACCTGCTGTCACTGGCCTCTCCTGAATGTGGCCTCTCTTGGGAGGCGTGGGCGGAAAGCCAGAGCCCATTAGCTCAGCACTATTGCCACCTGGTGGCCAGCCCTGGTGTCTGCGAGTCCTCCTGGCATTTCAGACTAGGGGGTGCGGTGGGGTGGGGTTTTGGTCTCTGCCTTCTCCAGTTCTTCAGACAGGTGTTGTTGTTGTTTTAATTAATTAATTAATTTTAAATTAACATAATGTATTATTTGTTTCAGGGGTACGGGTTTGTGATTCATCAGTCTTACACAATTCACAGCGCTCACCATAGCACATACCCTCCCCAATGTCCGTCACCCAGCCGCCCCATCCCTCCCACCCCCCACCACTCCAGCAACCCTCAGTTTCTTTCCTGAGATTAAGAGTCTCTTATGGTTTGTCTCCCTCTCTGGTTTCATCTTGTTTCATTTTTTCCTCTCTTCCCCTATGATCCTCTGTCTTGTTTCTCGAATTCCGCATACTAGTGAGATCATATGATAATTGTCTTTCTCTGATTGACTTGTTTCGCTTAGCATGATACCCTCTAGTTCCATCCACGTCGTTGCAAATGGCAAGGTTTCATTTTTTGATGGTTGCATAATATTCCATTGTATATATATATATACACATCTTCTTTATCCATTCATCTGTCGATGGCCATTTAGGCTCTTTCCATAGTTTGGCTATTGTGGACATTGCTGCTATAAACATTAGGGTGCATGTGTGGAACCTCCATACTGTTTTCCAGTGTGGCTGCACCAGCTTGCCTTCCCACCAACAGTGTAGGAGGGTTCCCCTTTCTCCACATCCTCGCCAACATCTGTCATTTCCTGACTTGTTAATTTTAGCCATTCTGACTGGTGTGAGGTGATATCTCATTGTGGTTTTCTTTTTTTTAAGATTTTATTTATTTATTTGACAGAAAGAGAGACAGCAAGAGAGGGAACACAAGCAGAGGGAGTGGGAGAGGGAGATGCAGGCCTCCCGCCTAGCAGGGAGCCTGATGAAGGGCTCGATCCCAGGACCCCCGGATCACAACCCAAGCCAAAGGCAGACGCCTAACAACTGAGCCAACCCAGGTGCCTCTCATTGTTCTTTTGATATGTATTTCCTAAATGCTGAGTGATGTTGAGCACTTTTTTATGTGTCTGTTGGCCATTTGGATGTCTTCTTTGCAGAACTGTCTGTTCATATCTTCTGCCCATTTCTTGATTGGATTATTTGTTCTTTGAGTGTTAAGTTTGATAAGTTATTTATAGATTTTGGATACTAGCCCTTTATCTGATATGTCATTTGCAAATATCTCCTCCCATTCTGTCAGTCGTCTTTTGGTTTTGTTGACTATTTCCTTTGCTGTGCAAAAGCTTTTTATCTTCATGAAGTCCCAATAGTTCATTTTTGTCCTTGCTTCCCTTGCCTTTGGTGATGTTCCTAGGAAGAAGTTGCTGAGGCTGAGGTCGAAGAGGTTGCTGCCTGTGTTCTCAAGGCTTTTGATGGATTCCTGTCTCACATTTAGGTCTCTCATCCATTTTGAGTCTATTTTTGTGTGTGGTAGGAGGAAATGGTCCAGTTTCATTCTTCTGCATGTGGCTGTCCAATTTTCCCAACACCATTTGTTGAAGAGACTGTTTTTTTCCATTGGACATTCTTTTCCTGCTTTGTCGAAGATTAGTGGACCATAGAGTTGAGGGTCCATTTGTGGGCTCTCTATTCTGTTCCATTGATCTATGTGTCTGTTTTTGTGCCAGTACCATACTGTCTTGATGATGACAGCTTTGTAACAGAGCTTGAAGTCTGGAATTGTGATGCCGCCAGCTTTGCTTTTCTTTTCCAACATTCCTCAGGCTATTCGGGGTCTTTTCTGGTTCCATACAAATTTTAGGATTATTTGTTCCATTTCTGTGAAAAAAGTTGATGGTAATTTGATAGGGATTGCATTAAATGTATAGAGTGCTCTAGGTAACATAGACATTTTAACTATATTTGTTCTTCTAACCCATGAGCATGGAATGTTTTTCCATTTCTTTGTGTCTTCCTCAATTTGTTTCATGAGTATTCTATAGTTTTCCGAGTACAGATTCTTTGCCTCTTTGGTTAGATTTATTTCTAGTTATCTTATGGTTTTGGGTGCAATTGTAAATGGGATTGACTCCTTAATTTCTCTTTCTTCTGTCTTCTTGGTGGTGCATAGAAATACAACTGATTTCTGTGCATTGATTTTATGTCCTGCCACTTTACTGAATTCCTGTATGAGTTCTAGCAGTTTTGGGGTGGAGTCTTTTGGGTTCCCTTTTTTTTTTTTAAAGATTTTATTTTTTTATTTGACACAGAGAGAGACAGCGAGAGAGGGAACACAAGCAGGGGGATGGGAGAGGGAGAAGCAGGCTTCCCGCCGAGCAGGGAGCCCGATACAGCGCTCGATCCCAGGACCCTGGGATCATGACCGGAGCCAAAGGCAGATGCTTAACGACCAAGCCACCCAGGCGCCCCTTCTTTTGGGTTTTCCACACAAAGTATCATATCATCTGCAAAGATGATTGACTCTTTGTCAAAGAAGTTTGACTTCTTTGCCTATTCGGATGCCTGTTTTAACTTGTTAAAAAATTTTAAATTTAAAAATTTTAAAAATTCAGTTTAGTTAACATATAGTAAATTATTAGTTTCAGGAGTAGAATTTAGTGATTCATCAGTTGCATACAACACCCAGTGCTCATTACATCACATGCCGTCCTTAATGCCCATCACTCAGTTATCCACCCCCCCCCCCCGCAGCCCTCAGTTTGTTTCCTAGAGTTAAGAGTCTCTTATGGTTTGTCTCCCTCTCTGTTTTCATCTTATTTTATTTTTCCTTCTCATCTCCTATGATCGTCTGTTTTGTTTCTTAAAGTCCACATATGAGTGAGTGAGATCATAAGGTATTTGCTCAGACAGGTGTTTTGACAACAGTACATAAGATCCTTGTGTGTGGGGAGATGGAGACAACCACTTTCCTCACATAACTTCAAACATCTAACTCATGGTGATGACTGATTTTGGACGTGGACAACTTTGTTCATTTTGACCTCATGCTGGTACAGCATAAGCATGTCTTGGCCCCTGCTTCCTTCAGATCCCTGGTCCCACTGGTACCTGCTTGCAAGCCCCATCGATGCACAGATGGCGCTACCTCCTTCCATATTCATGTCCAGTGTCTACACCACAGCCCAGGAAGAAAAACGAGAGTTCAGTACATCCTAGACCATTCACTCAGCTGATTTTATTTCCTTCTCAAAGGGTTTCTCAGCCTGGGGAAGGGTAATCAGAGACATTTTCTCAGCATTATTACTGTATCACATTGAGAGGCATCAACTGTGTGTCTTGCCTTGAATAAGGGCCGAGAATACAACATTTGTTAAGTTACTCCTCCTAACTTTGAGAAGGCATAGGCTGCTCAGGGAGACAGCCTCGGGAAGATATAATCACGGCAGGAAACAGTAAGCACTGTCTGAGGAGTGCCATGAGAGGTAGGATAGGGCCAGTTCAGGACTGGGAATCAGATTTACCCGGGTCTGAATCCTGGATCTGTCACCTAATTGTTATATACTTGGCGTCTCTGAGTGCCAGTTTCTTCATCTGTAAAATGGACGTAATTATGTCTGCCTTGCTTGATGCCAATAAGAAATAACATCACTTGTGGAAATAAATGAACATCACGCAAATAACAAACAGAACTTGCCATAGCAAGGGAGCCCGCCACCATCACTCAGTTTGTAGAGACTCATCGGCAGGCAGGGGAGGGGAGAGAGGAGAAGCCTTCAGGGGCACTGTGATTGGAGGCTGTTGCCATGGGAAAGTGGGAGGCAGGCCGACTAGAGGCGGGGCCTCTTCTGTGATTGGTTTGGGGAGCACAATTGGCTTTCTCTGATTGATCCCGAGTTGGAAGCAGGAGCAAAAATTAGGGAAGCTGGCAGTCAGCGCCTGAGTCCTGGTCAGAATTCTGTGGTCAAATATGGTCTAGCCACCCACCGTCCTCTGTATACTCAGTTTTTCATCATACATTCAAATCTTGTCACATGGTATATGACACAGATATTAGAAAATGGTAATCATTATTATTATAATTCACCATGATCAGAGGTGACTCTGAATTTGTAATTGAGCCAGACATTAGCAGAGGCTTCCCAACAGCTGTTCTCCCTGGACAGGTCAGGGTCCAGTCAGGAAAAGAGAAGCCATACCTTTATTTTAACAGAGATAATTTAATATGAGAAATTGGTTGCAGGGATTGGAAGACTGAAAAAGCACGACCCCCAGCCCCCGGCAGACTGGTGCAGGCACACCTAAGGGGGCACCTCAGGGCTAGTTCCGGGAGAGTGGAAGATTCTGGAAACTGGAACCAGCTGCTCCTGAAGCCAGCACTGTTATGGGTAAAGAAGCATTGTCCCAGTGATGTTGGTCAGAACAGCAAGCAAACAAGAATGGGAGCTCCCTCAGCCTCCTTCCTCCCCTTGCTTTCCCGTCTCCCTCTAGTGACCCTGTTGGCTATAATTCACAGGGATCCTCTGGCAAAGAAGTGAGGCTACAGTGTCTGGGGTCCAGCATCACACAGAAGAGGGTGCGGTGTGGGCTTGGAACTGAACAACGGCTGGTAGCCAGCAGACTCCCTTCTTTGGGAGTCACAGAAACATAGTGTTGTTCAGGTATAAGGTGGCTAAATGCTTTGGGGAAACATAGGTACCACGTGTATGCTTTTCTCCGGGTCTGCAAACCTATGTTTTCAAAACTGAAAAGCAGCCCATTGAAGCAGACAATGAGTTAGTAACTCCCAGTTTTCATCACTTCCTGCCCACCCACTGATTTCTTCCTTTAACCCTGAGTCTGGAGATGTGTGGACCTGGGGGGTTGGAGGAAACCCCCGAGCCTCTCATGCCACAGCGACGGGGCAGCCCCTGCTTCCTCTCTTCTATCCACAACCAAGAGGCTCCTGGAGAAATGCCCGGTCCTTTCCCTAATGGGGGCAGGAGAGGGGGAGAGTCAAGGGTCAGGGTCCACTTCCGTTCCAAGCTAGATCTTCCCATTCTACATAGTTGGGCTCTTCACGAAATTATCGGGCTGGGGATCTGGCCAATCCCATTTTTAGAGGAGGCACGACTCTGCCTACACTTTCATCCAAAAGCAACTTACCTGTACTAGAGAAGACACCAGGCATCGGGAAAGCCATAATGAATCAAACATGGTCCCTCCCCTAGAGGACTTTCTATCTAGTGAGGAGAGACTGCAACCAATCAGTATAACATATTGTGAGTATGAAATAGAAGTCGACAGTGTCGTGGATTCACCAATGCCTAACTCTGTCTGTGAAGGTCTTTGGAGACTCTCCCGAGGACGTGCCATTTGGCTTGAGCCATGAAATAGTGGCTCAGTCGGTTAAGCATCTGCCTTTGGCTCAGGTATGACACCAGGGTCCTGGGATTAAGCCCGGCATCGGGCTCCCTGCTTAGCAGGGACAGTGGGCAGCTAGGGCAGGGACATGGCCCAGCCTGCAATCAGACAGATAATTCTAGCAGCCATGCACAAGCTAAATGGGGAAAGGGAGCCAGCAAGATTACAGGCAGAAAAGCTGCCGAGAGCCTGTGCCATCACGCTCATGTGGCTTTGAAGATGCGTAAGAGACTTTCCCAAGTTCCCCCAGCCCAAGGGTGATTCAGAGCAGTTGACACAAATCAACATAGGTGGGGGAATGGTGCCCCAGCTTCGGTATGTAACACCTGTCCAGCGAGGCACATTGTAGACCCAGAAAGACCAGGTCCCAAGGATGGATGGGCATGCAGGGAACAAATGGAGAAAGTGGAAGGAAACAAGGCTGGGAAGGAGGAGGGTGTACACCATGGGGGGCACCGCATACCCCAGCTTGGATGCCACTCCTAATGCTCCTGAAAACTGGTGCCAACTTGGAGGCAGAGACATGAGCGAGCAGGGGCTGAGCCTCAGGATGGTTAATGGGGAGCTGCGTGTGGGGAGGGTCAGGAGAAGAAGGGAGTCCTGTTATAAAACGTGTGCACAGGGGCACCTGGGTGGCTCAGGCAGTTAAGCGTCTGCCTTTGGCTCGGTCCATGATCTCAGGGTTTTGGGTTTGAGCCCCGTGTCGGGCTCCCTGCACAGTAGGGAGCTTGCTTCTCCCTCACCCTCTGTCTCTCTCACAAATAAAATAAAAAATGTCTTTAAAAAAAGTAAAACGTGTGCATAAGCAAGCGATGATGAGGATCAGAATTGGTCTCGTGGCTCTGGGAATGGAGAGGATCGGTCAACATTGGAGGGGAGACTATTTAACAGGGAAACTGAGGAGGGAATGAGGGGTAGGGGCCAAAGTGTTCCCAATTTTTTCTTTTCTTTTCTTTCTTTCTTTCTTTCTTTCTTTCTTTTTTTTTTTGTTAATGCAAGTGAGAGTGATATGGAAATTGTGAAGTTGGGAGAAGGAGCAATTTTTAGCACCAGCTGTTGGTATCTGAATAATGGATTGCCTTTTTCAGTTCATATCCATTTTGCCGGTGTCCTGTAATGGAGCCTAACTCATCACTGTGACTTCCGATGGGGATATTAAAGCAACAGGGAAGGGAACCACAGAGAAATGAGGGGAAGTGGGTCCAAGAACAATTTGATTGGTGGTAATAATTTTCATTGCGACAATAATCATAATAGCCCTCCATATGTTTCATACTCCTCTTTGAAAGTGCTCCATTAGGTAATTCTAGTGAGGATACAGAGAAGTTGGGCTACTAACTCACTCCTGGCAGTACTCTAAGTTAGTATAACACTTTGGAAAGCAATATGATAATATGTGGCAAAACCCAGTGCTAGGAATCTATCCTAAGGAGATATGCGTTTTTAATGTAAAAGCAGCCTGAAGTCCATTACCTTGTTGTCTCTGCTAACCAAATATAGTGAAAACATAAAACTCCTACAGAAGGAAACTGCTTAGTAAATGATGCTATGATGACTCAGTGAACTATTGTAAGCCTATTAAAATGTAAATTACAATTATCCCGATGGGAGAGACATGGAAACGTGATTGATACAATAAGTGGGAGTGGAGAGAGCAGAGTACAAAACACTTTGTACACTTTAATACAACTGTAAACAGGTGCATTTAATCATGCCCTGGTAAGACTGGGAGGTAATTTGAAGAAATGAGAGTAAGTACTGTAGGACACAGCACGGGCTCCGGGGTCAGAACACTGGGCGCCAATCCCGTGATTTACTAGCCCGTGACTGTGGATATTGTCTGCAACTTCTCTTAGCTTATTTCCTTATCTATAAAATGAGGGTAAAAAATGGGTGTCATAAAAATACCCACCACAAGGAGTTAAGGGCATCCAAATGAGATAATGCATGTAAAGTTTTGGCTCCTGCAAATACTCAGTAAAGGGTGTCTATTACTAGGAGCAATTTCTATTTTAAATATATTATAGATATATATTGCCTCGATATGTTTTTTTTAAGATTTTTTATTTATTTGAGAGAGAGAGAGAATGAGAGATAGAAAGCACGAGAGGGAAGAGGGTCAGAGGGAGAAGCAGACTCCCCGCTGAGCAGGGAGCCCGATGTGGGACTTGATCCTGGGACTCCAGGATCATGACCTGAGCCGAAGGCAGTCGCTCAACCAACTGAGCCACCCAGGTGCCCTTGCCTCGATATGTTAAAAGAGGCACAAGCAATATATCATCAGCCTCTTTAAGGGATGAAGTAGACCTGAGCAGGATTCAACAAAACAGTGAGAAAAAAATGTTAGGTGTTGGGTTCTCTGTTTTGTCTTTGTGGCTTTGCTCCCACTTGATCCTTGCATTTTAACCCTGCTTGACATGTGACCAATAAATACCCAAACAAGACATTCTTACTCAATGCCGCAGCCAGGATTTTTCACTTCTTTCCTGCTCAGACTGTTCAGAGCACAGACTTAGACAAGTTAATCTCATCTACTTTCCTTCCCGACCAGTAGATGCTTCAGGGATCAGCCAGACAGCTGCAAAGTGCACAGGGGGAGGGCGCAGGCCAGGTGGGGTTTGCTCCCAAACCAGATTACTGACACATGGGGTTCGTATTCCTGGGCAAAGAAGGAGACACTGGCAGTCATTTCCGAGCCACCCCCCGGGGGTTGTCACCAAACCTGGGACTTACGGAGTCATGACTTCATCGGGGCTTTGGTAGTTGGTACTATCCCACTTCTCTTCCATTTATTCCATAAGAAGCATGTTCGGAGGTGCCACTGAGACAGTCAGAGCAAACATCAGTCATCCGGGGATCGTCCTATCCACGCCCAGCTTCAGGGAAAAGGAAGTGCAGCTGGGTCCTCTGATGGACTGCTGAAGACGAGGCAGACTCTCTGCTTCAGGAGTTTAAAATCTTTTGTGGTGATGAGAGAAACCTAGGCACTGAAGAGGACCCAGTCACTGACTGCTTTGTGCACAATCTTGGGATCAATGCTCTGCTCTAAACCTGACCCAGGGGCTCCATCTGCACCATGAATACGAGACCGCTGGTTCCCAGCATCAGGTTTCGTGGGAGCAGGCTGGACAAGTCCCTAGGACACCAGATCTGCACAGGCAGAACCCGCACGAGCCCAGGTACCTGCTGCTCCTGGAGTGCTTCCAGAAGCAGTAAGCCTTAAAACTCCCATCCAGCAATTACACTGCTTGGAACTTTTGTTCAAAAATATCCACCAATGGAAAAAAAAAAAATCCATCAATATTCACAGAGATGTTCGTCTAGCATTATTTTATTATTTTATTTTTTCTTTTCGCTCTTTTTAAAGATTTTATTTATTTGTTTGTCAGAGAAAAAACACAAGCCGGGGGAGCGGTGGGCAGAGGGAGAAGCAGACTCCCTGCTGAGCAGGGACCCCCGACTCTGGACTCAATCCCGGGACCCTGGGATCATGACCTGAGCCAAAGGCAGACGTTTAACCGATTGAGGCACCCAGGTGCCCCCATTATTTTCTTTAAAGATTTTATTTATTCATTTGAGGGGAGGGGGAGAGAGAGAGAGAAAGAGAGCACAAGCTGGGGGGAGGGAGAGAGGGTAAGGCAGACTCCCTGCTGAGCAAGGAGCCCCACAATGTGGGGCTTGATCCCAGGACCCTGAGATCATGACCTGAGCCGAAGGCAGACACTTAACCGACAGAGCCACCCAGGCGCCCCACCTAACATTATTTTAATAACAAACGGCTAGAAATGATCCAAATGACCATAACTGGAAGATTGATTGAGTTGCACACAATAATTAAGCAAAAAGTCATCTCCCCACTTGCTATGGAAAGATATTCTAGATACATAGGTTACTGAGAAAATACTAATACGTTGAGAAACTTCTGGTAAAAGGTGGTAGATTAAGCACTTGTGTTAGTGCCCCTAAATTTAGTTCTGTCCAGAACTAAAGTAACAGTGAGAGTATGAAAATGCACAAAACCACAATACGATAGAGGATAGAAAAGGAAAGGACAGAATAAAAGTTTGGAAACTGGACAGTTGATAGCTGATGTCATGTACCAGGGAAAGCTAAACCTCAGATTTGCAGGGGGAGAAGCCCAGGAGTGAGGACATTCATGCTATGGAACTCCGGAATGTTCAGAAATGGCTGGCACAGGTCCCTCAGTGTGTGTGTGTGGGGGGGTGTCCAGGGTGATCTAGAAATGGGAGCATTTATTGAAAGTCTACCTAAGAAGCAGATAGACCCCAGATTTCTACCTCCACCCTACTCAGCTGGCAACTTCCCCTCTACCGACCAGCAGAAGCCTAAAGGGCTACTTTCTGAAGAGGCTGAACCAGAGATCCCTGGGATCAGGGATACCAGGCCTCGTTGAGGCAGGGGAACCACCCTGAAAATGGGAGTTATTACTAAAATAGTGAGATGAGATCCCTGGCCCCCTTCTTCCACTTGATTCCCAGATTGCTGAAAGTCAGTGTTACACTTCCTTTGCAGAATTTTGGAAGATTTTTCTCTTTAGAAACTGAGCTGCTCAAAGAACAAGATCCCCTGGTACTTAACTAGCAGTGGTCCTCCCCCATGAAACAACCCAGCCAGATTATCCTACACAGCTCAGCAGCCAGCAAGTCCAGCTCATTCCCATAAAGCTGGTCAATTGCTTTCTCTGTGCCTCACTTTTGAATGAGCAGAACTGGCAGGGCTCAACCACACATTTTAGGAAAGCTTCTAACATGAAAGACAGAAACCCAAACAAATACACAGGAAGAATAATGTGAAAGTTTGGTTTATTGTTCAGCAAATATTTACCCTTTCTCCCTTCCAGGGTGGACAAATGTGCAACCCAATTCTGATGTGTGAGGTTTGGTCATGGATTCTGCTTCGATCAATGAGATGTTTGTAGATGTGACATAAGCAAAGGATTGAAATGAGTTTTTATGCTGGCACTCGCCTTCTTAAGCTTCCACCATGCACATGAGAATGTATCCTTGATAGCTGGTTGTTCCAGAAGAGTGAGAAACATATAGACCAGAGACACAACAGCCGACTCACAGGCCTGCCATGTGAGTGACAAATGAGTGCTTATTGCTATTTAACCCAGTGAGTTGGGGATGTCCATTATGCAGCACCCTTGTGCTCCTAGCAAACTGATACAAATGAGAAGAACTTGGAAAAAACAGAACAAGGCAGGAGCAGAAGAAAATTTGAAAAATTTAGGAGCCATTTAGTAGAAGGACTAAAAGATAAACTTGAAGCCACAGCCTCAGAGAATAGAGCAACAATTAAAACAAAACAAAGGCAGAAAACAGCAAAGAAAAGAGGGGAGAAATAACAGAAAATTAGTTCTAGACAGGTATTGTAGAAAGAGAAAAACTGAGGGAAAACAAGGATCAAAGGAATACTTCCAGATAATTCCCCAGAATTGCAGATCATGAGTTTCTACACCGAGTGCCTGGTGTAATGAGTGAAAGAAGACCCCCGGCAGGAAACAACAGGCTATAATTTCAGAACACTGGAGATGAAGAGAACATTGCAAAAGCTCCCTGATGGGAAAGTGGTTCACGTGTAAAAGATAAGCCATAAGAATGGCACTAGAATTCTCAATAGTAAGAAAACATTAGTGCAATGCTTAAAAATCACAAAGCAAAATTCTTTCCAATCTATAATTCTATATTCAGGAAAAGTATCAGGGAATAAAGTCATGCAAGTTACAACTGTGCCTGATCTCCAAATATTTATAGCATGTGCGCCTCTCATAGAAACTACTAGAGGATGTTCTCCATCAAAATAAGGGAAGAAGCCAAGAAAGAGACAGACATGGTATCAACGGGGGATACAACATAGAGAGGAGGGATGGAGGAGCCTGAATCTATGTCACCAGGAGGAACAGGAAACCGATGCATTTTACCTGATGTAAATGAATACAATAAGAAGAGAGTCATACTGCTGTCCTAGAGTCTGGGAGTGAATTAATGCCAGGAAGTTAGACAGCGATGCAGAGGAAGAAGCGAGAATATGATTGAAATCAAGCAAAACTGAAATTATACAAAAAAATAGATAAATAGAAGCACAGTGCCTTGCACAGCTCTGTGAACAATGATTACGTGGTCATCACAGTGTGAACAGTACATTGGAATCTAATCGAGATTGTAAGTATGTTCTGTTTGGCTATAGAACAAAGAGGAAGGAGCTGTGTGTGCATACATGCCTCCATGTCAGGGTCGGGGGGAGGGAAGAGTGCCAGATAACCAGACAGTCCTGTCCCCGCTAGGAAGTCAATAGAAAATATCCAAAAACTGAAAATCAAGAAACAGGGCAGGTATGTTATCTAGAAACATGGAAACAAGTAGCTAAAAGAGCCTAAAGTGAATGGCTTTGAGAAGTGGGAATGAGGAGTTGGAGGGGGGGGGTGTAGGGGAAGTAGGGCAGGGAATTGCTTGTTTCCTTTACAAGCCTTGCAGAACAATTTGACTTTTCAAGCTATAAATGCTTGGTTAAAAACTTAAAAATATCATTCAAAAGGCAAATCATTAATTAAAAATGTAATTACATTAAAAAATTTAATTAAGGGGCACCTGGGTGGCTCAGTCAGTTGAGGCTGGGATCCAGCCCCATGTTGGGCTCCCTGCTCTGCAGAGAGTCTGCTTCTCCCTCTGACCCCCTCTTCTCATGCTCTCTCTCTCTAAATCTCTCTCTCTCAAGTAAATACAATCTTTTTAAAAAATTTAATCAAGAAAGCAACCTGTCTTCATGTTTATTTACATTTCACTTGATGTATTGGTTGTATACAAGATGTAGAATTTCTAACTACAGAGATTCCACAATTACTATTTGCGAACCAGATGAGATATTTTTATTTCCAAAAGTGTTACATTATTTTGTAGTCATCACGATAACACTTGATTTAAGAAGGAATCATCAGTGGATGCTAAAGTCCTTGACAGAACAACTTTGGGGAAACAGATACTCATACGGTCCCAGAGTATCACCTCACAATTATTAAATACAAAGAGAAAAGTCTACTTTTAATACAGATAAGGCTGGTAGACATTGCCTTAACCAAAGGGTCCAATTTAACATGACCCGTATTGGGACAAAGAGCCTCATCTGCCTCCCAGTGTGATCCATAAAAACACAGCATCACATATATAGTGTTCCTATCACAAATGTTTCACCTGGGGACGCCTGGCGGTTAAGCATCTGCCTTGGGCTCAGGTCATGATCCCAGGGTCCCGGGATCAAGTCCCACATGGGGCTCCCTGCTGTGCAGGGAGCTTGCTTCTCCCTCTGCCTGCCCCTCCCCCTGCTTGTGCTTTCTCTCTGTCTGACAAATAAATAAATAAAATCTTTAAAAAAAATGTTTAATCTGCATGCATCATGAGGGAACAATCAGACAAAACCAAATTGAGGGACATTGCATTAGACAACTAGACTGAGTGCTTTAAAAATATCAATGTCATGAAAGACAAAAAGAAGCTGAGGAACTTTCTCAATCAAAAGATGCTAAAGAGATAGTACCACTAAATGCAAGGTGCGATTCTAGACCGGACTGACAGAAAGAGAGAGAGAAAAAGCTGGAAGTACATTATTAGGATAATTGGAAAACTGAACATAGACTGTGTATTGGATCATCGCATTCTGTCAATGTAAATTTCTTAAATTTTTTTAAAAGATTTTATTTATTTGAGAGAGAGAATGAGATAGAGAGCATGAGAGGGGGGAGGGTCAGAGGGAGAAGCAGACTCCCTGCTGAGCAGGGACCCTGACGTGGCACTCGATCCCGGGACTCCAGGACCATGACCTGAGCCGAAGGCAGTCGCCCAACCAACTGAGCCACCCAGGCGCCCTGTAAATTTCTTAAATGGATAATTTTAATACGGTTACCTAGGAGAGCGTCCTTAGGCCTTAGGAGATATTTGTGTAAATATTTCTAGGAAAATGTGCTGCATGAATGCATCTGTCTCCTTGTTTCAAATAATAAAGAAGTCTGTAGAATAAAAAGCGTTAACTCATTCTATATTCGACAACCATCCGCTGAGCACCTATTATGCACCAGCTGCTATATCCCACTGGGGATGCCTGCCTCTATCAACTTGTATTCTGAGGAGAAAAAGGCGACTGCAATGAATAATGCAGTGGGCTACCCTGATCCCCTTCGGGACCAAGGCACGCTTTCTGGTATCTCTTTCCTTCTCTGGAAATTGCCCTTGGCTGCAGGGAACTGCTGGCCCAAGGTCATGTCTCCCTGACAGGAGGCCCCCCCACCAGTGTCAAGTCTATATGGGGCTACAGAAGCTGAGCCCCCCTGGGATCCCAGAGGGAGCACTCCAGAGGGTACCTGTAAAGGGCCATCCCAGTTCTGGAGCTGCCTGCAGCCCCTAGGGCTACTGCATGGTGCCTCAGCATCTCCCGCTACCTCTCCTGCTTCCCTCTCTCCCTTATAGGTGCTGTTTCTGAGAGCAACCCCAGTCAACCTCCCCCTGAGAGTCTGTTTCCTGGGGAACCTGACCTAAGATGCTAATCAAATTACTGTGCAAAATGGAAAGCGTGAAGATGCAGATATGAGATGTGATGGGACCAGGGAAGGACCAGGTGCATGCAGGCTTGAGGCTCTCAGGCCAAGCCTTGGCACAACCCGGCACATGAAACCGTGCGCCCCAAACAAAACCCAAAATATTTTCACTCCAATTATAATCCTATGTCCCTTTCCAACCTTTGCATAATTTTCAAATTGGAAATATTTGACTACTGTCATTAGGCTGTCTTTTTGCTTCACTTTTACAATTTTTCGCTTAGTTGGAGAGAGAAAGCCAGAGGCAAATGCTCAGATTCAAGCTTAAGGGAAAATAAGAAAAGCAAGCTATCCCTTGCCCCTCCTCCCTCTCCCAACCTCTCCTCTTTCTCTTCCTATTTTTAAGTAAGAGGACAAAGCAGGCCAGCCTTGGCACGTGGTTATTGATAATGGGTCCATGAAAAGACCACCCATCCACCCTCTCTCCACGGATGGCTTTGTATTTAAAAAAAGCCAATTAAATGAGAGCTGGGACATAGTGAGTGCCGAGTTCTGGCGGCCCTGGCTCTCTCTATCTCCATAATGACCACACCGGGGGCACCAGAGAGAAACTGAAGAGTCCCTTGTAGAGGAAGACATCTCTCTCCTTAGAGCAGGTTGCTATGCTTTGTGACAGTTACGGGCAGAAGGAGACAGTGTCGCTAATAATTGTGTGGTAGTCAGGTCCTCTCAGCTCAGTGACTTTGACAGCGCATGCATCTTGGTGGAATAGAAATCCTAGATTTGCAGATGGCATTGAGGTTCCTAATCCCCCAGCAGGGCTCTGAGTTAGCATCGAGGTGCTGATAGGTTTGGTGACTGCCTTTTTTTTTTTTTTTTTAGATTTTATTTATTTGAGAGAGAGAGAGACAGAGATTGTGAGAGAGAGCACAAGCAGGGAGGAAAGGGAGATGCAGACTCCCCACTGGGTGCGGGAGCCGACGTGGGACTTGATCCCAGGATCCCGGGATCATGACCTGAGCCAAGGCAGATGCTTAGCTTAACTGACTGAGCCCCCCAGGCGCCCCTGGTAACTACCTTTTTAACACGTCCCTATGGAAAAGAGCAGTGGCTTTTTAACTCTGTGTATTTGGAAGAGTGAAGGCATCCCTATAGGCCAAATGAACATCTATCATCCTTAAGGTTTTCTTCGAAGATGAGGGTGATAATTTGAGAATAAGAGGTTGACCTCGAACCCAGGCCTGGTTTTTCCAGTGACAGATTCAAATTTCCATTTCCTTTTTTTTTTTGTAACATGAGCAAAGAGTCCCTGAATCTTCTCAATCACAGGATACCATGGGGTTAAAATGAGATCATGTGGGCAATAGCTCTCTTCTAGAAAACTCAGGACGCACTGAGTCTCACCTGAGTGTCCAGGCAGCGGGGTCCCCAGAATTACACCTACCAGATGGGAACAGATTTTATACATCCTTCTCAAGGATCGCCGTCCGGGTCGGTACCTTCTATCAGAATGGCTTACAATTGGCCCTGGGTTGCGCTGATTTTATTGGCAGAGGAAAACAATGCAGGGGATAATCTGAAAGTCATCTAAATAGGACTACTATTTCCTGTATTTGGTGTTTTTAAAGGATTTTAGAGTCCCCGAAGGAGAGTTATTGATTGATTTGTTTTGTAGGTCAGTCTCGTTGTGGGGTGAGGGTGGTGACGCAGATGCCCCCTAGTTCAGCTTCTTCTCATCACATGAACCTGCACGTGGAGAATGGGGATTTGTCTCATGTCATTATGAGGACCAAACGGGAAGAGGTGTCAAGTGCTCACAACAGTGCCAGACCCGTAGGGAGCACTCCAGAGGGGATGGCCAGCCCGAGAAGCAGATTAATGGGGAACGGGCCCACCCCTAACTTCTGTGGGCCCCCACAAGACTGTCAGTGGAGGACCACTTGTCTCTGCATATTCGAAGTTCGGAACAAGCTAATAAACTGTTAAATAAAATATGTTCTATTCTCTTACTTTAACAAACAAATCTTTACAGCAATGACCTGGAGGGCCTAGTGCACATTTAGAGCTCTCAGACTCCTTGGAGTTTTGTGCCTGAACATGCTGGCCGCCACCGACCCCAGCTTGTGGCCTTCTCCCTTCTCTTTCTTTCTTTTTTTTTTTTTTTAAGATTTTATTTATTTATTTGAGAGAGAGAGAGAGAGAGCACAAGCAGGGAGGAGGGTCAGAGGGAGAGGGAGAAGCAGACTCCCCACAGAGCAGGGAGCCCAATACGGGGCTCGATCCCAGGACCCCAAGACCATGACCCGAGCCAAAGGCAGACACTCAACTGACTGAGCCACCCAGGCGCCCCTCCCTTCTCTTTCCACTTCTGGTTCTCACCTACATTGTGGGGATACCTGAGCCCACACATCTGGGCTCCATCCGTGCTCCCCACAGACAGTCACTCTTTGAGCACCGTTTGGTCACAGGAGTGCATACCCTGGGGGTGCAATAGCACCCCCAAAGGATGACCTAGGAAAGAAGGCAGTGCAGGCCCTTAAGCAGGTCTGGGACCGTTTGGGAAGAGGACACTGGGGTCAGGGCACCTGGCCTGGGGTTCAGATGGTCATGGCTTCGTGGCCCATAGACTCCTCTCCCCATGGGAAGAGGTACAGCCCGGTGGGAGTGGGCGTCCCCCAGAGCACAGGACACAGCATGGGAACCCTACCTGATGGGGTCTCGCGGCTGTGCTGGCTGGGGCTGCAGAACATCGTCATAAAGACTGGACTGCGTGGAATTCAATCCCGGTTCCAAATCTTTCTGGAGTATGATCTTGGGTAATTTACTTAACACCTCTCTGCCAGATTGTTTCATCAACAAAATAGGAGTGGCAGTAAGAATACTTGCCTCGCAGTGTTGTTACAGGGACTAAATGAGTTAATATATGCAAAGCACTCACAAGTGTGCCTGGCGGTAAGGATTAACTGTCATTCACGACTCCCTCTTTTTTTAAAAGTTGTGCGACCTGGTCCGACCACAATAGTCAATATCCCATTCCTGCTTCCACCTGGCAGAAGGGAAGAGAGAAAGGAAACATACAATGATTTCATACAATGATATCCAAACTTGCCTTCTAATGTGCCCAAATTTGGTGAATTTAGGTTTGGGGCTTTTTGTTTTTGGGGGGCTTTGAGGGGCAAAATTTGGAAAAAGGTTCACACTGCCCCAAAGGTATTCTGGTGTATTTAAATATGAAACTCCTCATAAAGGAGGACCCAGAGCCTGGCACGCAGGCTTGCCAGAAGTAGATGGTGGAGTATTTTCTCCAGATCTTTACGTATACAAGGAATTCCCATCTGTTGGGGCACATTAAAGTTTTGTCCAGTTTGAAGGCAGAGGAGGTGGTGAAAGGATTTTCTTTTAATTGTGGTAAAACACATGTAACAGAAAACTTACCATGTTATCCATTTTTCAGTGTACGATTTTGGTAGTAAGCACGTCCACATTGCTGTGCAACCACCCTCCAGAACCTTTTCATCTTGCAGAACAGAAGCTCGGGCCCCTTAAAAAACAACTTCCTGTTCTTCCCTCCCCAGCCCCTGGCAACCACTCCTCTACTTTCTATCTCTGTGAATTTGACAACTCGAGGTACCTCATATAACTGGAATCATACGTTATTTGTCTGTTTGTGACTGCCTTATTGTCATTAACATAATGTCTTCAAGGTTCATCCAGGTTGTAGCATGTGACATGAAATGATTTCTAGTCTCTTTCTAGCCCACGGTTGGTACTCTGAAACCTGCAGACAATTGAGAAGTGGAGGGGGTAGAGTGCACCACTCAGCTCCAGAATCCAGGGTCAGGGATGGATCCCAAGGGTTTGTCTTCCTCGTGGGAACACAGCCCCATCACCATATCGCCCATGTGTTTGGCACCTGATAACACCTGCGTTCTTAAGGAATGAATAGTTTTTAAATCGGTTTCTCAGATTTACCTGGGCAGGTTGGCAAGGAAAAATCAGAACCACAGGTATTAATTTCATGGAAATCCAAAAGTAGTTCTACTGACATTTTAATTATTCTCCATCTCCTACTAGGCTAGAGAAGGCTTTTGTCAAATCCAGAAAATTGCCAATGAACATTGAGTTCAGGGCAGTGCCTGAAATTATTTTCAATCTTCAAATCATAATGGATTTTAATTCCTTTGTCTGTACATTTGTTTGAAATGAACTGCCTAAAGGAGGCCAAGTCTTCCCGGACTCCTGTCTCTGTAGGGATCTGTCTTCCAACACCTTGCCTTAGCGAACTTGTCACTAGTTTGTTGTTTTCCCAGATGGACTGCGAAGGCAGGAATCACACAATCGAGAGTTTATTTTATCCCCCTCCATGGTGCTCTTTTCAGCTGACAAATACAATTTTTTAAAAAATTTAAATTCAATTTAATTAACATATACTGTATCATTAGTTTCAGAGGTAGAGTTTAGTGATTCATCAGTTGCATACAACACCCAGTGCTCACTACATCACGTGCCCTCCTTCATGCCCGTCACCCAGTTACCCCATCTCCCCACCCACCTCCCCTCCAGCAACCCTCAGTTTGTTTCCTAGAGTTAAGAGTCTCTTACGGTTTGCCTCCCTCTCTGTTTTTATCTTATTTTATTTTTCCTTCCCTTCCCCTATGTTTCTCTCTTTTGTTTCTTAAATTCCACACGAGTGAAATCATATGGTATTTGTCTTTCTGTGGCTGACTTATTTCGCTTAGCATCATACCCTCTAGTTCCAAACACATCATTGCAAATGGCAAGTTTTCATTCTTTTTGATGGCTGAGTAATATTCCATTGTATGTAGATACCACATTTTCTTTATCCATTCATCTGTTGATGGACATCTGGGCTCTTTCCATAATGGAGTTTGACTATTGTGGACATTGCTGCTATAAACATTGGGGTGCACGTGCCCCTTTGAATAACTACATCTGTATCCTTTGGATAAATACCCAGTAGAGCAATTGCTGGATCAGAGGGCAGTTCTTTCTTAACTTTCTAAGGAACCTCCATACTGTTTTCCAGAGTGGCTGCACCAGTTTGCATTCCCACCAACAGTGTAGGAGGGAATTCGCCAACATTGACAAACACATTTTTTTTTTTTGTATAAATGACTGACTGCATGGATGGATGCATAATTAATACAATTTGTAAAATGCCTTAACATTATAATTGTAATAATGCTATACTGCTAATAGGGTAGAAATGCTCCTTTTTGCTAATTTGGAATTTTCCTTGAGGTCAGTTGTTCATGAATTCACTAATGAATGCTGGAATCCTGCAAATATGACTTAAGGGGGGTTACTGAAGGCAATGGAAAATGTCATCATTTAAGAAGGAGGAAGCAGGAACATAAATTTAATTATTTTCATGATCCTCCATTCATATGCTTTCTCACGGCATCATTTACTCAACTGATACTTACTGAGCACCCATTTTTGTTTCCATCATTGTGTGCCGGCATGGAAGAGGTTGCAAAGATGAAGGGACATTAACTTTTCAAATCTGCATTTGGAACACTCTAGGAGATGAGACATGATAAAACTGATATGATACAATGTAAAAATATAGATGGCACAAGAAAGGTATAAATACTTGCTGCGAAGTACAGAGGAAGAAAAGCCAGCTTGTGGGGGGGGGGGATCAGAAAAGCCTTCATGAAAGAGAGAGCATTCAAAGGGCCGCCAGGCTATCTAAAATGTGGGCAAGCAAGGACTGGAGCAGGCTCCGGCCAAGGGAGCAGAGAACAAAGGTTAGAAGGTGAGAGCAAGCAGAGCAGGTCACAAGGAACAGAGAACGTCTGTTGGCCTAAATGTAGCATTTGTGAAGAGAAAGAAATAAGCAGGGCATGGATGCCTGAGGCTCAGCTTCCAGGCTGCCTGCTCCGACTACCATCTCCCAGCGAGGCATTTTAATATGCCCTATGGTATTTAATCCAAGGACCAATATGTGCAGTAGTAGACTCGTGCTCAGTTGAAGTAAACTGGGCTCAAAGAAGTTAAGTACCTTGCCTAAGATCACATGGCTAGACAGTAAACCCTTATACAACATGTTTGAACTGCGTGGGTCCACTTACGTGTGGATTTTTTTGGATACAGTATTTTTTCAATAAATACATTTTCTTTCTCTAGCTTACTTTATGGTAAGAATACTATATGATACATATACCAAATATGTGCTAATTGACTGTTTATGTTATCGCTAAGGCTTCCCCATCAACAGCAGGCTACTGGTAGTCAAGTTTTGGGGGAGGCAAAAATTATACAGGAGGCGCCTGGGTGGCTCAGCAGGTTAAGTGTCAGCCTTCAGCTTGAGTCATGATCTCAGGGTCCTGGGATGGAGTCCGGCATCCAGCTCCCTGCTCAGTGGAGAGTCTGCTTCTCCCTCTCCCTCTGCCCCTCACCCTCTCTCTCTTGCTCTTGCTCACTCTCTTTCTCGCTCTCTCAAATAAATAAACTCTTCTGAAAAAATGTTATACAGGAATTTTCAACTGCACGAGGGGTCAGTCCCCCTCACCCTCACATTGCTCAGGGTTAACTGGTACCTAAATTATATAATAAACCAATATATGTCATTACAGCGAATAGCATTTTATAGAAATTTCAATATGGGAAAGTCTACATCCCAATCATTGTTTGTTTGATAACAGCAAGAGCTGGTGCCCATCACGGCATATTTACCATGTGATATGCACCATGCATGATCTTTTTCCATTCTCCCAACTTGTGAAGTCAGTACTATTATTAGTGTGTTCATCTGACGGATAAGGAAATCAAAATCAGAAAGGTAAAGTCACTTGGCCAAAATCACACGGCGAGTAAATAATAGTCAGGATTTGAACAGGCTGAGTTGACTCCAAAGCTTAGAAACTATGAATAAATCAAGTGTATTCAACCAATAAATACTTTCTGAGTCTTAACTCTGTTTACACACTGTGCTAGACTCCGGGGATGCATGCTTGCAAGGCGCTCATCATCTTACAGGCATGTAGATAAATTATTACCATATGATTGCATAGGACCGGGTTTCTTGCTTCCATCCACCCTTTACATTCTTCCCTCTTTCCTCTCTGTGGGTAGGGAGGCTTTGACTGGAGAGGGAAGGATTTCATGAGCTTAATTAACTACATTGTGAGAACTTCTTGTTACAGGTGATAAGAACCCAACTTCAACTGGCTTAAGTAACAAAGGAGATGTACTGGCTCTCAAAACTGAGAAGTCCAGGCAGTACCTAGCTTGACATGGTCAACTCTACGTCTCAAGCAAAAGAGACTCTCTCTACATCTCTTGTTGTGCCTTCCTCTTTTCGAAATTTTTTCTCAGTTAGGTCCTTCCCACAGGATGACAGGATGGCCACAGGCTACTCTGCGTTTATATCCACCCAGCTCAGAACCATCTGGTAGAGAACAATATTGCATTACCAGTAGGTCACACAGAGTCACAAGTGTGTCACACTCATTGACCTGGAGGGGGTCCGTGCGTGCCCGGATGGTGGCCAGGGGATGCAATATTCTCATTGCTCTGGCTTGGTTAAGGAAAACTATACATGTCCACTATACTACATGTCAAAGTTAGGCTAAGCGGTTAGAAATATTAACAACAACAGAAATAAATGAAAAAAATCCTTATAAATCTACTGTATTTTCCACGTGGGAGAATCCAAATGGCCTGAGTAATTTTTTATAGGTCTATTATTTAATGTATTTTGTTGTGGACCCCATTCTAGAGGATGGCCCACCAAGAGTAGGCACAGAAGCCTACTGCCACCCCTTCAGCATGGCCAAGAGGGGTCAGCACCATAATCTTCCCTTTCGGGTTCCAGGATGGAGTCAGGGCCCCGGAAGAGAGTACGGAGGGATGGTCAAGATGGAGACAATTGTCGGGGAGGAGAGGAAAGAGACAAGAGGAAAAAGAGAGTCACGGATACTCATCCACACTCCACTTACTCAGTTTGTCTGGAAGTAAACCAGTGAGAAAAATTAGGAAAACTTTATCAAGAGGCTCTGGACAACCTGTGGGCTTGGACAGGCTGGCAGTAAGATTGTTCTCTTTTTAGAATTGATAATACTGAGTTCCTGCCCAGGTGCTGCAGACAGAACAAGGAGTTCCTGGATGTGAAAAGTCCTGAGACAGGATTCAGAGTGGCCATGTTGAGCCGAACTCATTTTGAAGAATGAGTTAAGGGTATGGGGGCCTTCCAGGTAGAAAAATCCTTTTTTTTTAATTAAAAAAAAATTATTGAAATATAGTTAACATACAGAGTTACATTTGTTTCAGGTGTACAGTACATGATTCAACAATTCTACACATTTCTCAGTGCTCATCATGATTAGCATGCTCTTTAATCCCCTTTATCTATTTCACCCATCCCCCACCCACCCACCTCCCCTCTGGAGACCACCAGTTTGTTCTCTGTATTTAAGAGTCTGGTTTTTTTGTTTGTCTCCTTATTTGCTTGTTCATTGGTTTTGTTTCTTACATTCCACATATGAGTGAAATTATATTTGTCTTTCTCTGACTTATTTCACTTAGCATTATACCCTCTATTGCAAATGGCAAGATGTCATTCTTTTTCATGGCTGAGCAATATTACATTGAATGCATATACCTCATCTTCCTTATCCCCTTGTCTATGGAGGGACAGTTGGGTTGCTTCCATATCTTGTCTATGGTAGGTAATGCTGCAATAAACATAGGGGTGCATATATCTTTTCAAATTAGTGGTTTTGTTTTCTTTGGGTAGATACCTAGTAGTGAAATTACTGGATTGCCTGATAGTTTTATTTATAATTTTTTGAGAAGCCTCCACACTGTTTTCCACAGTGGCTGTCCCAGTTTGCATTCCCACCAACAGTGACGAGGGGTCCTTCTTCTCTCGTTGCCAACGCTCGTTTCTCATTTTCTTGATTCTAGCCATTTTGACAGGTGAGAGGTAAGATATCTCATTATGGTTTTGATGTACATTTCTCTGATGATGAGTGACATTAAGCATCTTTTCATGTGTCTGTTGGCCATCTGAATGTCTTCTTTGGAGAAATGTCCATTCAGGTCCTCTGCCCCGGCAGAAAATCTTTTTTTTTTTTTTAAGATTTTATTTACTTGAGAGAGAGAGAGAGAGAGAGAGCATGAGCCTGGGGGAGGGGCAGAGGGAGATGCCAACTCCCAGCTGAGCAGGGAGCCCCACATGGGGCTTGATCCCAGGATTCTGGGATCATGATCTGAGCCCAAGGCAGACGCTTAACCGACAAAGCCACCCCGGTGGCCCCCAGGCAGAAAATCTTTTTTTTTAAATATTTTATTTATTTATTCATGAGAGACAGAGAGAGAGAGAGAGAGGCAGAGGGAGAAGCAGGCTCCCAAGGAGCAGGGAGCCCGATGTGGGACTCGATCTCAGGACCCTGGGATCATGACCTGAGCTGAAGGCAGATGCTTAACCATCTGAGCCACCCAGGCGCCCCAGGCAGAAAATCTTAATAGCACCAGCAGTAATTGTGATTTAGTGACATTAAGAATTTAAAAAATTTCTTTACAACAAATAACCCCGTGGAGGAAAACTCTCATCTCCCAGCAACAATTTTTGTAGCTTAAGGGCAAGGAAGAGCTGAGCTAGAGCTGCACTATTTTACAATTCTCCCCTTTAACAGTAAGTAACGAATATTTGTCAATCCCTCTCATTTCAAACATTGCACCACCACCCCTCCTCCTACCTCCAAATCTACCACCATTTTCCTTCAAGTGTGACAGTGTGGGGGAGAGGAAAGAACTTCAGCCTTCGAATCAGCCCAAACTGGGTCCACACGTTGGCCTTGCCGTTTATTAGCTCAGAATTCTAAGCAAGTCATTTTGCATTAGGTCTCAGTTTTCTGATCTGTAAATTGGGACTAATACCACGGAAGGGATGGCTGGGATAATGAAGTGCCATGGTGCATGTGAGAAACCTCGCTCTTACAAAGGCATTTAATATATTTTGCTGTCCGTGCCTCCCGCATTCCTGAAACACACACACAAAAGCAACCCAGGACAAGGGCAGGCTATCCTCGGTACACAGGCGGGGTGTGCGGGCGTGTGCCCACTCTCAGCAGTCCAAGTATGCAAGCCTGGACTTCGCCAGACACAATGAACAAGCCATTGTTATCTCTTAAACATTTCCTCCCCTTTCTAACGGATACACAAGAATAGAAAGCCCCACTCCATGCCAGTATTGATAGGTAGACGCCGAGGTCGAATGTGGACGGACACTTGAGGCTAAAGCTGTATTAAAACTTAATCGGAAATGAAGATGAGGCTTCTTTGAGATGATCAGTTGTCCTTGGGCTCCCAGACTTAGTGTGAAAATGATGATTCTATTTACAGACATTGAATCAGCCCGCCTGCCTCCAGTCCCCTCTCTTTCCACTCCATCCTACACATCGCTGCCTATTCGTCTTCCTCCGAGTTTCACCCCCTTCCCCTCCCGCTGCAAAATCCTCACTCCTGATGGGCTATGCTACGCGCACTCTCCTCACCATAGCTAATATTATCAACATGGCACCTTACCAATTTCTTGATTTAGCTCACACAGTCCTTCCTGCCAAAAACCCTCCTTTCTCCTTTCCGTTTATCTGTAGTCAAGCCCTTCAACGTTCAGCTGGCTCTCCAGCCCCTGAGGGGTCTTTCCAGCAGGCAACACCCTAAGTGAACTCTCGAGCTACTGAAGTCACTTAGCAAGGACGGTCTTGATCTTTGTGTGTACTCAGTCTCCCCGACTAAACAATCAATTTCTAAAATGCAGGAATTATGTCCGTTATAGGCGTGCATTTGCATCATCAGTGACTTACACATTGTGTATAAAAATATTTTAAGATAATAAAAAGTAGATTCATATGTAACTGCGGAAGGAGCTCATCTATTGCTTAAATAAAGGTTTATGTGCACTGACATTTAACTCACGCGAAGGCCAGGGAGAAAGACAAGGACAAGAATAAAATTGTGATGAAAATTTGAAGCTAAGGATCTGATCAGTGTATCAGGGTTTCATTGAAAATCTACTGTGTTGCATGTGCTTGTCAGTATTCTTTTGCAAAAGCGTAATAGGTAGTGACCTCCTCGTAGCCACGTTGCAAAGGGACATTGCCTCCTTGCCTTTGCCCCCAGTGAGTAACAAAATCTGGTCTAAAATAGACCTCACCTTCATTAGATATATAACAATATTTAAAGACTGAATGAAAACAAGAAAGGACTCAGCCTGCGCCTGAATGAGAACTTGACGCAGCTTTCTAGATAGTGATAGGCACAAATAGAAGCAACTCTTAGATCCTAGACTGGATAGGGAGGCTCCAAAAGCAAGTTCTAGTCCCTCCACCCTGTGGCCATGGGGAGATCCACTGCGGTCCAGATAGCGTTTGGCTTGATTTGTTCTCTTTGTTGCCTTGCTTTTTCCAAGTTCTCTCAGTGTTCTGTGGTCTGTGCCCTTCGAGTTTGTGTTGGGGTTGTTGCCTCTTCAAACCATAACTAGGAAGTTCTCACTCCTGGGTGCAGAGGGGATCTGATTGGGCGGTCGAACCTATGTTTGGTTACCAGGGTCGATCAAGCTAATCTGGCTCACAAGCTGGTATCTGTTTGTCCTTCACCACCCCATGTGCCTCTGTTCTGAGACATCCAGGATGACCATCCCTCAGAGAATCGCTGTCCAGTTATAGGTTCTTCATCTTTGCTCCCCCAATTCTATATGTTCATTTTTTAAAGACTTTGTTTACTTGAGAAAGAGAGAGAGCATGAGCAGGGATGGGGGCGGAGGGAGAGGAACAAGTAGACTCCGTGCTGAGCGGGGAGCCCAAAGTGGGGCTCCATCCCAGGACCCTGAGATCATGACCCAAGCTGAAGGCAGATGCTCAACTATATGTTCCTTTCTTCCCCAAAATTTATTTCTTCTATATATTTTTAAAGATTTTATTTATTTGACAGAGAGACACAGCGAGAGAGGGAACACAAGCAGGGGGAGTGGGGGAGGGAGAAGCAGGCTTCCCCGCGGAGCCGGGAGCCCGATGCGGGGCTCGATCCCAGGACCCTGGGACCACGACCTGAGCCGAAGCAGAGACTTTACTTCCAGCCACTGTGCTTGGTGCGCTGTTTGCTGCCTGCTTTGCTGGTTTGCACAGACAGGGTTCTCTTTCTAATCTCATTTCATATCTTAGATCTTAATAATCTTCCACATTAATCTTCAAGGTAATCTTTATTACCTTGCTTGCCATCATGATAGGAGGGGGACAGAACATTTTTCTTTCAAGAAGAGTTGCTTCGTGTTTGAAATACCTACTGAAAAAGATTTCCCACTTTAGTGTACTCTGATCCTCATCACCGCAGTCCCGCTCCCTTTCTAGGTCACATCTTTAATCCCCACAAATTCAGCATTAAGCCCAATCCCCTGAGAGCAGTAGGGTGGCATTGTGTGCCTTACATGGGCTAACAGCACAGCCTCCTAGGTACAGAACTAAGATCCACATGGGAAGCTCAGGATTACAAAATAAAGGCACAAATACATGCTAAATTATATGGAATAAACTCTGAGGTAGGAGGGAGGAACAAGGGAGAGCCATGAGAGTTGAAGTCATAGGAAAAAAATTTCAAGCAGAGTGCACTTAAGAACCGATTCCAAAGATAAACCAGCAAAACTGTGAAAACACATACGCATCCTATTTCATATGCACTGTTTGCAATGCTAACGATTGGAAACAACACAGCTCCAATTGGCTGGCCGATCTGTGGTTCATCTACAGAATGGAATACTAATCAACTCTTAAACAGAATGAAAAACTCTCTATTCAGCTTCGGAATAATCTCCACTAAACATTGTTCATTGAAAACTGCAAGGTTCAGGGGCGCCTGGGTGGCTCAGTCAGTTAAGCATCTGCCTCCAGCTCAGGTCATGATCCCAGGGTCTTGGGATGGAGTCCCGCATCCAGCTCCCTGCCCCTCCACCCTTCTTGTGCTTGCTCTCGCTCACTCGCATGCTCTCTCTCTCAAATAAAATCTTTAAAAATCCTGCAAGGTTCAGAAGAGTGTGTAATATATTAAGTTTTATCTAAGAAAGGTGGATAATACAAATATGTACTTATCTGCTTATATTTATAAAATAAAAACCAGTGGAAGGACAAACTAGCAAGGAAAAAATTGGTTAACTTCAGGGAGATGGAAGAGACAGGAATGGAAACTAGACTTGTCTGAATGTACTTGTATTAGTTGTCAATTGCTGCATGACAGATTATTCCAGAAGCTTAGTGCTTTAAAATCAGAATACATTTTTATTCTGTCACATACATTCTGAGAGTTGGAAATCCAGGAGCGTCTTGGGTGGTTGTGGTTCACGGTATTTCAAGAGATGACAGTCAAGATGTTGGTCTGAGTTTCCGTTGTGAAAAGGTTTGACTGGGTTAGAGGATCCACCTGCACAATGGTTCCCTCACACGGTTGTTGGCAGGAGGCTTCAATTTCTCACCACCTGGACCTCATCTCTGCATGGGATTGCTTGAGCCACCTCATCATGTGGAAGCTGGTGTCCTCCAGGGCAAGTTACCCAAAAAGAGCAGAGGAAACTGTAATATTTCTTATGAGCTAGTCTTAAAGTCACACACTGCCATTTATATCTTATTTTGTTGGTTAGAAGCAAGATACTGATACTCAAGGGGAGCATGGCTTGGACCTTTTAAAGGGTATGTTAAAGCATTTGTGGACATATTTTAAATCAACACAGTAACTAATTTTATACACTTGAATTTGGAACCATGTTAATGCCTTATATAATTACAAAAGGAAATAAAAAAAAACATAAATACAATCCCTAAACATTGAGAGCAAAATGAAAGAAATGAACTTAAATGTCTACCAAGTTCATAGTTCAAACACGGAGATAGATAGGGGCACCCGACTGGCTCAGTTGGTAGAGCATGTGACTCTTGGTCTTGGGGTTGTGAGTTCAAGCCCCACATTGGGCATGGAGCTTACTTAAAAGAAAAAAAAAAAAGAAAAAGAAACACAGAGATAGATACTAATTTTTTCAAGTATTTTAAAATGGAATAATTTGTACAACACTAGAAGAATAAATCCAAAGGATAAAAAGAATAGTAAAGAAATCTTAAGCTGTTTTCAGTAATTATAACATCGGTATCATTATTCTCAAACTGTCAAGTACATAGACACATTTATATATATTTCAGAATATATATTATAGCCTCTCTATATACTGTGTTAGTATAAATGCTATGTTAGTATTATTCCAAAACTATTAAGTGTGTATGTGTGTACTAGGATATAGCAAATAAATAATTGTGTTAATATATTTAGGATCCAAGCCTTTTAGCAGGAGAGATATAAATATAAAATTGAATGAATCAAATGGAAAATCCCATAACCTTAAATTTTATTTGAAAAGAACGTATGATGTATTTTCTTAAAAAAAAAAAACATTATTTCTTTGCTCTGTTCACTGCAAAGGTCTGGAAACCATGACTAACCCCAAAATAATGAGCATCCCTACACCCAGATTGTGTTCTCTAAATCGGATTTCCAACTAAAAGGAACCATGCCTTCTTGGAGAAGTGCTGATTTCAAGGCTGGGACAGGAAACATCAAAGGGCAGCCCAGAACATTCTGTTGGACGGGAGGGCAAAGAAGTTGTCAGAGACCACAGGGTTGTGTCAAAAAGATCTAAGAACCCACTTGAACGAGCTCCCACTGGCCAAAGATGAGATAATGTGAACATTATAGTAATAAGGATAGAATGCCATGTCAAATATATTAAAATCTGTGAGTTCAAAATGATACTAAAAAAAGTAAGCAAATTGAACTAAGTGATTACTTTTGGAAGATGCTTAGGAACCAACTGTTATTTTTGAAAACTGGCGAAGAAGAAAACGGAAAAGAAAGAAACAAGTTTCCTGCTCTAACTCTTGAGACTACAGCTCAGGAATTCCTACTAAAAATTTCAGCAAAAGAAATGCTACAACTAGAATGTGACCATTTTGCAACCGCTAATGAAGCCTGGGTCTGATCCGGGGCTCGAGCTTGAAGTGTGTGGGCAGGCAGTTGGAAGAGTTGGACGGATGTAAGTTGCAGCAGAGTCCCGGAAGAAGTCCTGAAACCCACGGCAATTCTTGTCTCTGATGTTGATGGTGTGGGTGTCCTGCAGAACCCAGGGCCTTTGTCGTAATAATCCCATAATCTTAAATTAAACCGCTCACACACCCACTGGCCCAGGCGGGGGAGAGGCTGAAAGAGTACCTGGTGGGGTGGGGACGTTGCAGGCGTGGCCGCTATCTCCTGTCAATGAAGGGAGCTCACGGACAAGCAACATGGGTGTGAGATAATAATGGGTCCTGCTTCCGTTCACCTGCCCCCCCCCGCCCCCCCCAACAATCTCCCTTGTGTCTCATCCTAACCAGAAACATACAGGAAAACTAGTCCTGCCCAGCCATGCTGACGCATTGGAAAACCACCACAATCGTCAGTGGCAACTAAAACTTTTCGGTGAGAAGCAGCTGGGGGGCTTCATCATGTAACAGATTGATCCGGCGGCCTATCGGGACTCCACTGGAACGTCGGTGAACATCCCCACAATAGGAACACCACATGCCACGTGCCTGTCTCCTGTAGTGATGAGGTAGGAAGTACTCAACCACGCCACCAACATTCTTACCAAAAAAACCACATGGAATCTGGTCTAGCCTCAGGATCCAATGACCAGTTTATAGGAAACACAGAGAAAGCAGGAAAAGATTAAATAACAGCATAGAGATGCTGTCCATCAAATCCAAAACATGGTGGGTTCCATGGAGCTCGTGTCCTTGACCCGTAGACCAAAGAAACTAGTGAGACATATCAACCGAAAGCAGTGGGTGAAACCTGTTTGAATCTTGATTCAAACAAACCAAGTTTAAAAATACCTATTTTAGAAACATATGTATTTTTTTATCCCAGCTTTTTTTTTTCTTCTTCTTCAAAATAATCAGGGGGCAGGCAAGAGTATAAGTGAAACAAGATTGTCCATAGGATTCGACCTTGGGAGCTGGGTGACATGGATACCTAGGAGTTCATTATGCTGTTCTCTCTGCTTTTGTATGGGTTTCATTTTTTCCTTAATAAAAAGAAGAGGAAAAAAAGTAGGGATCGATAGTGATTACTGAAGAATGAATGGGACCTGGTTGATCTGTAAATTGGAAAAACTCATTCTGGAAGTCAGGCAATAAAGCATTGTCCATTCACACAAAATTTTCCATCCACCCCACCCACAGCACTTCCACATATCCACAGCTTTATTTTATAATCTTATCCTCTCACTGCCTGTGAGTTGGGCCGGTCAGGCATTGAGCTACAGATAAGGAAACTGAAGCTCAAAGAGATTGAATGATTTGGTAAGTGGCCCAGCCTGCAGTATCAGAGTCCATGCCTGTCCTTCAGGAGGCCACTGGTGCAGAAAGTCAAGGTCCCTAGGGAGACTCTTCTGGCTAGAAACCAGCATCCTTGCATGGAAAAATAGTTGCTTACATAGAGTGGCACTGAATTAGGAAAAATTTTTAAGGTCAAGGAGAAAAGTTTAGACTCATGTCAAAGCTAGGTTATCATTTCCCTACCCACACAGTCAACCCTCTCCCTCCTCCTCCACTTCTTCCCCCCAAATTAAAAGTGAAAAACAACTCGGTTTTCCTTTAGGCAATGCAAAATGCTCAAGTCTCCTGCTTTTAAAATTAAGAAAGCAGATTATGCAACTTTATTCCAAAAAAACTCATTAAATAAGAAAAACATTTCCTTATGTATTTTAGTCAAGGAAGGTGGAGGGGGGCTGGGAAAATGGACACATGGGCGAGAGGTGGAAAGGGAGATTATCAAGAGAGATCACCAAGAAATGCTTCAAGGAGAGGATTAGTGATTATAAACTGTCCTCACTTTATTACCTCTATTCACTTGAGCCCCGGGCTTCGAAATGGATTTTTGCCTATTATGTCTGTCCTTTGAAAATCTGAGCAGCCGATTATGCTTTCTGAGTTCAGAGCTGAGATTCCCCATGTGAAAGAAAGTGAAAGAAAGAAAGTGGCTGGCCAGAGGGCAGAGCACGCAGAGCCTCTCGGTGAGAACTGAAAGGAGCCAGGATCATCTGCATCATACAGGGCTGACCAGTCAATGTCCCCTGGAGGACAACCACCTTGGGGTGGGGGGCTTATCCATGGGGCAAGAAGGAGCAGGGGCCCAAGGCCCTAGACTCTTTGTCCAGGGGCCTGGCATCATGAGGTTTGACTTGGTCTTCAGTGAAGAACCCATGATCTCAGCGTGCGCTGGGGCTTCCTTGACCCAAAGCCAAAAATCACTAAATTCTAGACATGACCATTTCATTCCGCATCTCTTTTTTAGTCCTAATCCCTATATTTTGAAAATGCTTTTCTGAGTATTGAAACCAGGCACATGGAATCAATTGCTAACCAAAACAGTGGTGCAAATTCATCAGCAGCAAATTTAGGAGCCATCAAATACTTTACAGACATCATCTTATTATTCCCGAGAGCTTGGTGGGACAAGTTGTGTCTTTCTGTTTTGAAACATGGGAAGACTGACATGATGGAAATAGAAAACATGTATTTAATGCCCAGAAGCTTTTATGCCTTTTTGCCTTTCTTAGGATGGAAAAAGTGATGGATAACTTATATCACTCGGCAGAAGTCCAATCTCTGGCAGAGATCAGGTACACCTGCCTAATGTCCTTTTGAAGCAGGAAGGGAGGAGGGATGATTCTCCTACTTCATGTCTGGGGAAACGGTGAACAAAGCCATCAAGTGATTAGTCACAGATCCCAAAGTAAGTTAGTGATGGTATTGAAACAATTTTAGACTCTAGATGTATTGATCACAGGCCAGGACTCTTTCCATTCATCTAACAGACACCTATTGATTTATTAATTTGTAACCAGTGTTAGCAACTATTCTAGCTTCTGGGGACACAACGATGAATAAGGAAGAAATAGCTCTTGGGAGAAACAGAGAAGTAAGCAGGTGGTTCAAAGACTCCCCTTATGTTTTGTTCCCGATCCCCTGGTCCCTGTGTGTGTGTTGAAGGTAAAGATGGGGAGAACACAAGAGGTCGAGAAGTGGCGGTGGAGAGCAGATGCTGGGCTGTCTTGTGGGCCAGTCAGCTCCAAGGGCAGCCTTGGCATTGGGGATTGTGGCGAGGAAAAGGCCATCTTCCTGATAGAACAACTTAAAAAGCACAGGATACACGGAACTGAGTTTATCTACCAGCAAAACTACCTTGAAAGAGAGTTGTGAATATAATCCTGGGAGTGTGGCAAGACAACACCAGTCAAAGGGACCAGAAAGCCTTGAGACTAAAGCTGAAATCAGATGACCTGCATTGCAGCCTGGCTAAAATCGTGCAAGGAAGCAGAAAGGAAGATGAACAGCCATACCTGGGCGGGTGTGTCTCCAGCCTTGATCCAGGCAGAAGGTGCCCTGAACCCTTCATGTGAGCCTCTAGGTCAGTATTCTGAGCTGTCCAGGTGTGCTTCCAGTGCCAAAGATGAGAGAGCATCAGGCTCTCTCTCTCTGACATGCCCCAATCCCTTCACCCAATCCCCCTTGTTTGATTCCTTGCCCACAAGTGATGTGCCTACAGATTTTCATAAGGAAAGAAGATGAACTGAAAAATGTCATAGTCATGACTGTAGAGGGACGTATTGCCATTCTGGTTAATATATTTCCCTGTGAATCTGAGAGCTATGAGCCAGATAAACAGAAAGGAAACTAATAAAGTCCACTTCCCAGGCCTGCTGAGCTAAGGACCAGAAGTGGGACTTTTCAAAATGGTGGTAACTTGCTCGGCCACCCTAGTCCCATTTCAGGCCTGGAGCCCGGCCTAGCATTTAGTTAAGTGCTCAATAAATGTTGTTATTATTACAAAAAATACTGCTATTTATAACATATTTTTACAGGCAATGGAATTTTAAACCCAGAGTATCTAAACCTGTTTAAGCCCTGTGTCTCCTCCCCTGAACAGTGTGTCCCTTGTAGGCAGGGGGCTGACCGTGCAATGCCCTGCTCATAACAGGTGCTCCATGACTGTTTGCTATGGATGGACAGCCTGTCGTGGGCACGAAGGGCTGCCTCAGAGGTTGTTAAATGGTAAAAAGAGGAGCCCGGGTTTGCCTTCTGTTCTCTCTTCTTCTTTCCAGCATTTTTTTTTTTTTTTTTTTTTTTTTTTTTTTTTGCTTCTGTTTGGTCCCACTGTCTCTGCCTCTAAAGCCCCAGTTAAGCAGTCAAGTTAAACTCCTGCCTTCCTGGGAGGCCCTGAAGCTGGCAGGACCCAAGCAATACACGGACGCCTTCCCCTCCTCCCCACTCCCTCCCACCACAACCTACCCAGCAACGCTCTGTATGGGCCACGGAAGAGAGGGGGAGCCACTGGCTAGGTAGCGGTGAGACCAGTGTGATCATCACACAGCCTATCTGCTAGCCTCCTAAAATGAATATCTAACCCTCCGTGAGTGTTGCCGGCAAGCTTAGGCAGTGCGAGGAGTTTCAGTGGTGTATGATTTGGGGAGCTTTCTCCCTTCCCGTCTCCTCCAGCCCCCCAACTAGTGGAGAAGTTGGTGAAGTGTGGTTTGGTGACTAGTCCAGGCTCTGACATGCAAAGACCTGAGCATGAAACCCAACCTGGCTATTTACTAGGTGTGTGGTCCTAGGTCTGTCTCCTGTTCTCACTTCTTCCTTGTCTGGAAAACAGGGTAGTCATAATGCTTCCTTTCCCTATTGCACAGAGATTGAGGGTACAGCAAGCAATCCTACATTCTATGTGTGTGTGTGGGGGGGATCATGTTTGCCTAGAAGAGGCTCATTAATAATTTTTTAAAGATTTTATTTATTTGAGAGACAGAGAATGAGAGATAGAGAGCGAGAGGGAAGAGGGTCAGAAGGAGAAGCAGACTTCCCGCTGAGCAGGGAGCCCGATGCGGGACTCGATCGCGGAACTCCAGGATCATGACCTGAGCCGAAGGTAGCCGTTTAACCAACTGAGCCACCCAGGCGCCCTCATTAATAATTATTGCCTCGAGGGGCGCCTGGGTGGCTCAGTTGGTTAAGCGACTGCCTTCGGCTCAGGTCATGATCCTGGAGTCCCGGGATCGAGTCCCGCATCGGGCTCCCTGCTCGGCAGGGAGTCTGCTTCTCCCTCTGACCCTCTTCCCTCTCGTGCTCTCTGTCTCTCATTCTCTCTCTCTCAAATAAATAAAATCTTTAAAAAAAATAATAATTATTGCCTCGAGAAATGAATACATGGTAGAGTTGGATCTCCTAATCAGTGACTCCCAGGCTTTAGGGGGCATCAGGATTACTTGAGGGGCTTGTTAAAACACGAGCAGCTGCGACCCAATCTACTTTTTGATTCAGTAAGCAGAGCGCGAGAATTTGCAGCTCTAACCCATTCCAGGTGATACAAGTGATTCCGGCGGCCAAACCTTGAGCACTGAATTAGCTTCAAGAAGGAACCCAGTAGCGGCTGCGGCATGAGAAAGGGCCAGCAGATGGCGCCATCATCGAACCCAGGCCTCCCCTGGGAGCTGATGGAACTGGGTCAGCTCCGGGCTCAATCTACAGAAACATAGGTTTTCCCAAGCAGGAGGGGGTGGCTCTGACCTGGAAGGCTGCTCCGTGGAGCAAAGAGAGGAAGGAAGCTTTTGGAGCCGCTTGCCTGGGGGAGGAATCCCCAGCTCGGTAGCCACCTCAGTTGCGGGTCCGTGTTGGTTTCCCTCCGCGGAGGGCTCTGATCTCTCCCTCCCAACATGTTTCTGCCGGGCCCAGCTGCCACAAGCAATGGTATCCCTCAACGCAAAGTAAAAATTCCGTCCCTTGGGAAAATCGTCTTTGGGGTTACTGAAAGGAAGTAACCCCATTTGGGACCCTTAAGAGTAAGAACATTCTTAAGATTTAATTAAAAATATGCAATGGGGGGCGCCTGGGTGGCTCAGATGGTTAAGCGTCTATCTTCGGCTCAGGTCATGATCCCAGGTTCCTGGGATGGAGCCCCAGGTCGGGCTCCCTGCTCCTGGGGGAGTCTGCTTCTCTCTCTCCCTCTGCCTCTCCCCCTGCTTGTGCACTCTCTCTCTCTCTCTCTCAAGTGAATAAATAAAATCCTGAAAGAGAGAAAAGAGAGAAAAGAGAAAGAGAGAAAAGAGAGAGAGAGAGAGAAAGAAAGGAAAGAAAGAAAAGAAAGGAAAGAAAGGAAAGAAAGAAAGAAGAAAGAAAGAAAGATAATATGCAATGGGGTTGACAAAGCCCTTTCCCGTTTTTCTCTCTCAGTCTGGCCCCCAGTTACCTTCTCAGTGTTATCTTTCCATCACTCCCCCTAAGCATTTGCCTTAGAGAAAAGAACACGGACCACCTGCCCTGGCTGTGGGAAATTCAGGCTCCTCCTGTGTGCAACGAGGAAAACACTACCCACTTTAGAGAACTGTTAGAAGGATTACACAAAACACATGAGAAGTACCCCACACAGCGAAAGGACTCAGTACACGTCAATGAGCTCGGCAGGGAAAAGGGTTAGTCCAATAGCCAATAGCCAGTGACACCACCTCCTGCGGGGGAGGGGGTTGGTCTTGGCTCAGCTGCATTGCAGCCCAATGGAACTTTCTGGTACCTATACTGCCTGACACAGTAGCCACTAGCCACATGTGGCTATCAAGCCCTTGAAATGTGGCTAGAGCCACTAAAGGGCTGAATTTTAATTTTAGTTCATCGAAATGAAAAATTAGAATCGGTTTAGCAGAACCCCTTGCTGGATCACTTTGAGTTGTGAAAAGACATCCCTTAGGACTTGGCACATGGCCAAGAGAGGGGGTAAGAGGTAGCTAAATTATTCTGCCTAAAAAGGTACAGGGATTTTGGGGGGTGGGGCAAATGAGGAAGGAAGAAAGAGCTCTTGAAGGGGAAGAGGTCCAGCAGTAATGCTAGACGTTGGTGACTAAGAAAATGAGACATGTGATCAGTAATGCTCCTCAAGCGACAGAAATGGCTCAAGGGAATTATAAAAACAGGAATACCTAATAGGCAGGCTTATGTCAGTTACTGTGCTATCTGTAGCATTACTTCTCTCTTACCCCAACTCTGGAAACGTGTGCTCAACAGAACACTTGGATATGGCAGCCATTCGGGAGTGACCAGATGGCAAGACCTGGGGGTGTCCAGTGGGGATGATTTGCTACAGAAAGATGCCAACAAACTCAGGAGGGAGCAGAGAAGAGGTGAAAAAGTCAGCATAAGCAGGACCCAGGGGCCGAATCTCCAGGGACATCGCAGGGATGCTGGCGTTTCTGCCACAGAGGGAACAGAGATGTGTGACCCAATTTTAATTAAATCTTCAAGGTAATAGCCACCTCAGGAAAGTGGGAGGTCTGGAATATCCAGGCAACTGTTCAAAACATTTCCCCAGACTAACACTGCCCGGTGTGGAGAGCATCGGGCAGCAGCCATCTCTAGAAGGGCCCCATGGCAGACCTCTGGTGTGAGCGGGAAGGGGGTAGAGAGGGACAGAAGTGGCAACAACCATGTCTTGCTAAATTCAGAAAGCATAGTATCACTTTTTCCAGACCTTTGTCTCTCTCTCTCTCTCTCTCTCTCTCTCTGGGGTCTAACAATGAACCACTGTCCACCCGCTCCCAACTTTTGTAGTCAAATGTGAGCATGAAAGAGACAGAGAGAAGGCAAGTGAGGAGCAGCCTAGATGATGGACATCCTCCCTGTGCTCCAACACAGTGCCTCCCAGCCATGATCTGCTATGCAGTCTTGGAAGAGGAGTCCTGGATGTAATAATGTGCAATAAACATCCTCTTGCAACTGATTCAGATGAGGCCCTGTCGGCTACCCTTCCCTGCCCAGAACCTGGTGGGAAATCAAAAATGCAGCCACCTAAAACTTATTGCCACAAGAGCCGCCTCTGTGTGACCAGAAAGGCTTGGAAGCAAGGAGAAGGAGGGAACGCAGCCTTTCTGAGAGGAGGGACATCTGTTTTCCTCTTCTGTCCAAGTAGAGCCGGCCCTCCAGCTCGAACACATGATAAACTTGTTTCATCGTGGCTTTGTCCACATCACCTCCCCATCTCTGCTGCCTGTCCCCCTCACCTTATAACCCTGTTCTATATTAATCTCGATAAATTGGGCGCCCAGTGAACCTTCTGGCTTTGCTCCCATGATCACGTAACTTCCATCAGCATGGTTGTGCAGGGCAACTTCCAGGGGAGGTAGAGTAAGCAGGTAATCCCTGGTGTGATTGGAGAGTATCATATTCTTTCCAGAAGGCTCTTATTAGAATAATTAAATTACTGGGGCTGGGAGGAGGGAGGAGAATGGCAGCCTAAAGCTGACAAACTGGAAAGGAATATTCCATCAAGTTAACGAGAACTCACTGAAGAAGGGAAGCCGCCGGGTCCTCAGAGGATGTGACAGAGGAGAGTATATTTTAACAGGGGGGCAGGGTGGTGAGGTCAGGGGCAGGAGGAGGGAGGGGAGGAAAGGGAGGGAGCCAGAAAAGACAGGGTGAAGGGAGGAGTATCCAAGGAGTATGATATTTTGCATGAGAGAGCAAGGAGAATGGATTCTGGGTGTTTTAAGTTGGATCAACCTGGATTCACATTTCGGCTCAGCCATTCACAAGCTGGATGAGCCCCTTGGGAGCTCTGTGAAGGAGCTTTATTTTTCTCGTGGGTAGAAATGGCCATGGGGAATCACATGAGGTTATGTGTGTAAAGCCCACACCCCAGAAGGCACACACACACATCACTTTTGTGCAAGGCTGACCACCCTTTCTGCCTAGAAAACAAGCTAACAGCAAAGGCCAGGAGTAATTACTATGTGCCTTGGTGTAGGTCTCTACTTTCCCAGAGATGATCATGACTGTCTCAGGTGTTTTTTTTTTTTTAAGATTTTATTTGAGAGCAAGAGAGGGAGAGATCATGAGTGGGGGGAGGGGCAGAGGGAGAAACAGACTTCCCACTGAGCAGGGAGCCTGATGCGGGGCTCTATCCCAGGACCACAAGATCATGACCTGAGCTGAGGCAGACGCTTAACCGACTGAGCCACCCAGTTACACCATGACTGGCTCACCTGTAATAGCCTTAAAAGGTAGAAAGTCTCTGTGGCCCTACTTACAGAGAGGCTTAGAGAGGGTGAATGAAGGGCTGTGTAGACGCCAGCAGGCTGGTGGAACCCGGATCAGAACTTTTGCATCTTCAGAGCTCTGAATCTGGGCTGGTTCTAACGGGCTTTTCTGATAAACCAGGCTCCTCCTTAAACTACGGAATGTTTAGTGCAATTAGTTGGGCAAAGAATAACATATGCACATTTGAAAGACACTGATTATGTGTCGTTAATTAGGAACTGGTTTGGGAGCCCGGTGTCTGCTCCGCATTGTGAAAGGCAGCGTCTGCAGCCGTTGGGAGAAAGAAGTGTCTGACATGGTTTTTTCCTGGTACCAAGTCAGCCAGAAGGAGCTTTGCCAGGTTCTCGAGTGCTTCTGGGCCCAGCTTAGCTGATGAAGAGACAGGAACCTGAAGTACTCTAAGGACATGGCTTGCAGATGAAGGTGGGTTCAAGTTTAGGCCGGTATGAACTGAGCTTTAAGTGCTGGGTGTGAAGAAGAGCACCATTTTCAAAGGGGCAAAATGTAGCAGGTACCCAAGTAAGGAAGCAGCATCATCAGTTACCACCATCCTTCAACAACTAACACCACCATCTATTGCAAAATTACTACAGGCTAGGAACTGTGCTGAGTGTTTTTCAGGCATGGTGTGTTAATCATGTATTCTCATTACCCTATTTTGCACCTGAGGAAACCAAAGTTCTCGTAGCAATGTTGAATAACTAGCCTACTGGTGTATAATGGAGGCATCATTTGAATCCAGGGATTTCCATCTTCAGATTATTTGCTTTTTTAAGATTTGAGAGAGAGAGTTCGAGGAGGGAGAGGGGCAGAGGGAGAAAATCTTAGACTCCCCATGGAGCACAACCCCTGCTGGATCTCACCACCCTGATATCACGCCCTGAGCTGAAATCAAGAGTCCCACGCTTAACCAACTGAGCCACCCAGGTGCCCCAGATGATTTGCTTTTTACACCTGCATTACATTATCTGTCACCAGACAAGTAATGAATACCTGGATCACCACATTGATTGGCAAGGGAGGGAGATATATTTTACGGCAGAGATATTTTGTTGAATAGGGAAGGACTATATTTACAGAAGAAGCCAAGTGAATTCCCACCACCTAAGACAGCTCTGCAAGGCTCTCTGGTCATCCTGTGTTCTTCCTAAACGCCCCTAACCAATGGAACACACAGTAAAAGTCCACAAGATTGGTTGCTATTGGTTCTGGCATGGGGTTCTTGAGTACAGCAAGAATAGAAACCAAGTCGGGGGACACCTGGGTGGCTCAGTGGGTTGGTTAAGCGTCTGCCTTTGGTTTCGGTCATGATCCCAGGATCCATGGGATCGAGTCCTGCATCGGGCTCCTTGCTCAGTGGGGAGCCTGCTTCTCCCTCTGCCCATCCCCCTGCTTGTACCCCCGGTAACAAATAAAATCTTACAAACAAACAAAAAAAAACAAGCCAGACCCAAAAGTCAAAGGCACAATTTTATCAGAGGTACAACGCAAGCCGAACGGAGACAGAACAGCAACATAGAGTAGCAGTTAAATCGACCTCCGCGAACAGAAGGGAGGTCTTGCTTATATACACAAGGTTGCCTCACCTGTTCCCACTCGGTCCAATATGCTAATAAGGAAAGGGGAATAAAAGACGCTTCACTCTGATTGGTCAGAAGGGCTTCGTCCTGACTGGTCGATAAGGGCAGGCAGCTCACGCAGCTCATTGGTGCTCCTTGGAGCCCGGGTCTTCTGTTGTAAGTCAGGCTTGTGGAGGGGCCGCGTCTTGGTTCTGCTCTGTTAGGAGCAGCGGTGTTAACAGTAATAGCCAACAGAAAGCCCCCCAGGTGCGCAGAGTTTTTCACCTGGGGCTTGTTCCCATGATCCGTTAACTGCCTCACTATTTCAGTGACTTAGCTCAGGGCTCCCAAAGGATTTGGCTGAGCACTGGGATGGCGTCTGGTTAGGTAGAAGATAATAGTTGCCTTTAGGATAATATGAGCTACGGATTGAGGACTTACTATGCTCCAGGCATTGCACTCAGTGCCTTCCCTGTCTCAATAATCCTCATAAGAACCCATGACGTGGTAGTATTATGCGCATTTATCTATGATAAAACCTGAGGTTCAGAGAGTGTGAGTAGCCTGCCTGAACTCCTACAGGAAATGCTACAGCTGTGATTTAAACTCAGGTTAACGTGAAGCCAATCCCAGCCTCTTAACCCTCATGCTCTGCCATCAGCATTCTAGACAGCAAATAAATCTTGTTGGGTCGATTTGAAAAATAATTATCACCACTACCCCTCTCGTCAATAGAATTAGTGGCCTCATACATCTGAGGGTTCCCTGGCAAGTCTGAATGGCTCACAGTCCGCCCAAGAGCTCGCACCTGGAAAGAGGTCAGACAAAGCCCTCCCTAAAGCCCCAAGAGACGTCAGAGATCCCATGATTCCGTCTCCTTTTGGCGTAGGCAAGGCAGGTTCAGAGAGTCTGGAGGGCCACTCTGGCAATTATCAGAAAATCTTCTGAGGTTCTCTGAACTCTAAGAAGCACCTTTGAAGCAAAACTCCGCGCTCTCCTTACACCTTACTGTGTTCTTGCTGAGACTAACAAGAAGCTGGGAGCCTCCGTGATTGGTGATTGCCCCTCCCCACCACTCCTGTCAGCGATCACGGCTTACCCTTCTAGAAAGAAGCCTCTCTTCCCACTTAACCTCACCTCAGCTCCATCTTTCCCTCAAGATTCCTTTCCTTGAACTGTGTCTTGAGATAAGAAAACTGAAAACACAGAGATTCAAATTGGAAGCTTCATTCACCCCAGCAGGTCCCAGAAGTGTTTAATACTTGGCGTGGAGAGAGAAAAATAGATGGTGAGGCAGCCGATAAGAATAATGTTTCTTGCCAAGAGAGCCCTTATGCAAAAAGAGGAGGGGCAGAAAAAGAGAACCTCGGTGGCGGAGACAGAAGGAGAAACAGAGGGTCTAGGGACACCCATGGAAGCGGCAGCCAGTGGGAGGTGCTGGGAGTTGGGTGGGGGGATCGCAGCGGGTAGAAGCAGGCACGTTTCGGGAGAGATCAGTGTCCCAGGGTAGCCTTGGAAATAATTACAGCTCATAGAAAATCAATCAGCAAGCTTTTACTGGGCGCTGGGGGCATAGTGGCAATGAGAAACTCAAAGACCAGGCGGTTAGCAAGGAGAGTGCAAAGTACTTCGGAGATAAAAATAGCACACTTGAAACAATTAGAGAGCAATTCATGCCAAACCGACTGGTTCTGACTGGAGTGCAACAGGACTTGCCCCAGAGAAGGCCTGGGGAGCTGGAATAGTCAGCCAGGCAGGGGCAGGGAAAACTCCCTGGAGCCCCAAGTTTTAGGCATGGGATGCTTTGAGGGAAAGGGTCTCAGCCTGTGCAGTACAGCACCAGCCATCTAACCACAGCCTCGCCCTTCCAGAAGTTTCCAGTTAATAAGCAGAACACAGCGCTTGACCTGTGACAGCTTTGTTGAATGAATGAATGAAAGAACAAGTGATTTTTGTTCTTAGGCCTTGCTAGTGGACAACTGAAGAAGCAGGAGAATGGAATAGCATGGTTGCTGAAACTTGGTCTACTTACTTGGTCTAGTGTATACTTTTTGAGGTCAGGGACTATGTCCTCATTCCATAGCTGTTGAGTTCCCATGGTATAAAAAATACATGCCAGCTCTGGGGATGAGGTCTGGAGATGAACTGAATCAGACAGTCTACTAGCTTCAAGAGCTGCGCTGCTTCTGGAGCTTGGAGCCTAATTATATACACCATGCCTCAGATCAGTGGGGGTCCTTTCCTAAACACACATCCACTAAGTCAACCATTGATTCTGTAAGTAATCTGCACCTACTATGTGCCAAGCAATGTGACAGGCACTGGATGTGAGCATTAAAAGACAACATCTCTGCAAAGACTACATATGGTATGACCTTCTGGAAAAGGCAAAAACTATGGAGACAGTAAAAAGATCAGTGGTTGCCAGGGGTTAGTGGGGAGGGAGGGATGAAGAGGCAGAGCACAGAGGATTTTCTGGGCAGTAAAAATATGTTGTATGATACTATCATGGTGGATGTATGTCATTATACACTTGTCCAAGGCCATAGATTGTACAACACCAAGAGCAATCCCTAATGTAAGCTGTGGACTTCAGGTGATAATGTAGTTTCATGGTTGTTGTTGCTTTTTTTTTTAAGATTTTATTTATTTATTTGTCAGAGAGAGAGCACAAGCAGGGGGAACGGCAGGCAGAGGGAGAAGCAGGCTTCCTGCTGAGCAGGGAGCTCGATGCGGGACGCGATCCCAGGACCCTGGGATCATGACCTGAGCCGAAGGCAGGTGCTTAACCAACTGAGCCACCCAGGTGTCCCAGTTTCATGGCTTTAACAGTGTCCCACTCTGGGGCAGAATGTTGATAATGGAGGAGGCTCTGCATGTGTGGGACAGGGGATGTATGGGACACCTCTGTACCTTCCCCTCCATTTTACTGTGAACTTAAAAGTGTTGTAAAAATATATATATACATATATATAATTCTTTAAAAAATGGTAATGTTTTCCTCTAAAGAGAGCTTATTGTCAAGTAGGAAGGTGAATAGTCACATACGTTTAATACAGTATAATTGCATACTTGCTTTCGTGGTGTACGTTGTACAAAGTTTAAGGGGGAGTTTAAGGAAAGGGTCCCCTAGGCTCTCCAGAGGAGAGAAAGACAAAGTCACAGAGAAAGAAGTACATGCCTGAGTGGATTCGGCAGTGGGATATGTCAGGGGCAAGGTGTGGCAAGTGGGAATAATGTGTAGGCAGATGAAATGGAATGTGCAGAATCTGGAAACATGAGCGAATATAGTAACATGTTCTGAGAGCTATAAATAATTGAGTATTACTAGAGCATACAGTTCTGGGGGGGGTGGGGGGCAGTGGAAGATGACATGGGACAGATCAGCAGGAGATCAATTATGAATGACTCTGGAAGCCAAACAAATGGAACAGATTGTGTCTTGTTAACAATTGAGGGACCACTGATGAATGTCGAGTGGTGGGATAATGGGATCAGATCTGTGGATACAAAAGAACATTCTGTGAGCTCCGTGGAGGGTGGAGGGGGTGGAGAGTGGGAAGTGGTGGGGAAGGATAACTAAGCAGGAGACAGAGGGGCCAAAAGGGAGGCCACTGCAGTGGTCCACGAGAGCCCTGATTAGGGCTTGGGCAGTGGAAAAGGAAGGACGGGGAGAAACCCAAAGCTCCTTATGAATCCGAATCCACAGGCCATGGTTACCAGTTGGATGCAGGGGTGAGAGAAGAGAGACCAGGATGACTGTGAAGATGGCAGTGCCAGTCACGAGGCCCAAACAGCTCTCACTGCACTTGGGCCTCCTCTCCTGTGACTCCTTCTCTTCCTCCTCTAGGGCTTCTGGAACACTACACCTCAGTACATAAACTCCCCGCATGCTCCCCTTGCCCCCTTCCTGGTTTGAACTGAAACCTGCTCTTTACATGAGGGCTCGGCTTCTCCAGCACTTGCCTCCTGTGTACGAAGCCCATTCTCTCCTCCTCTGGATGAAGCCCAGGGCCCACCCCACAAGCAAACTTGCAGTTTCCCAGTTCTGCTTCCAAACTGTACTTTCTCAATCCTCCTACAAACTGCTCCTTAGAAGCCCACACCCTCGCCTCTACCCACTTTTGTAGCTTTCATCTGCCTGCTGCACGGAAGACCTTAGTGTCTGGCTCAAGGTCCACCCTCTCCACCCCAAAGCCTGCCATCATCCTGACTTCTCTGTCTACAAGGGGGACCTGTCCAGTAGTCTGGCCCATTCCTCTGGAGCCGCTCACACGGATGGCCACACTCTGGAAAGGTTTCATCTCCAACCTTCACTCCACATATCCTCAATCCCGCCACAGTTTCCCATCCTTCCATTTCTCGAACTCCTTTACTCCTGCTGCGGCTAGTGTCTGACCTTACTGGCCCTTTGCCTCTGTTTTCAGCCATTGATCAATCTTCTTGCTTCATTTCCTCCTCCAACCAGTCTAGAAAACACAATATATTGCTTTGTAAGCATCTTGCAATGATCCTCGCTGCTTCTCCTTTGTCATTTCGTTCTTCTCAACGAAATCCCAATCTCTGGACCAATCCAGCCTTCTACTGCCTTCTTTTGTATACCTGGTTGCAGGCCAACATTGTGAGGCTCACTCTTGATTCTCCTCTCTCCCTCATTCCAAGGGTTACCAAGCCTTGCCAGTTCTTTCTCCTTCCCAAGTACCCCCCTGTCGGTCCCTTCCTCTCCATCCCCGCTGTCCTTGCCTTTGTTCAGGGACTCAATTGTTTCCTCTACATTAATTCCACTTAGTTCTCCCTGCCTACAGTTTCAGCACTGAAGTTCAAAAGAGCTTTCTGAACCATGCTCTGATCTTATTTCTGTAACATATCATGTGATCCTCTGACCATATCACTGTAGCCAGAGTGCCCTGTCATGAGATCTCCTTCTTAACAATAGTTTACTGACTAAACTCTCTGGCCTCACATAGAAGACCCATTGTTAATTACACACTTGTCACCTCTCCAGGTCCCCACCCCTTTCTATTCCATCCTAAACCTTACCTCTTTCATTCTATCCTAAGGCTTATTGACTACTTGTAGGTTCCATGATGGTTCATGCTCTTTCTCTCCGCTGCATGTACCATTCCCTTTACCTCCTCATTATATGAGTACTCATTCTTCATGACACAGCTGGTACCCAGCCCAGAACCTGGCACTTTATTACATGCTCAATAAGATCTTTACAAAAAGGTCCTTGATATTTATTCTACCCCCCTGAGTTTTTAAACTAGTTGCTCCTAAGTGATCCTTGAGAATCTCCATTTTTATGTCTTTCCCATTTTGTCATACTTTTGTGTTTACTTCCATCTGCCTGCTTCACAGAAGACCTTAGTGCCTGGCTCAAGGTCCACCCTCTCCACTCCAAAGCCTGCCATCATCCTAACTTCCACATGAGACTATGACCTTATTGAAGGTAGGAACTTTATCTTTTTCACCTTGGCATGCCCAGTATGCATCACAAGGCCTGCCACAAGTAGGTGTCTCAGCCTCGGGGTTCCCTTATCTGTAAAATGGGAATGACAACAACAACCTCAGAGGGTTGCAATGGGGATTAAGTGTAATAATAAATGTAAAGACCCCAGTCTGGGATTTGGCATATGGTAGGTTACGCCAAGAAAATATTAGTTTTGTCCTCCTCCCCGTTTCGTAGCTCTTCAATTTTCATACTTGAAAGCTGTTTAATAACAAACACTCTTTCATTCAACCTCACCCTTCCCGTGCCAACGTTTCCTTCAAATCTTCAAATTCTTATCATTGGAATCACTGCCCTTCTTGGGATACCCGTCAACCTCGGCACTTGCTTTTCAAAACATGGCGACTCTTCCTAGATGGAGGCTCGTAAAATCGTCGTAGCAGGAGCAGGAACAAAAATAATGATAATAAATGATGATAAGTGACAGTAATTGAGGGCTGACTAAGTGCCAGCTCCACGGTCAGTTCTCTATGAGCCACATACTTGCTGCCACTCTGACATAGGTTTTGTGTCTGTCTCACAAATGGGGAAGCTAAAGCTTAGAGTGTTGAAGAAACTGGCTCATGGCCAGATAGCTAGAAAGTGGGAGAGCCCAGAGCACAAACACACGCATGCCCGGTCTGAAATCCTTGCCCCTAGCAGCACAACCAACACTCCGGGCATCCCCCGTTGCCACTTTCCACGATGTCTCCTTGGTGCTTGAGTTTGGGCATTGTGGCATCACAGGATGAGTGTTCAACCCCACCAGCCTCATCCAGAATGTTCCCCAAGAGGCAGAGAGAGTCCTGGCTTTCTTGTCTCAACTTTCCAAAGCGCAAGCACCTACAATCAACACACACAGTTGTCCTATTGCGGGTATGTCGGCAGCAGACGTGTGATCGAGGGCTCGGTGTCAGAGATAAAGAAATCCAAACGAGGACAGGACTTCCCAGGAGCGAGTGACAGTGGTGTTCGGGGAGGAGGCATGCCAGGCTGAAGCTCTCCAGTGAGACTTTCTTTGACTCCTGCCAACTACAGAGAACATTTGGTATCCAGAACTCCTGCCAAATATCACACTCGGGGGCTGGCCCAGTTTCACTGACATCCTTCTCTGGGGCCCCACCATCAGCACAGTGCTATCACCAGCATGGGGTCTGGGCAGCTCTTTGACTCCTGCTGGCTCTTCTCCAGGGTCTCAGGCTTGCTGGGACCTACTGCTGCCCCCTCCCTTTCCCCTCACTTCTCTCAGCCCCTCAGCCCCTCCAAGCTGTTCCTGTCACAGGGATTCTGTGTCTGAGGGTCTATCAGTGTGAACTCTCTTCCCCAGACCTGTCTGTGGCTGCCTCCCCCTCTCCAGTCAGCTCTGCACTGCGGTGTCCCTTCTCCCCTGGCCGCAGCTGCTGACCCCCACCCTGCTCACTATTACATTACCCTATTTTACTTTATCAAGGCTCTTCTAGTTCCTATGATTATCTTCCTTATTTTTGATTTTACATATTTATCATGGCCCTTGCCTTAGTAGAATATTAGCTCCCTACTTGTGGGTCTCTTACTTGTACAGCACTCTAGTCCTAGCTCCTTAAAACAGTGCCTGGCACTTGATGGACTCTCTGTACATATTTGTTACCTGGCCAAATGACCAGCGTAATGACCCATTGACCAGAGGTCTAGACATGTAGGCAAAGGAAGACAGATGGTAATAATGACAGCTTTCATTTATTGAGATAGGGCTTTACAGGCATTATCCTAAGGGTTTGACATGCATTGTCCCACTTAATTAGTCCAACAACCCTATTATTCCCATTTAACACATGAGAAAACTGAGGGTTAAGATTTAAAAAAAAACGAACTTGCTCAAGAAACACACCTGCCTTAATACCCTGCATGGCAGAGCAGACCCAGATTTAGGGCTCTAGCATCAAAGCCAAATGCTTAACTATTTTCTTCAAGGAATCACCCACTTCAGGAAACCTCCCCCCCCGGCCCCTCGCCAGGGGAACCAAGAAATACTGAGTAGGACAATAACAAGCATGGACAAGGATGTGGAAAATTGGAACTCCCATACGTCACTGGTGAGAATGTAAAATGTCATTTTGGAACACACTCAGAAATTCTTCACAAAGTTAAACATAGGGTTACCATACCATCCAGCAACTGTACTCCTTGGCTGAACTGAAAGCGTATACAGAAAAACTTGCACACAAATGTCCGTAGAACTATTATTCACAATAGCCAAAAAGTAGAAGCAACCCAAATGTCCAACTGGTGAATGTATGAACAAAACGTTTATGTACACGATAGACTATTATGTGGCCATAAGAAGGAACAATGTACTCACTCGTGTTATGACATGGATGGCTTTTCAAAACATTATGCTAAGACAGAGACAAAGAGAAGACAGTAAGCAGACAAAGAAAGGACAAATATTATATGATTGCTCTTATACACAATGTCCAGAATGGACAAATCCACAGTGATAGAAAGTAAATTAGTGGTTGCTGGGGGTGGAGGGAGGGAGATGGAGAATGACCAGTGAGGAGTGTGGTGTTGTATTTTGGCTTTTGTTCTTTGGGCGGTTAAGCCTAAGCGTTTGTGGTAGGTTTGATGAAGATTAGAGAGTCGTGGGAAAATGTGGTCATGCAAAAAGCAGTCTGGCTTTTTCCTCCCCGGCTGCTTGAAGCCTCGCCGCCATCATGAACGACACAGTAACTATCCAGACCAGGAAGTTCATGACTAACCAACTACTTCAGCGGAAACAGATGGTCATTGATGTTCTTCACTCTGGAAAGGCAACGGTACCTAAGACAGAAATTCGGGAAAAACTAGCCAAAATGTACAAGACCACAGCAGATGTCATATTTGTGTTTGGATTCAGAACCCATTTTGGTGGTGGCAAGACAACCGGCTTTGGCATGATTTACGATTCTTTGGATTATGCAAAGAAAAATGAACCCAAACACAGACTTGCAAGACATGGCCTGTATGAGAAGAAAAACACATCAGGAAAACAGCGAAAGGAACGCAAGGACAGAATGAAGAAAGTCAGGGGGACTGCAAAAGCCAACGTTGGTGCTGGCAAAAAGTGAGCTGGAGATTGGACAACAGAAGGAGTAAAGATGCTGCAGTGGCTTTATCTGTGGTGGTTGTGCAGATTTTTCATGAGAGGATCAATAAACTAAGAATGTTAATAAAAAAAAAAAGCAGTCTGAGCTGAGTAGTAAACTAGGAAAGACAGCGAGGCCTGTTCACTCAGATTCCTTTCAGCGTCTGTCTGTCTGTCTTCAGAGGTAGGGATGCTCTTTCCTCCAAGGACAGGAGGGAGCCTCTCACAGGAGGATCTTACAATCTGCTTTCCAAAGAAAGTCAGAAAATCCCTCCAGCTTGAAATATTCAGTAAGCCAAGGTGCTGTACTTGGGAGTAGGGCGCCCTGCATCCTGCCACCACCTTCTGCAAGCCTCTCATCTCTCACGTATGAAGCTCCACGTAACCTGCTGTGCCAAACTGAGCCCTGTCCCTTCCAGCCTTCAGGTTGGCTTTTCAGAGTCAACGTCCTCTGGAGCTTCTTTATAAGGAGACTAAAATATTCTGGAATTAGGTAGAGATGGTGGTTGCACAACCTTCTGGATATACTAAAAGCCTCTGAGCTATACACTCTAAGTGATGAAAATGGTAAATTTTATGCTATGTGAGTTTATCTAGAAAGAAAGAAAGAGAGAGAGAGAAAGGGAAGAGGGGAGGGAGGGAGACAGAAGGAAAGACTAGGCTTATCTGCCTGGGGATGGAGCAGTTTTGAGATCGCAGGTGTGGCAAGTGGGCAGGTAAGCAGCTAATCAAGAGGCCTGTTCAAGGTGGCAGAGGGCCAGCTCCTAGCATCATCTAAGGAGCAATGCTCCTCTTTTGAGCTGGGAAAAGGGACCAGTAAGTGCAAGGCAGGGCCCAACCCATATACCAGAACTTGGAAGGTGTCAGAGCAGAAGCCTAAGCACATAAATCAAAGTGCATGGGGGAATCTGGATTAAGAGGGTGAGGTCCAGTACTCCATTAGCAGGACAGAAGAACCACATGAGGGGAAAATTGGAACAGCCACACAGGTGGAAAGAGCTGTGGAAACTGGATTAGAACGAAGGCCCGAGTATTCCAAGACTTGGCCTCCATTTGGCACAGCTCAGCCTGTTGAAACAGGCACACCCTTACTCAGAACTGGTCAAGCATGCAGGAGATGAACTCAACTCAACTGGGGAAGAGGCCTGGGGACATGCAGAGGGCAGCCGACTAGCAGGTTGAGATGGCATATTCTTCCCAATTAAAGTCATTTCCCAAGTTCAAGGCTTTGGGGCTTATTCCAATGCGAATGGCCCTGAAATGTTAGATAATAGCCTCAAGATCACACAGCTAGAAAGTGATAGAAACGTTGTTATGGCCAAGTTTGCCTGGCTCCAATGTCCTTGCTTTCAGCAGTATGGATGAGAGACAGTCTAAATATGGTGGTTACCTATGGAAAGAGCCTAATGTTCATCGACAGATGAATGGATAAAGAAGATGTGGTACACACACACACACACACACACACACACACACACACACACAATGGAATATTATGCAGCCATTAAAAATGAAATCTTGCCATTTGCAATGATGTGGATGGAACTAGAGGGTATTATGCTAAGCGTAATAAGTCAATCAGAGAAAAACAATTATCATATGATCTCACTGATAGGTAGAATTTGAGAAACAAGACAGAGGATCATAGGAGAAGAGAGGAAAAAAATGAAACAAGACAAAACCAGAGAGGGAGACAAACCATAAGAGACTCTTAATCTCAGGCACCAAACTGAGGATTGCTGGAGTGGAAGAGGGTGGGAGGGATGGAGTGGGTGGTGGACATTGGGGAGGGTATGTATTGTAGTGAGTGCCGTGAATTGTGTAAGACTGATGAATCACAGACCTATACCCCTGAAACAAACAATACATTATATGTTAATAAAATAAGTAAATAAAATAAAAAATAGGTATAGGAAAATAAATAAATGTGGTAGTTAAGAGCATGGATCACGAGTTCAAATCCCACCAGGCAATAACTGTCTATCCTAGGTTTCGTCAGCCAATGAAGCATTACATACAGAGTATTTAGACTGGCGCCCAGAACCCAGTAAGAGCTAACCACCCTTAACAGTGTGCTCTGCTCCAGCCAGAGAGACGTGGTGTTCCATATTTGTCTAACACAATCTCTGTTTGCTGCTTCCCCATATCTTGTTCTAGAAAGACTTGCCCTTGTTTATGTGTTTCTCTAGGGGTCAAACTGAATTGATAAAGTCACAGAGAGTGCCAGACATTTGGCTGGCTCGGCAAGAACAGAAATAGCAGAAATCACTGGTTCGTTTTAGATATGAGTCAACCTCTCCCAAGCTCATCCCCTCTTGGTGGCTGCAATATTTTCTCCCACAAACTGATTATGCTGGTAAATTGAGACCTTTTTGTGGAGTGAAGGAAAAAGCTTATATTCGTTCAATTCACAGCAATAATATCATTGGTCAGCTAAGCACAGCCGCTTTGTAGTTGAATATATTAGAATTATCTGCTGTCAAGAGACAGGACAGTTGACCCTTGAACAACGTGGGGAGTTAGGAGTGCTGACCCCTTGTGCAGTCAAAAATGCACATGAAACTTTTGACTCCCCCAAAACTTAACTACTCATAGCCTACCATTGACCAGAGAAGACTTACCCACAACATAAACAGTCAACTAACATATTTTGTAGGCTGTAGGTATTATACACTGTATTCTTACAATAAAGGAAGCTAGAGATAAGAAAATGTTATTAAGAGAATATGAGCAAGAGAAAATACATTTAGTACTAAAGTATGAAAAATCCACATATAAATGGACCCAATTGGTACAAATTCGTGTCGTTCAAGGGTCTGCTCTACTTGATACTCACAAAGCCTCTGGTGAAAGGATTCGGAGGGCCTCCTGCACTTTAACTAGTTAGCTCTCATCATCTTTCTTGGAAGGAGGGCCAAGTGGCTGTCCCTCAGGGCTATCCATGAGGCCTTGTCTATCCTTCCAGGCTGAGATCCAAAGTTACCAACAAACCCTCCCCCCTCTTCCCCGAGAGGAATTAATTCCTCTTTCCCAAGTTGGAATTAATCGCTCCTTCTCTGTGCTCTGTATGCACCTCTTGTCTCTATTCTAGCAAATTGCCTTGTAGTATAGTTCTAGCCCCACATCTTTCCCACATTTGAGAGTAAGTGTTTTGACGTCATGAACTGTCTGGTTCATCTCTGTATCACTTTCTGCCTGCTCACTCACTCACACACCATGCCCATCACATTGGTGTGGATTTCTTCGTACTCTGGGCAAGACTCCCCCTTAAAATTCTGCTATTGCCCTCTATAGAAGGCTCCCCTTCCAGGTGAGAAGCATTTATTATTTTTTTTTTTTTACTAATCTCTAGGCCCAACGTGGGACTTGAACTCACGACCCCAAGATCAAGAGTCGCATGCTCTACCAACTGAGCCAGCCAGGCACCTGAGAAGCAGTTTTCTAATAACACCTTGCCCTTAGTAGGAATTCTACCTCTGTCTGCTGAAATAAATGGAAGAAACCCAAAGTTAGAGACTTTTGGCAATTTGACCAAGCCCCCATGAAACCAAGATGAAACCTGGAACTCTGCTGAGCTCCAGCTCTTACATCAAACTGGTACCAGTGCCGTGCATATGTGCTGCTGGGTGGTGTCCTAACATTCCAGATGGGGACCCTGTTGTTTTACTTCTTTCCCTCCGTCCCTTCTTCCTTTCCCACCCATGTTTATTGAGCAACTATTATACACCAGGCATGGTGCTAGATGATGGTGAATCAGTGATGGACAAAAGCAAACAACGTCTTTGTTTTTAAGGAGCTGAGAATCTGGGCAGTGTGGGAGCTAGTTGTTGATCGAAGACAGCTTTGAAGGAATGTGTAATTCCTAGCTGAGGGTAGTGTCCTGAAGGAAAAGAACACTGAACCACAATAGCTTATTACAAAGGACATTGACCTAGCCTGGCTGGAATGCGGTAGATCAGGGAAGATTTTATGCAGGAAAAGATGATTGTATCGAGAGCTGAAGGAGAAATAAGAGTTGAACAGGCAGAGGGTGTGGTGGTGGTAAGGAGTGCTAGGGTGCACAGAGATTTCGTGGTGGAAAGACTGGTGCATTGCAGGAACAGAAGACCGAGAGCATCTGGCTGGAGCCCAGGGAAAATGCAGGAGGTGGTTCCATGTGAGGCTTGAACATTACACAGGTGCCAGAACACACGAGGGCCAAGGAGGACAAGCTAGGAGGTTTTTTCTTTATCCTTCCACAATAGGAAATCATTCAAGGTTTAAACCAGGGTAGAATGTAATCGAATTGATGATCTGGAAAATAGCCCGGCTGCTCTGTGGGGGCTGGACCCAGATGTGGAGGACGATGCGGGAAATGAGAATAGCAGTTAGTAGGCTCCTGCAAGTAGTCAGAGGACAGTCAGAGGACAGATGGCAATGGCTGCCCTCGGGGTGGTGGCAATGAGGATGGAGAAGGCTGAAGACTTCTAGAACGTAAGCCTCACAAGGGCTTGGTGAAGGAATGAATGAAAGCTTAGACCTTGTCTCAAAGTCATGTCTGCTTTCCCCAGCTGCAACGTCCACCCCGAGGCTCTGGGGGAGCAGCTGGGCATATAAGCTCTCTGAATGAGCAACTGTCAATGGTACAAAGGAGAGTGCCTCTGCCTTGAAGGTGTTTCTCCTGAAAGGTCACACTTTGAAATATACATTCACAGAGAAAACAAACTCTCATGTGACAAACAGGGCAGTGTGAATGGGTAGGGACAGAACCTCCAGGTTTCCTGAAGTAAGAGGTTGTGTTGAGCTTTCATGATACTCTCCAAACTGTTAAGGATCCTCAATTAAAATGTTGGCTTTTTGCCAGGAGATGATTATGTCATATCATTGACATGTCATATTGATTAAAAATAAATGTTAGTGGGGCACATGGGCGGCTCAATTGGCTAAGCGTCGGACTATGGATATTGGCTTGGGTCATGATCTCAGGGTTGTGAGATCGAGCCCAGTGTCCGGCTCCACGCTCAGCGTGGAGCCTGCTTAGGATTCTTTCTCCGCCCTTCCCCCCTTGCTCTCATGTACACAAGCACATGCATGCTCTCTCTCTCTACACAAATAAATGTTAGTGCATTCATTCATTTATGTATTAATTCACTTTTTCACCTGATTTGTATTGAGCACAAGTGACATGTAGGGCATTTGAGTTGGATAGCATAAAGATTTAGGTTTAAGATCCAGTTCATTGGTTAGCTTTCTTTCTGTTATGGCAGAATATGCGTAATATAATGTTTACCATTTTAAACTTATTCTTAGGTATACAGTTCAATAGCCACAATGTTGTGCAACCATCACCACCATCGATCTCCAGAACTTTTTCATTTTTCCAAACTCTGTACCCATTCAATACCAACTGCCCATCTCCCACTCCCTCCCAGTCCTTGGCAACCACCATTCTACCTTCTGTCTTTATGAATTTTCTTACCCCAGGAGTCTCATGTAAGAAGAATCACAGAGTATTTGTCATTTTGTGACTGGCTTATTTCACTGGCATAATGTCTTCATGGTTCACCCATGGTGTAGTCTGTGCACATTTTATTTATCCATCCATCTGTTTTCATTTTTGGTTTTTTTTTTAGAGAGAGTATGTGTGAGCGGGGTTGGGGAGGAAGGGTTGGGGGAAGGGCAGAGGGACCGGGAGAGAGAGAATATGAAGCAGGATCCACGTTCAGCACGGAGCCCAACACAGGGCTTGATCTCACCACCCTGAGATCCTGCCCTGAGCTGAAATCATGAGTCAGATGCTTAACTGCCTGACCCACCCAGGCACCCCTATCCCTTAATCTGTTAATAGACCCTTGGGTTGCTCCCACATTTTGGCTATTGTGAATAATGCTGCTATGAAGAGTGTACAAGCATCTACTTGAGGTCCTGCTTTCATTTCTTTTGGATGCATATCGAGAAGCAGAACGACGGGATCACACGGTAATTGTTTTTATTTTTTTGAGGAATCATCATACCATTTTCCACAGCAGCTGCACCATTTTATATTCCTACGAGCCATGCGCAAGTGTTCCAATTTCTCCACAACCTCATCAACATTACATCATTATTCCAATAATAGCCTGTTTTCTGTTTGTTTCCTCATAATAGCCATCCTAGTGGGTGTGAAGTAGTATCTCACTGTAGTTTTGACTTGCATTTCCCTAACGACTAGTGATGTTAAGCATCTTCTCATGTGCTTATTGGGTATTTGTCTATCTTTTTAGAGAAAAGTCTATTTTAGTCCTTTGCCCATTTCTTAATTGGGCTGCTTGTTTTTTGTTGTGGAGTGGTTAGGCTTCTTTTATTTATTTTACTTTGAAAGATTTTTTTTTTTAAGATTTTATTTATTTATTTGACAGAGAGAGAGCCAGAGAGCACAAGCAGGGGAAGTGGCAGAGGGAGAGGGAGAAGCAGGCTCCCCACTGAGCAAGGAGCCCGATTCGGGGATCGATCCCAGGACCCTGAGATCACGACCTGAGCCAAAGGCAGCTGCTTAACTGAGTGAGCCACCCAGGCGCCCAAGTAAAGATTTTATTTTTAAGTAATTTCTACACCAACATGGGGCTTGAACTTACAACCCCAAGATCAAGAGTCACATGTTGCACTGACTGAGCCAGCCAGGCTCCCCATGGTTAAGCTTCTTTTAAATGCAACTTCAGGAACTGAACTCAACCTGGCTGAAGGTATGACATAAACAGAAGAATTTATTGCTTCATAAATAACTGAAAAGTTTAAGGCACATCCAGGATCAAGGTGCTAGATGGAATTGTGTCCTCCCCAAAATTCATTTGACAAAGTGCTTATACCCAATGTAACTCTATTTGGAAATAGAGCTTTAAGGAGGTAATTAAGGTTACAAGAGGTCATAGGGGTGGAGTCCTAATCTGACAGGGTTGGTGGCTTTATGAGAAGAGGAAGAGAGACAGAGAGCTCCCCACATGCACAGGCCCACACACAGAGGAAAGGCCATATGAGGATTCAGGGACAAGATGGCTGTCTGCAGGCAAGGGAGAGAGCTTTCACCAGAGCTCAGCCATGCTGGCGCTCTGATCTTGGACTTCCAGCCTCCAGAACTGTGAGAAAATAAATTTTTGTTGTTTAAGCAGTAATATTTTGTTATGGCAGCCCTCACGAACAAAAACACAGGGTTTAGATAAATGTAGTGGTAATATTTTTCTTTCCTCCCCCCTGCATTTGCTTTCTTTATGGTTTTTCTTTCTCAGGCGGGCTTATTCCTGCTAGGTAGCATTCATTCATCAACACAATGTGCACCAAACTCCTCCTTCATCCCAGATACCATTCTAAATCCTTAGAACTCACTGTTCTAAGCAATGAGTCAAATGGGAAAGGTCCCTTCCCCCACAAGGCTTACATTCTAACAGGGAGAGACAGACGTGAAAGAAATAAGTAATTCTGCTAAGACAATAAATCTTGAATGTTCTCCTCACAACAAAGAAATGGTAATTGTGTGACATGATGCAGGTGTCAGCGAAGCTATGGTGGTGATCATTTTGCAATCTAGAAGTGTATCAACCTTCGTACACCTAAGCTTACACAATGTGACATGTCAATGATATCTCAATAAGATGGGGGGGGGACAAGAAATAAGCAATTGTATACGTTCAGAACACAAATTCTATGGAAAACAGAACTAGCAGGAAAAGGGGGTAAGGACTATGAGGGCAGTGCCCGCACCTCACTGCCCATGAAGTACGAGGATTAGCATCCTAGGAATGTGGGATGATCTGGGAGCCCTGTACTTTTTGTGGAGACTGTCAGTCTCCAGATAATGCCATATATTGGTAGGTCTCGGTGGTCTCAAGGCCGCGTGGTGGTAGGTCAATGAGGGCTGGAAGGCAGGGAGGTGAGAGGATTTTTCAGGAACAGACAAGAGTTTACAGCCTATTTTACTCCTGTCAGTGATGTTTTGGAAGCTAGGGGTGGGGTGATCTTTTGCAGAGGTGGGGGGCTCCTAGGATACTCGTCACTTGCCCATAGAAGTCTGAAGAATGGGGAGGCTGGTCTAATCTGAAAGTGATCAACTTAATGCAAGAAGAGTTTCAGAAAAAGTCCTAGGACTGGTACTCATTAGCTTTGATTGGCCCAGCATGGGTCACATATTCATGCAAAACCAATCACTGAGGTTAGGAGTAATCAGAACTCTTATTGGACAGGCCAGAGTCGAATTCCCATGGGATCAGCTTCATCCAAACCACAGGGCTGTGAGGGAAAGGGAAAGTTTCCCAAAGGAAAATTAACACCAGATGTCCTCCACACCCAGCTCTACATTTAATGGCTGGCTAATCTTTGGGATCAACCTCTCTGATTCTGTCTCCTCATCTGATAGAAAAATTTAGAAGAAGGTAAGCAAACATAACAAATATAGTAAGCCCTATGTCACTAAGTTCCGGAGTACTACATGTGATCATGTACAGAAATGCTGTTTGGGAGGTACGCAGGGCTAAACAAATATTATTTCTACCAAAGTTTTCTAAGACATGGTGAATGCCCTTAGGAAGCTTATAATTTGTAGGGAGATGGAACATGCAGGCATGTAATTGCCATACAAAAGAAGATGTTTGTGTGATTTTCCAATGCCTTCATCTAAGACAGGAGCCACGCACTCACATGCCTCCTTTAGCTATACCACTAACACAATAGAGGAGAGCAGGCTGAACTTGGTCCTGGGAGACCATGGCCACATTTAACAGGGCAGCCACCATATGGCTCCAGTGGACGGTTGTCAGGCTCGCCGGCAGGCCCAATGTGGCTAGATGGTCCAGTTGTTTTCCCAAAGAAGCTGATAATCTGGATTTTGATATGAACATTTTTTTTAAATGTTGGCAACTTCTCCAAATGTTTTTGTTTTAACAAATACCATGCGAACCACGCAAAACTTAGCCAGCCACATTCTGTCTATGAGTTTAAGCCTCCCCACTCTCTGCAGTTGGTGTCCTTTGATTCAAGGTTCCTTCTGAGAATTTTTTTTTTTATAACAAATGCTTTCCTGGCATTTTTTTAAAAGATTTTATTTATTTATTTGAGAGAGAGTGAAACAGCATGGGAGGGGAGAGGGTCAGAGGGAGAAGCAGGCTCCCCACTGAGCAGGGAGCCCGACGCGGGGCTCGATCCCAGGACTCCGGGATCATGACCTGAGCCGAAGGCCGTCGCTTAACCAACTGAGCCACCCAAGCACCCTCAAGGTTCCTTCTGAGAATTTGACACCATTGCCTTTCTGCTTTACTCCTCCATCATCCCTTCTTCACATTGGAACTTGGGCCTAGCGCTCATGTGGTAAGCTGGTCAGGGTACAAAATACGGTATAATTGCAAGATGAGGAAGTTCTTGGGGTCCAACTCCAGCTATGAGTCCTTGGTCAAGTTGCTTTGTCCATCTGATCGGAATTTCTCCATATTTATAAATGAAGGGTATGGGACCAGATGATTTCATTTCCCAGCAGCTCCAGCATTGTATGACCTATAATTTTCAGAATGTGAGGGAAGAAACCAAAGGAAAATTCCCATTCAGGGGATGCAAAATTCATTTCCATTCGGAGGATCAGGGAGTGCTCCAAGGAAGAGATGATTCTAAGGGAACCATGATGCCTGGACTGCTGGAGATTCTGGGGGAGTGGGCACTGTGAAAGCCATAAAATGAATACAAACAGGAACTTGACCTTAGGGAAGTACTCTATTGGAGAAACAGATGGATATAAAAACGACAGTGGTAAACTGTATCAGAGATGATCAGAAAAATCTCTCCTCTCCTACATGTCCTTTGGAATGTGACTTTGACACCCTCCCATCAGGAGGCAGAGTTTTTCCCCTCTCGTGCCCTCTACCCTAATCTGCGGACTTGCTTTGATCAATCGATTGTGGCAGAAGTGACATTGCGTGACTTCTGGGTCTAAACCTTACTTCTCCCCTTGAAGCCAGCCACTATGGAAAGAAGTCCAGCCACTCCGCTTGAGAGAGAGGCTCAGCCAGCCGCCAACCAGTCCAGCCTCTGGTCCCAGTCAAGCTGGGCAGCAGAAATGGGGTGTCCCTGCTGAGACTTGCCCAAATTGCAGAACCATGAGCCAAAAAAATGGTTGCTCTTGTGTTAAGCCATTATGTTTTGAGGCGCTTTTATTATTATGCCTTACATGTAAAGTATATTATGTGTCAAAACCCAGGTATCTGGGGAGCAGATGAGGTGGGTGAAGAGAATAATTCAGGTGGTACATCAGAGTTTATATCACTCCCTGAATCCTTTTTCCCCCTGCTTCCATTTCTCCTGCCTTCAATAATTTCCTGGGCTCCGAAGAAACGTGAAGATGAAGGTGACTGGATAGAGGACGTATACCCTGTCATATCCTGAATGCCAAATAACCGCAGCCCAGTCAGTCTGCAAAATGATCTCCCTCATATCAACAGGAGGAAGACAAGAGAGGAGCCAAAATTGCCTCAAAGCTTATCCGGGGGCCGCAGTTTTTAGGGAGTGTTGAAACGCTGCTGATGACTTCCCGAGATGAGTCAGAACTCCCTACATAATCTTATTCTCCTGAGAACCTGGTGACTTTCTCTGCTGACAGCCCACTTCTTCCTCCACCTCTCCCCTCTCCTTCCGCAAATCTGGATCAGACCGAAGGATGTGGCGTCCTGTTTGATTTTTAAGAATGATATTCCTCTCCTCTGCCATTTAGTGTTTGCTTTGGTTAATCATCTGCCCAATCCAGGGCACTCAATCAATCAGCAAGCATTTAAGCACTTTTCATGTATTCATTCATTCTTCATTCATTCATTCATTCATTCATTCATTCATTCATTCAACAAATAGTTATTGAGACCCTGCTCCAGGTGCTGGAAATACACCAGTGTTTTAGTCTGCTCAGGCTGCTTTAATGAAGTACTCTATACTGAGTGGCTTAAACAACAAACGTGGACTTCTCATAGTTCTGGAGACTAAAATTCCAAGATCAGCATGCCAGCAGTGTGCTGGGTGAGAACCCAGCGGCAGGCTGCCCTCTCATTGTATCCTCACACGGCGGCGGGAAGAGGGTGAAAGAGCTCTCTGGGGTTGCTTTTGTAAAGCACTAATCCTAATCATAGGGACTCCGCCCTCATGACCTAATCCCCGCCCTAAAGGCCCCACCTCCTGATACCATCTTATTAGGGGTCAGGATTTTGACATATGAATTGGGCGGGGGGACACACAAACATTCAGTCCTTAACAACCAGTGGACAAAACAAAGTGAATTTTAAAATAGGGTCCATGTTGGGGCGCCTGGGTGGCTCAGTCATTAAGCATCTGCCTTTGGCTCAGGTCATGATCCCAGCATCCTGGGATCGAGCCCCACATTGGGCTTCCTGCTCTGCAGGAAGCCTGCTTCTCCCTCTTCTGCTCCCCTTGCTTGTGTTCCCTCTCTCGCTGTCTCTCTCTCTGTCAAATAAATAAATAAAATCTTTTAAAAATAAAATAAAATAAAATATGGTCCATGTTTTGCTCTGAGTATAATACTTATGTGTGTAGTTTATAGTGAATAATACAAGACAAATGACCAAGAAGTTTTGTACTCATGAGGTGTAAGGTGGGTCCTGCTCTATCAACTTCTGAGGTATAAAACATTCAGGAAAGTAGGAGATAATTCAAGCTGAAATAACATAGGAAGGCTCCTCATCTGGGAGGTAGTATTTGAGTTGGGTCTTAAAAGATAGAGGGAATTTAAATGTGCAAGGGGAAGAGCATTTCTGATAGGGAACAGCATGAGAACACGCAGAGCTGGAAGTGAACAGGCATGATATGTTTGAGATATACTAACAAGACCAGATTGACCTAAGGGATGGGTGTCTGTTAGAGTGGAATGTAAAATAAGGCCAAATGAATTCAACAGGAAAAGATGAGAAAAAGCCTTTAAAATAAGCAGGGAAACAGATGTGTTCAATAACAAAGGGGAAGACATTGAAGCCTGGGGAGGCAGGAATGACGTGGAGAGCACAAATGTCATGTGTAACCTAAATGGATGTTCTCTGGAGTGGCACAGTGTTGTTGAACCTCAAACGTGGGAAAAGACAACAGCTTCCTCCATGCCCTTCCCAGGGCAACCCAGGAATCGGAATTGCGTTCCGTATCAGGGGAATAGTTTAGAAGGAATAGAAAAGAGTACCTTCAGACAGAGCAGCTAGGACAGTGGAGGGCTTAGAGCCAGATTCACGAGTAGAAGTTGAAGGAAAAGAGAAGACTCAACAAAACTACCTCCAAATATTTGGGACAACATTTGCTCTGAGTGGCCAGACTTGGAGCACTGGGACCAGCGAAAATACAGGAGCACTGTCCCTATTTTGACTCCTTATAAGGAAGAACTTACTAAGAGTCAGAGCTGTCCTCAGGAGCTAGTGAATTCACTAGCAGAAATGTCACTGAGCAGAAATGTCACTTATCAGAAATGTGTGTGTGGGGGGGGTGGATACAAATATTGGACAGGGAGTTAGATGAACTATAATTTGAAGTCCTGCAAGCATGAGAGTCCATGCTCTTCAACACAACTCCAAGTCCTCAATATCTATAGCAGGAAGAACGACATTGGGTTCTGATCATTACCATTTCATAAAAACAGGCCCTTATTCTGGGGCCCCCACCAACACTCAAACTGTGAGCATCTGGAAGGCACTTTACTTTCTCCTACCACCTGCCACCAAAATACAGGGTACCAGGCTCACCCCATGTGCTAGATGCTCTGAGTGTAGGGTTAATGACTTCATAATGAAAATAGAACCCTTGTTCTTGCTGGTGAAGTGTGGTGGGTTTTTTGTTCTTTTAGTTTTGTTCTGGATGGGTACCAAATTTTTATAGCCAAGGAGGAAGAAGTAAGGAAGAAAAAAAATTACAATGTGATTCTAAGTGCCTTTACCACACATTTGATTAGCTCTCTAGGGGGAAGAATAAAAGCTTAATCCGATCATTTAGGAAGGTGCACACAAGAAAAGAGACTTGCTTAACTAATGATTAGGAAATGTCTCTGTGCTAGAAAGTATCCTCTTTGCCTTAAGTGGTGAGATAAGTACTATTATTATAGGGAAATTCACACTGTTACTGAGTCCATAACTGTAATATAACTGTGACTTGCGAAGCACGTCTCATTTTCCAAGACATTAAAGTCTTGGGAGCTTAATTTACTAAATGTGCAAAATCTCTACACTGCCGTTCATACACCAAGCATAACACAAGGGCCCCCAAAGGAGTCTTTGGGACAGAAAAGTCACCAGGAAGTTTTCTGAGTGAGTACACCAATATCCCCCACTTTTTCTCCATCTGCTTGTCTCTGCACCCTCTGTAGCTGGACTGAAATTTCATTCTCAAAGGTTGTCAATTACTTTCTAGTTACTACATCCAGTGAGTTTTTCCTTTGTTCTCAAATTCTATTGCTCTCTGCAGCATTGTATTCCACCACCTTTCTGACACCTCATGTTTCTTTGGCTTTTGAGCTGCTTTGCTCTTCTGATTTCTATTTCTCTGACAGCTCCCCTTCTCTAGTACATCGTGAGGTCAGAACTCCCAGGTGCTATTGTGATCTTGTTCCTTATCCATTTCAGACCCCACTCATTATGTACATTTTTAACCAACACATCTGTGTAGATGATTCCTGGAAGCGAAGAGCATCTTATTCACCTCTTGTATCTTCACATCTCAATGCGTATCTCATATATGGAGTCAAAATACAATGAATTGTGTTCACAGATGGAGCACTAAGTTCTTTTTATTTTAGATCTCCATTTCTCACTTAAACTTGGATCTTCTCAACCGCGAAATTGCTAAAACCGAATTAATCATGTTTAGTAAGTTCAACTGTCAGAAAGCTTCACTGTTGTCATTACCTCCCAGCCAGGAGAAAAATCACTTGGCTCCCTTTTCTGACTTTATTTCTTTCATTCATATTCAGAGTCTCAAATTCATCTTTGTCTTGCTTGATAGCCCACCCCCAGTCTGTGTCATCAGGCCTCTGTTCTACCACCCACTGCAATTGACATCACTAAGGTCACTGTTGACTTCCTAACTGCCAAGTCCAATGGATACTTTAGAGCTTTTATCTTTTTGGATCTCTTTTAGGACTATTGTCCATTACTTCCTTTTAAAAGCTTTTCTTTTGGTTTTTGTTTTTCTTACTCACTTCCTACTTCTCTGATTTCTCTTCTGTTTCCTTTGCCAGTGTTATTTCCCAAAATATGATTCTGGTGTTTTTCTCCAATGTCATACTTTCTCTTGATATTGGCAAATACACCTTTGATTTGACCAGGCTCTGTACCTCTATGATCCCCAAATAACATATTTCTAGTCCAGATTCCTCTGCTGAATTCCAAGCCTAAAAGACATCTTGACTTGGATGTTTACAGGAACATCAAAACCAGCACAACTAACATGGAACTGTATGGGTGACCAGCCCAGCACTGAGACAAGCTTGCCGCTCTTAAACCTTGTTTGGTTGTCTCCTTTAAACAAGTGGTGATTAGCATTTTTGATTTGTGTCTCTAAAATAATTTGGAAATACTACCGCCCTCCTTCACATTTTTAAGTTGATATCTAGAATTTTTTGTTATAAGTTTATATATTTCAAGAGATACAGTTTTTAACATAGCGTAAGGATCAACTTTTTTTTTTAGATTATTTATTTATTTATTTATTTGAGAGAGAGGGCACACGCATGCACTCAAGCTCAAGGGGGGAGGGCCAGAGGGAGATGGAGAAGCAGACGGCCTCCTGAGCAGAGAGCCTGACATGGGGCTCAATCCCAGGATCCTGGGATCATGACCTGAGCCAAAGGTAGACACTTAACCAGCTGAGAAACTCAGGTGCCCCAGGATCAATATTTTATTTTTATTTATTTATTTTTATTTATTGGATCAACATTTTAAAATAAAACTATCATAGCATTTAAAAAAAACTTATGCAATGGAATCTCAATTGCCAATTTGATACTCAGAATCATTCATTCGAAAATACATGGATGAACTTTTTCCAGTTTTATTGAGAAATAATTGACATACTTCACTGTAAAAATTCAAGGCTTACAGCATGACGGTTTGATTTACCTATATTGTCAAATGGTTAGGACAACAGGTGTAACTAACATCGTCTTCTCACAGAGATGTAATAAAAACAAAGGAGAAGAGAAAAGCAGAAGAAAAATGTTTCTCCTTGTAATGAGAACTCAGAATTTACTCTCTCTTTTTACTTTATCCTGGGTGATTCAGGTATTTCACCTTTTGAGTGACCCTGCCTTTCCCTTCCCGTTTGAATTCCTGCTCTTATGTTTTATTTTTTTTATATTTTATTTATTTATTTGTCAGAGAGAGAGAGAGAGAGAGCACAAGCAGGGGGAGCGGGAGGCAGAGGAGAAGCACCCTCCCCGCGGAGCAGGGAGTCCAACGTGGGACTCGATCCCAGGACCCTGGGATCATGACCTGAGCTGAAAGCAGACGCTTAACCGACTGAACCACCCCGGTGTCCCTGCTTTTATGTTTTAAAATTCACCAATAAAGAGTGAGCCCACCACCTCAAGGGGTCCCACCCGCCACCAGCTCTGCCACAGACTTGGTGACTTAAACAAAAGATTTTCTGTGTAAAGGATTTACTCTCAAAAACTTTCCTGTATATCCTACAGGTGTGTTATCTGTAATCATGTTGTACTAGTACTTATTTATCTTACTGGAAAGGTGCGCCTTTTGACCACCTTTCTCCAAGTCCCGCCCCCACCCCCACCCCCCCAACACTTTTTTAATGGTTAAAAATGTTATATAATTTCTCTTTGACCTTATGATTCCCATTTAACTTTCCCCATTTTAATGCTTGGAAATCTTCTACTGCTCACCATTCACACTTCTCTGAATCAAAAGTATAAATTGAAGTTGAAAAAAAAGTTTATTTTGATGCCTAAATATCTATGTGTTGAAAAGAGTTCTTTATGAGAATTGTAATTAATACGTAATCAACAAAAATGTAAGTATATTGACCTTTTAAATTAAATATAAAAAGTACATTATTTTATTGGAAATGTGTCACTTAATGAGACAGATGGGACTTTTATTGTTTTCCCCGATCAGTTCATGTATCTATGGTTCAACATAACATATTATTAGAATAAAATGGGGTTCAGCACCAATTCCATTCCTATCTTACTGTTTCTAATTTATATATCAAAAACAGCACTGCGACCTATCCTTTAAATGTGTATTTAGTGACCTAACAGGTGACAACCCTAGTAGGTCTCCTTTGAATTTCAAAAAACCTGGAAACCACCTGACGTGAATTAGTACTTGTTACCTCATCATTATAATCAACTGCAATATTTTAAATACTCCTCTTTTTTTTGGCACCCCAGAAAATTTTTCCTGAGTCAAAGCACTATGGGAATATTTGGAATAGGTGGGGATATGGTTTTCTCGTAAAGTGGAAGAAGAGCCTTTGAGAAAGGGGAGTTGGAGAGGGGCTAGTCTAAGGCCTTGACTGTGGGCTTGTCCTCAGGCAGATGGGTTTGGACCGGACATGTGTGGAAAGTCATTCGCTTCAAGTATTCATGCCCAAAGCTGGATGGCAGTAATGGCCGCTACTTGCTGTCCATTTGGTATCAGCTCCCCACTTCCCCTTTCCTAAAAAAGCTATAATTTGGTTCCAGTAGCTACCCCTGTCGTACAAGGCACAGGGGAACTTAACCCTGCCCAGATCCAGAGGAGAATCCTGACTCCTCGTAAGCCAATCAATGCGTGGGTCCCCGAGTAGTAGTTACTCACTCCTGCTATCTGAGTTGACCCCAGTCAGACTGGAGGTTTGTGAGGAGAGATTCCTCTCTCTGGTGGGATGTGAACAAGGAAGCATGCGGACCTCTAACTGCCGCTGGTAGTCATTTGGGGTCAACCAGGGGAACCCATAGTAGGATAGCTGTAGACTGGAAAGAGAGAAGGAAAGACACCAGGGCTTCAGATGAACCTGGGGCCTGCCTGACCTCTGCACTTTCTGTTACAAAGATAGTAAATTCTCTTATTTAATAAAACAGTGATCTGCACCCACATAGGCATGAGTGAGCAGATGAACACCTAGTATCAGCCAATCTGTATTTTCTCTTGCCGGGAACTTTGTAATACTTTTTTTTAAACTGATTTTCCCGTTTCTATTCTCTCTTCCTTGTCCCATCTATCCTATTTACACTGTCATCAGACTGATTTTTCTTTTTTTTTCTTTTTTGAGAGAGAGAGAGAGAGAGAGCATACAAGCATGGGGTGGGGGAGGGGCAGAGGGCGAGGGAGAGAGAGAGAGAATCATAAGCAGACTCCAAGCCCAATGCGGACCCCGATGAGGGACTCAGTTTCACAACCCTGAGATCATGGCCCAGGTCGAAATCAGGAGTCAGATGCTTAACTGACTGAGCCACCCAGGTGCCCCAGACTGATTTCGTTTTTTAAACACCTCTTTAACAATCTTTCAGAGATTCCCACAATTTATAGAATAAAATCCACGCTTCCTGGCTTTGGTATTCCATGTTCTGCAAACTCTGTCACTTGTTTACATTTCCAGTCATCTCTTAAAACCCCCCAGTTTATGAAAAGCAGTGTGGCACATGAAATAAAAGCACTGGGACCTAAGTTCACAGCCTGACTTCCCTGTTTACCACCTCTATGATCTTAGGCAAGTTAGTTAACCTCTCCGAGCCTTTGTTTTCTCACCTGTAATCTTTAGGTAATGCTATGTACCTCGAAGGGTCATTGTGTTGGTTATAATTGTGGGTAAAAAAATGTAGAGTTCAGAGGTCATTCCAAAAAGTAGCACTAGGGGCGCCTGGGTGGCTCAGTTGGTTAAGCGACTGCCTTTGGCTCAGGTCATGATCCTGGAGTCCTGGGATCGAGTCCCGCATCGGGCTCCCTGCTCAGCGGGGAGTCTGCTTCTCCCTCTGACCCTCCCCCCTCTCATGCTCTCTCTCTCTCATTCTCTCGCTTTCAAATAAATAAATAAATAAATCTTTAAAAAAATTCAAAAAATAGCTCTAGTTGTTCTTGTTGTTGTGTTCTAGCTTACGTAGCAGCCATTTCTAGGCTACTTGCCTTTGTGTAAACATGCAAATCTATTGCAACCACCCGGAATGCCCCCAACTGCCACTCTTTTCTCTTCCTTCTCCTGTCTGGAGAACTTCTACTTTTGATTCCATACTATCCAGATGTCACGTGCGCTATGCAGCCTTCCCAGGGATCTTGGCAGAAGTTCACCCTCTGTGCTCCCATAGCGCTTCAGATCGACCACGACGATTTATATATCTGCTACTAGTCCGTGGAATTCTGGATGGCTTGCATTTCATCTCATTCATTTTTGAAGCTCCATGACAAAGAATGGTGCCTGATCTGTTGAAGGAATGAGAAGAACACAGATTACGGCATGTGGAAAATCTACCCAGGAAATATCTTGAAGAAACTCCGTGCCTTATGGCAGCCCCATTGGTAGTTACACCTGATCTTTGTGTACTTCCTCACAGTTTATGAAGCACTTTACACATTTTATCTTAAACAATAAAATCCTTAACCAATCCTACAAGGTGCTTTTGTGATTATCTCTACATTAGGAGGTCTAAAGGGGTGAGGGATCAGCCCTGATCAACAACCAAAAAGTGTCAGACTCAGAACACAAAGCCAACCTTTCCCAAAAGAATTCTGTGCATGATTTGGGCACCAAGCCAGTCAGTATTTGAGAGACAATGGAGTCCAACGTGGACTTTATGTATTATGGATTACCAAGAATATTTCTCCAACCCTTCATAGTACCAGAGTACCATACTGAATGGCGCAGCTGCAAGAGTGTTCAAATGAAAGTTGAGAGATCTGGGTTGTAAACTTTTTTCTGTTACCAAGAAGTTTGGGGCCCATTTATGTGACTTTTCTGGGCATGGAAGAAGTTTTCAAGATGATCTCTAAGGCTCCTTCTGGTTTTAAAAATCCTTAGTTAGTTGGGACGCCTGGGTGGCTCAGTTGGTTAAGCCTCTGGCTTTTGATTTTGCCTCAGGTCACCATCTCAGGATCGTGAGATCAAGCCCCATGTTGGGCTCCACGCTGAGCATGGAGTCTGCTTAAGATTCTCTCTCTCCCTCTCCCTCTGCCCCCACCCCCCCCGCTTGTACACTCGCTCTCTCTCTCTCTAAAAATGAATGAATGAATGAATGAATAAAATCTTTAATTAGCAGGTAGCTGCAGTATGACTGGCTACATATATTTCAGTAGTGTTCTCTAGTTTTAGACAGACTGATAGAAGGCAAAGTTGTAATTTTATGGAAAAGAGGCGATGGCAGGAAAGGAGAGAAACGGAGCATTCTAATCCTACAACCTATGCTGGCCATTGTCATTTGCCTCAGTCTGGCTCCAGAGATTTCATGAGGAATGAAAACAAAGCCCCGTTCTTTCCCTGTATAATGAGATAAAACGCCGTTGTCTCTTCTCTTGCCATTAATTCCTTTAGAAACAGAATAAATTGATTTGATAACTTTGATCAAAGAGGATGCATCCTTTTCCCTCCATAGACCTCTTAACTTCCAGGGTCAAAGAAGAAATCAGAGAAAAATTGGTTTTGAACTCTGCTTCTTAGAACAGCTTATACTGCATTTTAATTTAATTTGTTAGAATTTCACCTTTTGCCTTTGACTGATTAGATGAAATAAAATTAAATCTGGGGGATCTATGTTGCAAAGATGGCTTAATTCTTCCTTCTGAAGTTGAACTGTCAAGGCCATAGACTACCCTCAGGTAACTTCCCAGATTACCTCCTGCAGTGCTGGCTTCTAAGTGTGTGTCTGATATAAAAATAGACCCAGAGCTCTCTTAATAGCAGAGCTAGACTGCCTGCTAAGATAGTTCTGCACTGTGTGCATTTGCAGCAGTGGGAACTCATCTGTTTGGCCCCAGCATTTTCGGCTGATTATTGGAATCATACAGTAATCCAAACCTTGGGGCCTAGGGCAGAGCCTGGGACACAACAGCTGTCAACAAATATTTGTTAACTAAACTAACCTAGTCTAGTCTTTTTTTTTCCAAGTATCAATCATTTATTTATTTTTTTATTATATTATGTTAATCACCATACATTACATCATTAGTTTTTGATGTAGTGTTCCACGATTCATTGTTTGCGTATAACGCCCAGTGCTCCATGCAGAACGTGCCCTCTTTAATACCCATCACCAGGCTAACCCATCCCCCCACCCCCCTCCCTTCTAGAACCCTCAGTTTGTTTCTCAGAGTCCATAATCTCTCATGGTTCGTCTCCCCCTCCAATTCCCCCCCTTCATTCTTCCCCTCCTGCTATCTTCTTCTTTTCTTTTTTTTTTTAACATATAATGTATTATTTGTTTCAGAGGTACAGATCTGTGATTCAACGGTCTTGCACAATTCACAGCGCTCACCATAACACATACCCTCCCCAATGTCTATCACCCAGCCGCCCCATCCCTCCCACCCCCCACCACTCCAGCAACCCTCAGTTTGTTTCCCGAGATTAAGAATTCCTCATATCAGTGAGGTCATATGATACATGTCTTTCTCTGATTGACTTATTTTGTTCAGCATAATACCCTCCAGTTCCATTCACGTTGTTACAAATGGCAAGATTTCATTCCTTTTGATGGCTGCATAATATTTCATTGTCTAGTCTTCTTTTTAATACAGGAACCCTTCCGCAGGATCCCTGACATGACCATCGAGCTTTGGATCAAACACTTCACTGGCCAGGAACGTCATGAGATAGCTTGCTTATTCTAATATTTTCTAACATTTTATCGAATCTAATATAAATATATAATATTTAGTAAATATCTACTATTTCTAATATTGTTCTAATATTTTCCTCCCTGCCCCCATGAATCCCTGTTCTAGAATCAGAGAACAGTAGCATTTGATAGAAATCCTCCTGTTGGCAAACTGTCAGTTCTCATTGACATCTGTTGTTTGTAATCTGTTTGATTTCCCCCCCCCACCCCTCCTATTTCTAACATCTTTGTTCTCCTTTAGGGAACCCATAACTTCTCCCTAGTCCTGTTTCTAACGTTTGTAGGCCCAGGAACAAGAGTTAAAATGGAGGCAGCCCATCCCAGTTACATAAAATATGCTCTACGATTTTACTTTCAGAATGCCCCAATTTTTAATTTTGTGCAAAATTGTGTTTTTTTTAAAAAAAGATTTACTTTTATTTATTTTTGGGCGGGGAGAGGCAGAGGGCAAAGGAGGGAGAGCCCTAAGTATATTCCATGCTGCTTGTGAAACCTGACGGGGGGGGGAGGGGGGCTGGATCTCATGACCCTGAGATCACCGCCTGAGCTGAAACCCAAGGTCCCATGCTTAACCAACTGAGCCACCCTGGTGCCCCAAAACTGTGGTTTTTAAAAGACTAAAAGTCAGCAAAAAAAAAAAATCAAATGCAACCGAATTTAATTATATTTACACATGTCTGGGTGTGATGTTGAAAGACTGGCAATGTCCAGATGCACAGTAAATTACATATTTCCTAAATTATTACATGTTTATTCCACAAAATATATTTGTCCTGTTTTCATCCTAGCACAATCACTAATTATGTTAGCATAATTAATGTTTTCATATAATTTGTGTCCTATTGATGATAATCTAAAGCAGGGATCAGCAAACTTTTTCTTAAAGGGCAAGATAGTAAATATTTTAGCCTTATGTGCAGTCTCTGTCTCAATAACTGTACTCTGGTATTGTATAGCGAAAGCAACTCTAGACAATGCATAAAGTAATGAGCATGGAATGTGTGCCAATAAAACTTTATTTACAAACACAGGCAGGCAGTAATCAGTAGAGCTTGTCAACCCCTGTTCTAAAGGAATTAAAAATAAAATAGAATTTTAGTAAAAATGTATAAAACTTAGGGGCACCTGGGTGGATCAGTCGTTAAGCACCTGCTTTTGGCTCAGGTCATGATCCCAGGGTCCTGGGATCAAGCCCTGCATCGGGCTCCCTGCTCGGCAGGAAGCCTGCTTCTCCCTCTCCCGCTCCCACTCCCCCTGCTGTGTTCCCTCTCTCACTGTGTCTCTCTCTTTCAAATAAATAAAATCTTTTAAAAAAATTTATAAAACTTAAATGTCTATCAAGAAACTAAAAATATATAACAAAATAAAATTATTTTCATATTTTTTCACAAATATTAGTTTTTCTTCTAAAATAGTCAAAATTATCTTTAAATGAAAAGACTAGGGGTGCCTGGGTGGCTCAGTCGGTTAAGTGTCTGCTTTTGGCTCAGGTCATGATCTCAGGGTCCTGGGATGGAGACCGAGCCCCCGGGGGCTCCCTGCTCAGCAGGGAGCCTGCTTCTCCCTCTCCCTCTGCCCATCCCCCCACCCCTGCCCCGCTCATGTTCTCTCTCTCTCTCTCTCTCAAATAAATAAAATCTTTAAAGGAAATTGAAAGACCAAACATAAATTCTAATTTTAAGTAAAAATTGTTTAAACAAAGCTGAAATTTTAACTTGGGGGGGTAGATTTTGCATACATCTTACTAACATCTCTTACAAGAAATAAAATTACCCACAACTCTAATGTTTAGTGACCATGCAGCTGCCTATGTAAAGATTTAATATCATACTTTATGCATGCTACCTTTATATTTATATCTCTATCCAGGTCTATATAAATATTAAGAGTAGTATGCATCATTTCATATTATAAAATGTTGTTCAGCCACGGGCTTGTGGTTGTGAAGCTCATTTGTGAGTTATCTATGGAACCATAAAAAGAAAGACAAAGAGAAATAAGAAAGTGGGTAATTAGTGCTAGTGGGAACAAATATTTCAGAATTCATACCATGTAAGAGGAAGAACATGACAATTCATAAAATAATAAAACATGGAATTGCCTAAGTGCTTGTCCTATTACCCCAGGAATTCTGTCACCGAAATCCTCTGCTTACTCCACAGTATTAACTGTCTCCAATGTCAGGGACAGCATAACCCACAAAAAATAGCATTCTTTTTCTTTTTCCTTTTTATATTTTTTAAATCTCTATTCATTTGACAGAGAGAGAGAGCACAAGCAGGGGGAGGTGCAGGCAGAAGGAGAGAGAGAAGCAGGCTCCCCACTGAGCAGGACCCCCCCCCCCCGGATTCAGGGCTCAATCCCAGGACCCTGAGATCAGCATCTGAGCCGAAGGCCGACACCGACTGAGCCACTCAGGCGCCCCCAAAACTTAGCATTCTTAATGAGGTTTTTCTTTTGTTTTAAGGACACAGGTTAAGATACGTGAGAAAATTTCTTGTGCCTGACTGGTGTTAGTCACAGGAATGGATGTTTAGGTTTATGGGTTGTGCAGTGCCAATGTTGAGAACTGTTCCCACGTGACAGAGTGTTCTTGAGTAACTATGGGGTGTGTGTGTGTGTGTGTGTGTTTGTGATATGCGGAGTTCTCTAAAGTGTGAGTCCAAGGTGGGGGACTGGCCAATATCCATTTTCCATTCCCTGGGATTAGGTAATAGATTCAGGGTTGGGGAGGCAATACGAGTCAGAATAATGAGGTCAACTTGAGAGTTTTATTGGAATTAGAAGGAAAACGAAGCCCTTTTCACATGGTATAGTTACAGTGGGGGCTGCAAGTTTCGAGCCGCTGGCTGTCATCACATGGAGAGACCTTGCCTGAGGATGAAGACAGACAGAGACAGTCAGGGCCCAGAGATAGAGACTGAGTCACAATGTCATTATTTGAGGCTTTGGCTCCTGCTGTGTCTGAAACCTGACATATTCCCAGATTTTTCAGTTATGGAAGCTATGAAGTTTCTTTTCTGCTTAAACCAGTTTCACTTGGATTTCTATCATTTGCAGCCAGGAAGACTCCAATTAATATATGATATTCTGGACACTGGAATCCATTTATTTAATGACTCCCTCAGAATTACCTGGTCTCCTCTGCCTTTGACGATTTCTCGAAAATTAGATCTGATGTCCACACAGTACCTACTCTCCACTCTCTACTCTTAGGAACTCCTCAGATCTTGCACAGCAATTTGGGAAAGAATTACTGGTAGACTTTACTGGTCACTCTACCAGAGGAGGTAAAATACAAATGTTAATTGCTTCAGGGTCAAGATATATGGTATTGCCTTGCCATCATGTGTACTAACCTCTTGGGTCTAACCATTAATGACTGTAGTAATGGTTCCAAGTCTTCAGGCCTCCCTGTACCTATGTCCTTTCTCATGTGACTTCATAGAGTCCTCCGCCTCTGACTCTGGGTTTGGCATGGCTTTGACCAATGAAGATATTAGCAAAATTTTCAAGGCTTGAAAGACACTTGTGCATTTCCATTTACTATTCTTGCCTTCTGTCATTACCATAAGAAGATTATGACCTGGCTACCCTGGTAGAGGGTAAGAGACACACAGAACAGAGTTTATTCCCTCCAGTCATGCCAATGGAGCCCTAGATCAGCCATCAGCCAGCCGACACCATGCAGAAGAGGGCGCCCAGCCAAGATAACTAGGGTGACCACACCAACCTGCAGTAGGCTGTTGACACATAAGTGAGCCCAGCCTAGATCAGGTAAACCCCACAGACTCATGAGCTACGTGTTTATTGTCATATGCTACTGAGATTTTGAGATTTTTTTTTTCACAGACCATTATTAAAACAGTGGATAACTGATATACCAGTCGAAAAGTGCTACCTCTGGTAGGTTCTGTCAGCTTTGTTAGACTCTCAGTTTGGGTCTTTCAGATGCTAAGAAAAAAGAGACTTAAGGGGCACCTGGGTGGCTCAGTCGGTTAAGCATCTGTCTTCAGCTCAGGTCATGGACCTGGGAGTCCTGGGATCAAGCCCCACATCCTCAGGGAGGCTGCTTCTCCCTCTCCCTGCCACTACCCTGCTTGTGCTGTCTGTCCGTCGGTCTCTCTGTCAGAAAAATAAATAAGGTCTTAAAAAAAGAGAGACTTGAAATATTACCTCTCTGGAGTTCAGATGCAACTGTACAATTAGGAGTTATACTTAAGAGTGATCAAAAGTTTCTTGAAGCACAAGGAAAAAAAAAGAAGCAAAGCATCTAGATCAAAAAGGAAGAGCTAAAACTGTCTTTATTCACAGAAGACATGGTTGTGTATGTAGATAATCCTCGTATTTGCATAGCTGTTCTATATTCTATATCTTACAGATCTCATATCTTAATCCAAAGGATTCTAAATTCATCGTATGTTATATCTGCCAACTCTCGGTGGCTTGCATTTTATGTTTAGTGATGTTTGTGAGTTCACTGTCAAAATAGGTGAGACATTGGGGAGCTTAAGTTGGGGATGGAGACATTTCCTTACAGGGAAGATTTGCTTTTGCTTTTGCTTTTGCTTTTGCTTTCACTTTTGACAGTGACTAGAGGGTGCATCTGATCTGGGACTGTGTCAGTGAACTTGCCCCCACCTCTCGTACCCTCCTTGCTCTCCCTTGAGGGCTTCAATTCATGGTGGAGCCCCAGACTTCCTTTCCTCCCCCTAAAGGCTGGCCCAAACCTCAGCATCCTGGCAGTACCACTATCCATCCTCCGATCGATCTGGCTTGACCTCTCTCTTTCTCGTTCACATTCTCTCTCTTTTTGCTTATGTCTTTCCTCTTGTGAGCCTGGTAATGTCTCAAATAACATATCCTACCAGGCTTTGCTGCTTTGTAGCAGGTGCCCCTTGGAGCACACCGTCAGATATTGCCAGAAAAGGAAGAAGTCTGCCTTGTCCCCTTTCCCCCTGCTTTTCTCGTCCCTAACACGGGGTATTGCCTGCAGATACAAAAACCCTAGTGCCTGCTCAGGGCAGAAAAAATGTCAGTAGCTCAGTCTTCCCATCTGGTGAGGCTTGGCACTGAGACATATTACTACACAGTAATGAGTATCTGATGTGATCAGGCTGGGTTTGGATGCTGACATCTCCGATAAATAGCTATTTGGAGTCCCCACTTCGTTTCAGGCCCCAGAATGGGGCTCTAGCTTTGGATCTGACCCCCAGTTCTGAAGTTAGTCTATTAGCCTGCATCATGCCCATAATCTCTTCGGGATTAGAATGTTGGCCCAAACCCCTGCCGACCTAACAGGGACTCTTACCATGCTCAGCTCTTCCCAACTCTCTCCCTACGTAGATGGGATTCTAATCACTATAACCCTGGTTATTTCTGGAAATGAACAGATCTCTTAGAATCATAATGCAGCTTATTTTTCCCCAACATTCTTACCTGGCCGCCTAGAATTTCACACTTCTGTGTCCAGGAAAGAGAATACTTTCCGGGTGTCAATACTTTTTTCTGAATTACAGCTAAGTTTTCTTGATCTGTAGACACTGGGTGGGCCTACCCAGGTGTCCTTAAACAGCTCAGGCTCTCTAGCTAAGACAATTTCTCCAGTCCCGTCTGGGCCCCGTTCATTCACCCAGACTTCTGCTACTGCTCCCTAACTCAAACGAACTCCCAAGACTCACCTCAAATGCCATCAACTTCAGGAAGACTCCCCTGACCTTTCTCTTCTCCCCAAGCTGGATGGATTTGTTCATTGCTCAAGGATCCCTTGTTTTCATTCCATTTATTTCACACTTGCCCTATAATCCTCTTCATCTCACCCTTCTTACTGGATTGCAAATTTCTTCAGGGAGGTGTCTGACATCTTGTCACTCCTGAGGCTTATGAACGGAAAATAGAATTGAATTAAAAAAGAAAACCGTATTCTTAACATCATCATTTTTTATAATTGTATTCCCCACCCCAGCCCTTAGACAGGAGAGGGCTTAATAGTTCAATGAACACAGACACAATTATTTAATCTTTCCTGGAAAGAAAGTTCCCTTTCTCTCCATAGCAAAAAGACCAATCTTGGGTTAGGAAAGAACGGAGGAGGAAATGGGTCTCAAGATTGGGGGACTTTGGGAATTCAGAGAGAGCAAGCCTTGTGTTTCTGGTGTCAGGGAAAAATGCTTGTGCTGGGAGCAGACACCAACAGCATACGAAATGATAGTAATAAAGCAAGGGCCAGACACTCGGGCTTTGACACCTGTAACTAAGAGATATTTCTGCAGCCCAGCCAAGGAATCATGTTATCATTTCCTTTATTATTAAGCAGCTGGTGCTCCCGAGATGCCCCAAGCTTTTACTTCCTTTCTGCTCTTTTAGCAGTGGTATTTATTATTGCTGTCTTCTCCCATTTGTCTCCTGGGATTATCATCCTACATGACTCTATGTCTCCAGAGTAAACTGCTCCTTTGGAGGGTGTAAAAAATGCTAGATCCTCAGCAAGAGAAATAGGTTTCTAGCATGGACTCAGTGACTGAAGCTCCAATAAAATTAGAAGCCAGTCTCTTGGCAGAAGCCTGGCCATTTCAATAATCTTTGGACTTCAGAGTCCCCCCCTCTTCCATGGGCATAGTCAAAGGAAAAGGATCTCCTCAGAATCTTCTGAAAGCCCTTCTACTCACTGCAGCAACTGGCTCCACTCTGTGTGGGCCTAGTGATAGGCACGTTTTCTGTGCTCAGTTAAGGAGAGTCACATTCCTACTGCTTTTGTGGGTAGTGCAGGAAAAAAAGAAATACCGTATGCAAATGGTACACAGCCTAGGAAGGAGTGGGCCAACCAAATCTGTGGCTTGGAAGCCTTGGGGATGATGAGTTAGACTATAAGCATGGTGAAATAGGCTAGAGACATAAATCCTGGTGCTAGAGTTCTTTCAGCCATAGTCATTATACACTCCTGACCCCCCTCACCCTGGCCAGAGGGGGTTGGAGATGGGCTGCAAAGTATGTGTGTTGCATCCCGTTAGAGCTGCCTGAGAAGGCAGCTCACAAAAATGGGAGCCAGTTGAGACATTAGAGGGAAGGCTATTAGGGAGATATTAAATCATAAGGGATTGTCTTAAGTCATACCCTAAAGAGAGGCATATGGTATCAACAAGTAGGAGAAGGCCAAGGCCAAAGGTCTAGCAGGGCTCCTTTAGAATTTGACCCCGGGGTGCTCCAGTGCGTGTGTGTTTTTTTTAATAAATATAAAAATTAAAAATAAATTATATTTGCTTGAAAACCAATCACCGGTCTTTCCAAAATGGATTGTGAATCTGACGCACGGTACTTTCTCTCCTGGGGCCACCCTTGCAGGAGCCACCAAGTTTGCTCCCCTGAGCAAATGCACCTTGCATCTCTAACCAGTTTCCCTGTGTCCACTCCTCCACTCCCTAACTGCTCTCCACATAGCGGCTGGGGTCATCTTCTTAAGAAGTAATTTGAGGGGCGCCTGGGTGGCTCAGTTGGTTAAGCGACTGCCTTTGGCTCAGGTCATGATCCTGGAGTCCCAGGATCGAGTCCCGCATCGGGCTCCCTGCTCAGCAGGGACTCTGCTTCTCCCTCTGACCCTATCCCCTCTCATGTGCTCTCTCATTCTCTCTCTCAAATAAATAAATAAAATCTTAAAAAAAAGGAAGTAATTTGAATCCTGTCATTGTGCTGCTAAAATTCTCAAACCGCTTCCCATTCACTGGAGACAAAATCCGAAATCCGAACTCCCGCCCCCAGTCTACAAGGCTCTGCAAAGATGCCCACTTCCCCAGTTCGCTCCCCGACTCTCCCTTCCCTCCCTGCTGGATGTCAGACACTGCAGCCTCCTTTCGGTTTCTGAAACTGGCCGAAGTCGCTCAAGCTCTTTGACTTTGCCCTTTTATTTTCTCTTCCTCAAACAACAACTCCTGGATCTCCACAGGTCTGGCTCTTCATACGGGCTCAGCTCAGGTACCTTGAGAGGAGCTTTCCCCATCCTCTGGCAAGTTCACAGCTGTGCTTCATTTTCTTCTTAACACTTGCCCTTATCTGAAATTGTTTACATGTTTATTTTCGGATTCTTCCCAGTAGACTCTGAAAGAGATGTTTACTTATTTATGAGAGAGAGAGAGAGCGCACACGCACATGAGAGAGAGCACAAGTGGAGGGTAGGGGAGGCACCGAGGCAGAGGGAGAAGGCAGGCTCCCCACTGAGCAGGGAGCCTCATGTGGGACTTGATCCCAGGACCCCGGGATCATGACATGAGCCGAAGGCAGACGCTTCACTGATGGAGCCACCCAGGCGCCCCTGAGAGAGAAGATACTTGTCTTGTTAACTCAGGTGTTATCCCAGGTGGCAGATTCTCAATTAATATTTGTTGAATGAATGAATGATGTACGCAAGGATTTAATAAGCGTACTTTGATGTCCGTGGTAAGCCTATCCGAACGGTAAGTTCATTTATATTGGCACGACTGGTTCTTAGGGACTCCAGTTTGACTCCGCTTTGGTAGCGTTCAGTTACGTATTTAATCATCTCTCCTAGCGCTGTTAGAGATTCTCCAGTCTCTGCTTTTCTGGAAATTAAAATGGAATTCGGGGTTTTGGTCTTTCGCTTTCCCACGATTTCCCAGAATTATCAATGCGGGTCTGAGATTGCTTTAGGTATTTATTGCAGCACTTTTGAATGGGTCTATCTGAGCCTGGACACATGACCTGTAGAAGAGTGACTGCAGGCTCTCCCTAGGGCCTTTTCGCTGAATTGGGGTTTCCCTTCCTGGTTCTTCTCTTGTGCCTCCTAAGTCTGTAGGACCCACAGGAGAGGCCTTTCACATGGTGGTTTACAGTCAGTCGGTAAGCAATTCCCAGGACTGACTCTGCAATGACCTCCTGGGTTCCTGCTGTGCCCCTTACCTGCCTGAACAGGCAGATGGGGAAACAGGTGTTAAGATCTGGATTCTGGGGCACCTGGGTGGCTCCGTCCGTTAAGCATCTGCCTTAGGCTCAGGTCATGATCCCCGGGTGTTGGGATCGGGCCTCATATTGGGCTCCCTGCTCCGTGGGGAGCCTGCTTCTCTCTCCCTCTGCCTCTCCCCCTGCTCATGCTCGATCATGCTCTCTCTCTCAATAAAGAAATAAAATCTTAAAAATAAAAAAGACCTGGATCCTGGCTACCTGAGTTTGCATCCCAGCTCTGCCACATGCTGGTGATGTAAACTTGGTCTTGGCTTTTCTCATCTATAAATGGTCCTGACCTTGTAAGTTGCCCAGTAAGTACCCAGCTCCTCGGGGACAGGACCCCCCCCTTTGTTCTCTCTAGTCCATTCGGGAGCGGGATCCAGAAGCTGGGCACCCCCACAGACCTCCCTATTGCTGACTGCACTCCGCCCCATCGCCTGTATCATTGTACTCCACCTTTCATCTCCTCTTTGGGGACCTCCCTGCTCGGATTGCTGCCTTAGTACCTGTCACAGTCCTCTCCACATGCCATGTACCGTCTCCCTGGATGGGCTTTTCTCATTGCGTGCTGTTGTGCCTCTCCCCAAGCACAGGCCCTACTCCTGGCAGAAGACTTAACTTTTGGGTCCTAGACTTTGTTTGGAATGTCCTACAGCCAAACCAATTCTGCTAGCCCCTAACATTAGGTGGAGCGACGGGTGGCAGAGGACTTATCAAAGGACAGGGCATTTCGGCGTCAGTCATCACTGCTGAACAGCTTCGGTGATTGCCTGTGGGTGTGTGTGCTGTACTTAGTGCTGCTCAAAGCCATCCAATCAAGACTCAGCACCCACTTCTGAGATTTATAGTACAGCCCAAGATCCCAGGTTGACCTCCTAATTCTGCTTTTCCCTCACGTGTTCCGACCTGGTTTCTTTTTTGGCCTTGTCTTATTTCTTTCAGGCTAGGGGAAATTAGAGCCAGGGAAAGCCTTTTAAAAAAAAGGCTCTAACCTGCTGTGTTCTCAGTAGCCACTGCCTGTCAGGAATAGAGCCTGACACGGTTGAGGAGTTGGATAGATTTTCTCTTTGAGACACTTCATGTTCCAAAGCTTATTAGCCATATTTCTGATGAGCTAATTGCCTGGCACCCCGTACGGGTTCGCTAAGTTTTTTTTTTTCTTTGTATTAATTAAAAGAGGAAAACAGAGTCAGAAGCAAATAAAGACCTAACCTTAAGATTGGCAGTCAACGGCAGCTCAGAGACTCTGTGAGCGTAGGACAGGTTACTTCTTAGAACCCAGACTTTGAGTACTCGCTTTGAGTCAAAGGGGAGCTCAGGAGTCACCTCTCCAGGGTCAGAGACTTTGGCCCAGCATCCTGCATAAGTGCCCAGTGTGTCACCCCAAGGGGTGGAGTCCTGGAGAATGGGAGTTCTGTGTTTTGGAGACATGAGGAGCTGTTCCAGTGGAGGAATATAGGGCATAGGGAGCCACCTTGGGCTCTTTCCCTATTCTCTCCTTGGAAAAGCATCCCTCGGAGGAGTCTTTCCATTTCAAGCAATATGGAAGAAATCTCTTAGGGTCCATCTAATCCAATGCTATCATTTTATAGATGAGAAAAGTGAGGCCTAAAGAAGGGAAATAATGATCCCAAGTTCAAACAGCTTATTTCCAGTGAACTTTGGACTTGAGTTTGGGCTTCCTGAGGCCTAGGTTTGTATTTATTTACCACCTAAGGCTGCCAATCATCTATATCCCACCCATATCCTTTTGCCTCTATTTCTCAACAACGTGTCACAACACCCAGTGGGGAAAGAGTAGAAGAAGCCATTTTAATCCCTGAGGTCAAATGTGCTTCCTAAAAAAAGGCCTGGAAGCGCCTCACCCTCTCTGTGGCTGGACTCCTGGTAGAGCCTTGTTTCAATGCCAATAGATCCTGCTGGGTTGGGCGATGCCCATTGTCAGGGAAAAGTCCCAACTGGATTAACAGGTGTGGTTCATGGACTGAATCCCACTGCCCTCACCTGAAAGCAGGCTTCTCAGAGCACAAGTCCGCAGGTGATACCGACCAGATGGGTGCTCCCAGGAGGAGGAGAGGAAGAGATGTCCCCTGCTTGTCACCCCTCCCCCAGCCACTCTGGCTTCTCTTTGTGCTGGGCTGACAAGGGGCAGCTGGAGACATTGGCAGGGAGATAAGCAGAGAAATTAGCTAAGGGCCTGTGGGCAAAGGCCAGCTTGGAGGAGCAGAAATGACGGTCCCAGAGCACCCTTCCCTCAGAGGCAGGCCCTTACCCTGGGGTCTAACTATTCAGTAAGCTGGTGTCCACAGCCCTTGCCAGAGCAGCTAACAATACCCTGGCTAGCCACCAGCTCTCCCGCACGTGGACTCTGGCAGCAGTCTCCCTGTTTAAATCCTTGCTCTGCCCTTACTAGCTAGGTGATCTTGGGCACATTACTTCACCTCTGGGCGCCTCGTTCTCCTTATCTACCAAAGGAGATAATGGTACCTATCCCATTGCATGACTCCTAATTAAATGAGTAAATAAAAGTAAACTACATCTGTTACCGGCGACCAGTTTCTAGGCCAGAGCAAGAGAGGAACAAGCTGGAACCCAAAAGCCAAGGCACAACTACGACCTGGACTAAAGGGAGACCCAGCACCACCAGACGGTGGACCTGAACTAACGCGAGTCCTGGCTCGAAGAGACTTCCAGCTCAGGTTCCCACTCGGGTCCAAAGTGCTAATGAGGGGAGTGCTTCATCCTGATTGGTTGGAATGGCCTCATTCTGATTGGTTAGAACGGCCTCATCCTGATTGGTTGATATTGGCGGGCAACACAGGCTCTCATTGGCTCTTTTTGGAGCCGGGGTCCTCTCTTTTAAGTCCCGCTTGTAGAGGGGCCCATGCTGGACGCCTCCTGGTTTTGCAATAGTAGCCGTTGGTAAGCGCCCCACGTGTGTGATGTTTTTCACTTGGAGCTTGTTCACATGATCCCTTGTCTCGCTTCTAACGGTGCGTGAAATTTGTAGGCATTAACTATAGCATACGTCCTTTTTTGGTGCTTTTTTTAGAAAGTGAAGGTTTGTAGCAGCGCTGCACCAAGCAAGTCACTGGGCGCCATTTTCCAAAGGCATTTGCTCACTTCCTTCTCTGTGTTACATTTTGGTAATTCTCTCAATATTTCAAACTTTTTCATAGTATTATATTTATTATGGTGATGTGTGATCCGTGATTATGGCTCCCTGGAAGCTCAGATGATGGCTAGCATTTTTTTTTTAGCAATGAAATATTTTTAAATTAAGGTATGGGCATTAATATTATTTTTTATATACAATGCTGTTGCATACTGAATAGACTATGGTGTAGCATAAATATAACTTTTGTATGCAGTGGGAAACCAAAACATTAATTTGACTCACTTTATTGCAATATTTGCGTTACTGCAGTGGTCTGAAGTGGAGCCTGCCTGGAGGTGTGCCTATGAGGATCTGCTTTTATTATTATTTATTATTATTATTATCATCATTAAGTTTTAATAAGTTTCCTACACAGGAAAAACTAAACATTTGGCCTGAAATCTATGAGAGGCAGAGGCAGAGGGACTCCAGCTCCTGGAACCCCTGCACAATGACTGGATATCCCAGGGACTCTTCTGGCCTTTCTGTGGCTTTTTGTGTCCCGCCGCCCCTCCCCCCCCCCAGCCATTTGCCCTTTGCAGGGACTGGTTTGGTCATGGGAATTTTTCGGGGGCATTCTTCAAGGAGTGACATGTTTTCTGATTCTTGAAAGCATCAAGATTTCAAAATTTAGAAAGTGCCTATCTTGCTAGAGTGACTGAGTGGTAGAGTAAGCCTTTGATTCCAGATGTAACTCATTTTCTACCTGTTTGACCAGAATAGGGTTACCTCTGAGCCTTAGTTTCCTCAAGCAAATTGGGAGAAGTGTTTGATCTATCTCACAGGACTGTTTGCAATCCAAAAAGAATATGTTTGAAATGTTACATTCAGATATGAAACCGTTGGGATTATTATTTGTCACAGATAAAAGATTAGGTTCCCATGTTAAATACTTAACTGTGTGGCTTTGGACAAGATACTGAAGCTTTGTTAAGACTTAGCTTTCTTGGGCACCTGGGTGGCTCAGTCGGTTAAGCATCTGCCTCCGGCTCAGGTCATGATCTTGGGGTCCTGGGATCAAGTTCCGCATCGCTGCATTGGGTTCCCTCCTCAGTGAGGAGTCTGCTTTTCCCTCTCCCTTTGCCCCACGCTCACCCCATTCATGTTCTCTTTCTCTAGCTCTCTCTCAAATAAGTAAACAAAATCTTTAAAAAAAAAGATTCTTTTCCTCTTCCTCTGCCCCTCTCCCCACTTGCATGCACTCTCAAAAAAAAAAAAAAAAAAAAGGCGACTGGGTGGCTCAGTCATTAAGGGTCTACCTTCGGCTCAGGTCATGATCTCAGGGTCCTGGGATCGAGCCCCACATGGGACTCCCTGCTTGGCGGGAAGCCCGCTTCTCCCTCTCCCACTCCCCTTTGCTTGTGTTCTCTCTCTCACTGTCTCTCTCTATATATCAAAAAATAAAGTCTTTAAAAAAATTAAAAAACAGCTTTCTCTTTTATAAAGTGGGGGGTGACTAAACTTCATCAGGTTAGTGTGAGAATTACAGGATGTTTTGAATTGCTAGCATTCCCTACAGTATCTGATACATTGTAATAGTTGTTACACAATACTGATGTTTTACCCAGGGCCCCCACCCCAGCCCCTTAATAAATACACAGCTGCACACCTGCACAGCCACACAGCAGGTGTTTCTGAGAAGGGCAAACACAGTAGAATCCTCTGATGACAGAACCACCCAAATGTCCACCTTCTCACTTCTCCAGTCTCAGCTCTGCAAATACAATTTATATCACAGAAGCTTCTTGGTCTATTTTGCCTGGGGGAAATAACAAAGCTTTACTCTCTTCTTTCCTCTTGCCTTTACTCTATTAGCTTGGTTTCACTCCAAATCCCATTGAAAAAAAAGAAAAGCAGAGCCTCACTGTGTTTCTGGCCAGGAGGTATAGGTGGCCACAGTTGCCTTCAGGGTTCTGACCTCTTGGAGGGGACAAAGTCAGCCCTTTTCTCATCCTGTGGCTGGTACCAAAGGGTGTCTGGTGTTTTGACTTGACCCCATCTGGAGCAGGTAGGGAAGAGTGAACTATAGTTATTAGGAAGGTTTAGTTTGGAAGGAGTCTCATGTTCACACCAAGTGTGGCTTTCTTGCCACACTTGGAATGAAGGGTAAGGTGAGTGTGGAGTCCAAAAGGATATGTTATCCTTAAAAATAAAATTGTCAATTATTTTACCAGCAAAATGTGTTTATTCAGGAATAACAGATCATTGCAATTCATAACAAGCAAGCTACTGCAAAAACCATAGGCAAGTCCAGAAAAGAGAGGAACACTATTTTACGGAGAAGGAGGAGGAAGTTGGGAGGTGTTGTTCTGAAGGAAAGTACACTGGAGAAAAGCAAGAGGTCAGGAAGATAATGGTTTCTCACTGGCTGATTTGCAAGGATACTGGATCTCTTGTAGGAGATGCAATGGACATCTTCCCTTCTTGGGGCTTATAATTGATGATTCTTTTCTGTTGCCTTTTCCTCTGCTGGGGTCTGTAATTGACAGTTCTTCTTGTAATTGACATTGAATAGTCCAGGCTTCCCTTTCTAGTATCTGGAGTTTACTTTAGTGAGGTGTCCCTTTATTAATTTTCACAGATATTTTGGATGAGTGGGAGAAAGACAGAATTAAATCACAGTCCTGGTGCCACATGCCTGGGTTCCTCCTAGAACTGGGGAAAAAATTATGTCTTCATTTCACTGTGTATACAAAGTGTTCTCTCCGATCAGTTGATACCATAGTTCCTTTTGTTTGTTTATTTTTCCAGTTTTACTGAGCTGTGATCAACATCTAGCACTGTATAAGTTTAAGGGGTACAGCATAATGACTTGAATTACATTTACTCTGAAATGATGACCACAATAAGCATGGGTCCTTTTCATGCACTAACAGGAGTCCTGGATCCTTCACATATTCTAGCTGACGGGCAGAGTCCAGTGCATGGACCCTTGGGGGAGACAACTGAGAAAGGAATTTTCTTGGCTCCATTTCTTCCTTAATTGGGCATTAATCAACATTTGTTCTATAATTGCCTCTCCTGTGAAAGAGAGAACTGTGTCGTATAAAGTGTGTTCTAGTACACAATATGCCTATGCTCCCCTAGGACTAAAATGACTGTAAGGAAGCTAGTAGTTGTCATTGAATTAATCTGTCCTCTTGCCCCATAAACCGTCTGAGCCTTAGCTTTTTTATTTTCAAAATGGAGAGGTGGATATTTTCCTCTACAAGTGGTTATAAGGATACAGACAGAATATAGATAGATAATGAATATAAACGTAAACATATATCAGCTAGCACAGTGCTCGGCATTTAGCAGCTACTCAAAGTAAGCTTTTTTAAAAAAATATATTAATGATTAATATTCTTTTTTTGCTCCCTTCTGAGCTTGCTCAGAGTATTTACTATTCGTTTCCTCCCAGCTCTGAGGGAGCAGAGCAGTGGTGGGAATGACCATCACAGACATAACATTGCATGAGGAGAGAGGAAAGAAGGATTGCACTTTCCGATTCAGCCGAACTCTGCTACATCACCAAAGCTGTCCATTGATAACCGAGGCCTGTGACTACCCTGCCGCCACCACTCTTACAGTCTTAACGAGGACTCACTGAATGCCTATCAGGAGTTATCACCGTTCTGGAGGTCACACAAACTGAGCCGGCACATTACCTGGTTGCGTTTCCAGGGTGTAGCACCGTTGTTCCCTAAATCTCTGCCTTAGATCAGTAGGTTCCCAAACGTTCTATGAGAGTTTCCTGACTGAATGCATTTAACAAGTGATGTGTGCTATAGCCCTCTCTTGTAAATTCAGCGTTCAGAAACATAAGAAAGGCTCTGAAAAGTCTTGCAGTAAGAAAACAAAACAAAACCCAAAACCCCAAAAACCCCAAATCAAAGGTGGTTTACTTTGCTTAACCCATTATTTCTCAAACGCACTTGGCCACAGAACCCTTTGTTGGAGTGCCACCTGTGAACATTCCAAGGAACTAGTGTTCCATGGAACAGGTGGCAAGAAACGTTGGTGTAGTTCAAAGAACAGTGGATACGGATGCAAGAAATCGCCACCATTTTAGCTATAGTAATGGGTGTAAGTCGATTATCCTCTCTGGGCTGTAAAATGAAAATATTGTCTGATAGACTCTCTGGGCCTCCTTCTAGCTCAGTGAATCTGTGGCTATAGCTATATTTATAGGAGATGGGAGGGGCACCTTTGTGGCTCAGATGTTTAAGTGTCTGCCTTCGGCTCAGGTCATGGTCCCGGGGTCCTGGGATCGAGCCCCGCATCGGGCTCCCTGCTCTGCGGAGAACCCGCTTGTGTTCCCTCTCTCACTGTGTCTCTCTCTGTCAAATAAAGAAATACAATCTTCTAATAAAAAAAAAACTAAAAATAAATTTTGAGCAGTTTCAAAAGGGATGGAAGGTAATTAGCATATATTCACTGCTTGCTATGTGCCAGATAATTTACAGATGTTATGTTAATCTTTGCAACCCTGTGAGGCTTAGAAGAGATAAATAACTTGCTCCACATTCGGTAACTGGAGACAAAGAAGTTGGAACGAATGTATTTTGGTGGTTCATTATGTATTGGGAAACATGCTAGTTGTTTCACATGTATTATCTTAGTTAATCTTCTCAACAGTCCTATGAAGGACATATTATGATCCCCATTTTCCAGATTAAAGTAGGTTGGATTATGAGAGAAGAGGGGAGGGATTTAGCAACTTGGTCAGGGTTACCCAGCTGGGAAGTGTAAGTATGAGGTCTCTAAGTGGGCGTCCTGGCCCAGGAGAGCAGTGTGGACAAACAGTATGAGTAACAGCTAAAATGTTTTATGATCCGTGTTCCAAGCAGTCTGCCTTTGGATCTCATTGACACCCGGAGCGGAGCCAATTACTTTCTCTGTTTTTCATTCAGGGAAACTAAGGCTTAGAGGGGTTAAATACCTGATTCAAGTTGACAGAGCTGGTGAAGAAGGGTGGGGCTGGGGTGCCTACTTCAGGGTTCAGACTCCTGCTCTGCTACCTGCTTTTCAACGGCCACGTTGGATAAAGGAACTGTTCCTGATTTATAGTGTAACTCCAGGGTTACGGCTCATCATTCTGTTACTTCAAGCACATGGTGTGAAGTAGGTATCATAACTTCACAAAAGAGAGTATATGAGTGTAAAATGTTGGAACCCACCCAGCAGGAAGGGGCCCTTGATACCATTGTCCTGAGGAGCAGTTTGTGGTGAGCTCTGTCATTAGGGTTATGAAATGTCCGGGGGTGCCTGGGTGGCTCAGATGGTTAAGCGTCTGCCTTCAACCCAGTTCATGATCCCAGGGTCTGGGGATCCAGTCCCTACTCAATGGGGAGCCTGCTTCTCTCTTTGCCCCTCCCCCTCACTCGTACTCTCTCTCTCTTCTCTCTTTCTCGCGTGCGTGCGCGCAAAAATAAATTCTTTAAAAAAAAATGAAATGCCCAAAACCAGACCCCTGTGAGTGAGAGTGAGTGGGAAGACTCTGCCAGTGATAACAACATCTTCTGGGACAGGAATTAATGCTATAACAATCCTCCCCCCCGCCCCCCAGGTCTTCTGGTGAGAAAGCCCTTTTGATATACATTGACACTACCAGGTAGTATTTTAGTTTCAATGTAAGAAGCACAGGGGGGAAATGTGCTCTCTTTTGCGGGTAATATAAAAATATCTGTGTCACAGTGGTCAGAATGCCAGGAAGGATAGAGAGGAAGGAGGAATATGAGAAGTGGAAAATGGGAATTTCGTAAAGCAGATCCTGTTAGCTGGATTTCTGGAAGATGGCAATAAGCAAGGATTTGTTCTTTCCCCTTTGGTTGGCCTCAGCATTTCATTCTTCACAGCCCTCCTAGAGGTAGGGAGGGCTTAAGAAGTGGTTCTGGGTAGACTGGTAAACTTGTAAACTGGCTGAGTATTTTTCCTTGATGGGCTCAGGTGCCCTCCCAGGAACATGGGTGCAGGAGGCGAGAGTGAATGAACAAGACTGTTGGGCTACCTCCTGGGCCACTCCATGTGGAGTATTCTTCTGTAGGCTTGGAAACTTGGGTGTCCTGACAACCACATAACTCAGGTCTCCTTCCAGCTAGCTGTGTGGCCCTGGACCAGTCAACGCACCTCTCTGAGCATTAGTTTTCTCTGCAAAATGAGCACTTTCAACCTGATGACTCCTCAGGCTCTACCCTGCTTTGTAGTGCTAGGATTTGGACACTCCCAACTCAGGATTCCACCCCAGCCTGAAGACCCTGCAGGTCACCTGTGGACTCCTGCTGATCTATGCCATTCGCCTTCCTCGCAACCCTTTTCACAGCTCTGCTGACACAGGGAGATCTGGTTTCCAGATGGGCCAATATCCCCTCCCAGCCGCCAGGCAGGCAGCCCTTCTTCTCCTGCCGGTTTCCGCAGTAAACTTGATGGTCTGATTTTAAAGGGGCGGTTGGTTTTCAAGGACCTGGCTGGTTGTGCGTCCCGGAGAGTTGCACTGCAGTGCTAAATGTCTGAGCGAGGCAACACCGGGAGAATCCAGGCAGCAGGCTGCACCCGGGGAGGGAGGGTGAGGGGAGGAGGGAGAGGAGGGGGGACGCGAGGGAGAGGGGACTGAGCCGGGAGCGGAAACCACAGAGGTAGAGTCGGGACGACGCGAGGAGGAGCGCAGAGGCAGGGAGGGGGCAATGCTTATATAGACCGTGGGGACTCGCTGCGGTGACTGCGGGCGCGGAGCCACCCGGAGCCCCGGAGCCCGGGGAGGCGTCCGCCTGCCTCCCACCCGCGTCCCCCCCACCCCGCCCCTCCGGGGTACAGACCGCCATCCCCGTCCCCGCGTCCACGGTGCCCGAGCCGGGAGCCCCTCGGGGAGCTGCGCTGCGGCCCCCACCCGGGCTCGGCTCCCCCGCTCTTGGCGTCCTCGGGCTCCACTCCTCCTTCCTGCTCCAGATGGGACTGGCTCTCCTCTTTGCAAAACCGGGCTCCCCGGGAGATGCGGTGAGCCGCAACCAGCAGCCGGGGCGCCCCGACCGGCGGGCCCCATGAGTGCTTCTCCCAGCAGACCCAGGTAAGAACTTCTCTCGCCCTTCCTCAGCCCTTGGAGGACCACACCTGGATGCCTGCGGTGAGGATGGGGAAGCCCCGGGGAACCTGGAGGCTGTGGAAGCATTGGGGTGGGGGTGAGGGGTGCTGTTGGTTCTCTCGAGTGCAGCCTCAAAGTTACCAGAGGGCACCGTAAAGCTATTAACATGGATTATGGCCTGGCTGTGGGGTCCCCTCCTGGGAGTTGGTGTTCCCAGGAAACCACTGGGATAGACTTATCTCTCTCAGGAATTTCCAGAGGTGGGTAAGCTGGCTTCTTTCTCCATTCAGTTCTGGAGATGCGCTCAGGCAAGTGGTGAAGGAAGGGGTGTGGGTAGAGAGATCGAGGCTCCTCTCCAGCTTTCTGACAAAAGTTCGTACTAGGGACACTGGCTTTCCCTGTTCTGGGTGGTGCTTCCCTCCCCCAACCAGGCCACCCCCATCAATTTTATGCCTATTTCCCTTATGTTGTAGAAGTCCCAAGATTTGGGAGAAAGACAAAGTGGACATCATGGGGTGTATCTGAAGATGCCTAGTGAGACTAGGGAGAGGTTCTGCTTTTCCTAATTTCATCCTAGAGTAGAGATAGAAGGTCTAGTAATTGGAGAAACTCCTGCTTTGGACCTAGGGGTGCATGGAGACCCATTCCAGAAGGAATGGATTTAGTCTTCTGGAGTAGATGAGATGAGAAGTTGTGGCCACTTGAATGAAGTTGTTAGAGCCTACACAACTCATGTGCACCCATCAGCCGACCTCCTGCCTGGAGAAACGTCATTCCTCGGGGAGCCCCTTAGCAGGCCACACTGCTCCAAGGCCACTTATGGACAAGCATCTGAGAGTGTCTGAGGCTGAGTTTTGGTGGGCCTGGGGCAGTTGGGGGGGCGGGGGGCGAGCAGAACCAAAGAGGGGTAGAAGGATTGTGCACATCACATCCACTTGGAAGATCCTTAGCTTTATCCAAGGAAGTTACAAAAAAAAAAAAAAAAAAAAGACTTGTCAAAAAATAATAAGATGTTTTCATGACAGTAGCAGATGTAAAACTCCCACCGCTCTGGGAGACGAGAAAGAAATTTGTGCAGGGGGCTGAGCTGTCTCTTCTGCCAGAGCTTATGTGGGTACGTCACTTCTCCGAGATGCGAAGAGTGTTTTATGGAGGAGGAGCTCTCTGCCTGGGGGCTTTTCAAGAGGCGGGTATTTCAGCTGGGCCTCTCTCTTTGAGCTCAGGAAGCCAATATTGGAAACAAGTGGGAAATGCTGCCTTTCTACTACCACCACTATCCCCCAAAGTCCCACTTTGTCCCTAGGCTGAACTTGAGGTTCACCGTAGAGCAGGCACATCAGGGAGAGGCATCCAGGCTGTTGTTTGGCTGTGACCTGACCTTTTTCTTTACACAGCATTTAGGAGGTGAGAGGGCAACATATACACATATGTCTTCCACGTGAGCCCTTCAGTCTTAGGCTCTGGGTGAGCTTAGCATTTCTTCCCTCTATTCATCGGGGCTCTGCCTTCATTCCTGACTCACAGATCACATCTCTCTTGCTCAGACCTCGTGTCCCTAGCTGTGTCCCCTTCCCTGCTGCTCAGGATGAACGGCCTGCCTTTGGTGGTGTGCAGTTAGGCTGCAGGTGAGGTCACCCATGTTTGCCTGAAGCCCCCCCACCCCCACCCGTCTGCTCATTTCCTTTGTAACTTGCCCAGAAGATCTTGTCCTCAAGTTGCAACTTGGGCCAAGAGTTCTGTGGGGCGTCGTCATCATCATCAGTATTCGGGAGACGAGGTCCCCAAGGGGCACATGGAAGTTCAGGTTTCCCTGGTCCACACGCAAAGGCTGTTTGGTTGTGGAGATTTGGGGCTGGGCTTTGGTGTTAGTGTTGGAAAGAAACTGGTATGAGCAATGATCCATATGTAGCCAAACTGGGGTATTGCTATAGCACCCCAGTTTGACACTGTCACCAAATATGAGTGCCTTGCTTGATTTCTCATCCAGATGTATTCAAGGGTCACAGGCCTTGAATGAAATCACATCTCTAGGGCGCCTGGGTGGCTCAGTCAGTTAAGCGTCTGCCTTTGGCTCAGGTCATGATCTTAGGGTCCTGGGATCAAGTCCTGAGTCGGGCTCCCTGCTCAGCAGGGAGTCTGTTGCTCCCTCTCCCTCCGTGTGCGCTCTCTCTCTCAAATAAATCTCAAAAAAAAAAAAAAAAATCACACCTTTACAAGGCGATTGGTCCCTGCCGCCCCCTTATTCTAGCCTTTACGTTTGGACCTTAGCAGTCCTTTGATGTCTTTGCAGATGAACTCACTGTTGGTTCCCTGTTAGGGCTTCCCCATCAGACACATCCATAGTCTGTACACTTGTACCTGAACCGCCAGCCCCGGGCTGCAGGTGCACTCCAGAGGGGTTTTCACTGCTCTGCTCCCACCACCTGCTGCTTGGACACAGGTGGCACGTGGCTCTTTGGGCTGCTATTTACAATTCTGCGAGGAATGATCCCCCATTCCACTTGCCCCACTGAGGGGTTGCTATCTCTTGGAGGTGCCTGCTACAGTTTATACTGTTTTGATTTTCATTGTTCTTTCAGCTTGATCAGAATCTTTTCTTTCTCCCTCTCTTTTCCCCCTTTTGCATCTGTGGATTGGAACATTTCATTTTCTGCCTAGGCATGATTACTCTTCAGGTTGTGCTAAAATCATCATTTCCTTGATTTGATCCCAAACACTAATGTGCCCAAAGCAGAAACACTGCATGTATCTTTTAGGTGCTGGGGCTCCATATACCCTTTATTTTGGTGCACGCAAGGCTCTGGCTTCTAAGAGATGCCCAGTATCCACTGTGCTTTGTACCTGGTGGGTATGCATTGCCCATGTGCACAAGGAATTAACATTGCCGATAAGAGGCAGGAGGGTGGAAACAGTGTTATAGCAAATGGGTGTGTGTTTGTGTTTTAGGAAATGGGATCCTGAGTAGGCTTATGCTGTTAGAAGGGTCACCTTCATTTATTGAAGCCTTATTTGGTGTGTGTGGCAATCGAGTTCTTTGGAGAGGGGAACTCTTGGCAGTGGACTCAAGTATAGATGTGTAAGATGGGAATGATAATGGGAATGTAAGTTCTTGTCTAGAGTGGATTCACGTTGATGAATCTGAGTTAGTGGTCTGCTAACCACCTTTTCTTTTTTTTTTAGTTGTTATTGTTATGTTAATCACCATACATTACATCATTAGTTTTTGATGTAGTGTTCCACGATCCATTGTTTTCGTATAACACCCAGTGCTCCACGCAGAACGTGCCCTCTTTAATACCCATCATCAGGCTAACCCATCCTCCACCCCCGTCCCCTCTAGAACCCTCAGTTTGTTTCTCAGAGTCCATCATCTCTCATGGTTAGTCTCCCCCTCCGATTTCCCCCCCTTCATTCTTCCCCTCCTGCTATCTTCCTCTTCTTTTTTTTTTTTTTAACATATAATGTATTATTTGTTTCAGAGGTACAGGTCTGTGATGCAACAGCCTTGCACAATTCACAGCGCTCACCATAGCACATACCCTCCCCAATGTCTATCACCCAGCCACCCCATCCCTCCCACCCCCCACCACTCCAGCAACCCTCAGTTTGTTTCCTGAGATTAAGAATTCCTCACATCAGTGAGTCATATGATACATGTCTTTCTCTGATTGACTTATTTTGTTCAGTAGAACACCCTCCAGTTCCATCCCCGTCGTGCTAACCACCTTTTCTGTTAGGCTTTCCTCAAGCCAGCCATGAAGTTCTGTCTTCAGAGAAAGTCACTGGTGATCCACAGTAGGGGAGAAGTGTCGTTCATGGATAATGGAGGCCAGGAGCCCATTCTAGGCATAGTGAATGGGCTGAACGGGTAGTTCCATCAGCATACGAACGGCCATATTAATAGAAACAACCTGAATGCTTTGGTTTGAAACTAGGTCAAATAGTGGAACCTTTCTGAGACCCCAGTAGGCATGAAACAGGAAGCATCTCTCCACCCTAAGCACCCACGTGGGCTTTTGGCACGGCTCTGGAACCCCTGGTAAAAGAAATTTTCCGTTTCTGAGCCTGAATTGTAGTAAGGCCAACGCGGAGGTGGCTGTGGGCTTCGAAGATCAGAAATGGAGAATGCAACTTGAGCATTTGTTTTTTCTAAAAAACATCAAAAAATGAAACATTGATTTGCCCAAAACACAAGACCAGGGAGGTCCCACCCACCTGCCCACCCTGACCCCCGCCCGAAGTTGTAAAGCTCAATGAGTAGTAAACGTATTTGGCTAGATGAAGGGCCGTGAAGAAAGGCAGCCCCTATAGCTCATCTCCCACTTACTCTAACTGATCTCGGAAATCCCATCGTCACATTTTCAGGGTCTGGGGCCTGGGGCCTGGGGAAGGGGGATGGGATAGGAATAGGAATGGGACAGAGGAGCAGTTCCTGGAGAAGTTTGTGAGACCTGGGGAGCCTGGAACCCAGCTGCTCCAGAAGATGAGCATGGCCCAGGTGAGGCTGTTGGGGCAAACGGGGTCCCCAGGGAAGGAGAAAAAGAATAAAAATGATGCAGGAGGGGAGGGCGGGGCCGCAGAGAGAGGAGCTGATGGAGTAGAAGGGGAATGCAGAGACTAAGTGCCAGGCAAGGTGATCGAGGGGGAAGAGAGAAGATAAATGAAGGCAGTACCTTGCTCGCAGGTTCATTCTCTTCCCGTTTTCCTCTGGCAGAGGGAGAAAACCAGTGATCCAGCCGAGCAGCGTGCTTTTTGTGCTCCTGGAACCTTCTCATTGAAGCTGTCAAGCCTCAACCCTCCATGGCAGCTCCTTCTATTTTTACATTTTGCAGAATTGAAATTAAATAAATGACCCTGTGATGGCGTGTTCATGAAGATTTTATCCGGCACACCCACACAGCCAGTGCTGGGGTGGCTGAATATTTAGCATAATATTCCATTTAATCAGATAAGAAGGCATCCTCCAGAGAAGCTGGGGCTCTGATAACAGCCTATGAAGAGCTGCTTTGATGAGGGTGGGCAGGAGCCAGAAAGGAACCTTGTTCTCTGGCTTGGTTGGGCTTGTTAGCAAGAAGAATTCCAGTTAACTGGATTCTGGAGGAGAGGAGCTTAGCATTTCCCCTCCCATCCTTTTTTTTTTTGGGGGGGGGGGGCACTGAGTTTGATCCCAGCCTTTGTGAGACTTCTTGGTCCACTTCTCCTTGGAGATCTCACTAAATGCAAAAGAAAGTGTTCACTTTGGCTGAACTTGCCCCGAGTGGAAGCCCTGCTTAGAATCTGGGCACTCGCCATCTTCGTTGGCCTGCTCAGGGAAGCTCATGTGTACCGTACTGGTGTTACAGGGCTTAGGCAGCAAGAATAAGGATGCTGTACATCTTGTACTTGGTTAGAACTCAGAGCAGATAATGTTTTGTTGGTTTAGACATAGACTTAGCTCCTTAAGTCCCAGGAGATTTAGTAGCAATTAAATGCATGCCCCTGGCACATAACCATTCTTTTGGAGGAAAGAAAAAAAAGCAATGCCTGTTAAGGGGACCAATTAATAAGACAAGGTTGGCTGGGTAGATGTAAAAATGCAAGGCTCTTCAAAAGGCTTGTCACTCCCGTGCACATATTGGTGTTTAATAGGGTATTTGTGGGCTCTTTTGCCATAAACATTGAATGTTTATCTGATTCTCCACCTGTTAACTTCTAAAGTGCTGTTTTGACAAATCCAGCAATAGAGGCTGGATAGCAAGACTGCTGTTGAATCAGTTCTGACTTCAAAAAGAGCAATGGATCGGACAGAATGACTCAGAAGGAGCTCTTCTTTCTGCTGGCTAGCCTTGTAGAGGCTGATCTTTCCCTCCAGAACCAAACAGGCTTACTAGTCAGAGAATATTCCCTGCAGTGACTATAAAAAGGTATCTCTGTCTCTGACGCAGAGAGTGATGGAAAGCATCGACATGAGCCATATGGGTGTATGTTCAAAGGCCCGAGGAAATGAAGGATTGACAATCCATTAAGACAGAAGCAGAAGCCACTTTCCTTCCCTTCCCTCCAGTCGAGCATCCATATGTGTTTTCTCTCTGCGTTCTTTCTTCCTGGCTATCTGGTTCAAGCAGTTTGTAGGGCATGGCTTTGTAGCCAAGGAAACTTCTTATGCATCTTGGAGAAATAGGGAAAAAAGATAAACCCAAGTCAGGTGTAAAGCTTCTGTCCGTCACTCAGGTCTCTCAGCCCAATGGTGCACGATTTCAGTGTCCATCCCATAGCCACTGGAGCCAGAAACAAATGTCCCCATCATTGCTTGGTCATATGTTGTCCCCAGATTTCTATACTTGGACTCTGAGCCTGTTCATGCTCAAGTCTTTATTTAAATGAATCCCCAGGGGCACCTGTGTGGCTCAGTCCTTAAGCGTCTGCCTTCAGCTCAGGTCATGATCCCAGGGTCCTGGGATCAAGCCCCGCATCGGGCTCTCTGCTATGCGGGAAGCCTGCTTTTCCCTCTCCCACTCCCCCTGCTTGTGTTCCCTCTCTCTCTGTCTTTCTCGCTCTGCCGAATAAATAAATAAAATCTTTAAAAAATAAATAAATGAATGAATGAATCCCCAGAATGAGCTTCTTAACTTGTTTGGAAGTAGAAAGCTTACACAAAATCTTATCCAAAAGTTTCCCCTTTCCTGGCAAGGATGATATAGTTAGCCATCTCATAGCAGTATGGACAGTGAAAAAAAGCATCTTGAACCCTTCATTATAACTATTTTATTACTGCTGAAATACCATTGGCATTACATGTTACTGAGCATAGAGCTCTTTGTCATGCAGAATTATTATTATCTGCATTGTAGAGTTGCAGAGATCAGGAGGTACAGACACAAGATCACATAGGCAGGAAGTGGCGGAGTTAGGACATAAACCAATGTTCTATTTTTAAATACTGTGATCTATTCGTAAGTACTCTTCTTCAATACTATGATACCATTCTTTCTCTTGTGGATTGCACTCTAAATTTTCAGTGTCCTCTTTCTTTCGTGGCCTCTCCCATGATCTATCATTAGTTCTTTATCTCGGGTAAAGGGGTATACAAGCGTCTCCTTGTAGCTGGGACACAAAGGGATTTCTTAAAATATAGATACCTATGCAGACCTAATTAAAGGACTTTAGGACAAAGAGGTAGACTATTACTTTCCTTGACACTTCCTGCCTTCCTTTTATGCTTTGGTATGTTAATGACTGCCAAATTTTCTTGACATTTAAGTCAAAGAAATTGCTGAATGAAAGCTGGCTTTCTAGGGCACCTGGGTGGTTCAGTCAGTTAAGCATCTGCCTTCCGCTCAGGTCATGGTCCCAGGGTCCTGGGATCGAGCCCCGCATCGGGCTCCCTGCACGGTGGCGAGTCTGCTTCTCCCTCTGCCTCTGCTATTCTGCCTACTTCTGCGCTCGCTCGCTCTCTCTCTCTCTCTCTCTGTCAAATAAATAAAATCTTTAAAAGAAAAAAAAAAAGAAAGCTGGCTTTCTACCTACTCCTTATAACTGCGATATCCCTCCTCTTGTAGACGACACTGAAGGAAGAGTCCTGCCCCTTAGCCTGTTCAGGGGAACAGTGGCTAAATACATTTCTGTAAGACGAAGAAAGTATAGGAGAATTTGAGGGGAACTGCCATTTCCAAAAGAGAGCCAAGGCAAGTCCCTTAGGATTCAAATCTCAGTAAATCTGTCTTTTGAGGTCTTTCTTCATCTTGGCTGAGGCTGTTCCCTCTATTTGAGCTCAGCTGGCAACAATCAATAGAGTGTGTTAATTTCTGGTCCTGGCTGGTGTTTTGTATGCATGAGCTTCCTGCTATTTGTCTGAAAAAGCGCAAGCCCAGGTAAATAAGGCTGTGCTGATGGCTTTATTTAGCAGTTAGACCAACCCCAGCTGGATGGTATATTTTGGCTTGTCAAGAAGCAGGAACAAGTTAGCAGGGACTGCAGGTCTGTGTTCTTAGAGTGTTTGCCATGGATGAGAGGAGAAGATTTATAAAACCGAGTTTAAAAATTGATTTCGTCTATTCTTTTTTTTTTCTCCTAAAATATAATCATTCTTAACACATCTAGATGCCGTAGGAACCAGAGTTCAATGCTGGTGCTAGGTTTCAACTCTTCTACCTGAAGCCTGATCTCTCTTAGCAACAGCCAAATTTAATTTAGGGATTGAGCTTTTGGGCTGTCTTGTATACCTACATTAAAATCATGGTGCTGTGATCAAGTTTTGAGAACTGATTTTGGGAGAGGATAAAAAGTGGTACAAACAAGACTGAAATAGGAGAGCGAAGAATCCAGACATTTGCAATTGGTATGGCATTTATTCCTGTGTGAGCAGTGAAGAGAAGTGAGTTGATGGATTGGAATCTACATTTTCCAGAGCACTGGTGAAGCACCCTTATCTCTTATTCTTTTCTACCAGCTGTGGACAGGATGTAACATGTTCTCACCCCAATTTTATTCTGTTCTTCTTGTTTATTTCTGTCATATTTCTTTTTACCACATCCTCTCTTTATATTCTTGCAAAAAATCTCCTGTTACACAAGAAACCAGATGAGTATTAAGGATGCAGAGTTGAATAAGATGGTTCTTTCTTCAAAGAGCTCATGGTTTCTAGTAAGGAGCATGAAGTAGAGGAGGCAAAGACAACTTGTTAATGGCTCTAAAGAGGCAAGAATAAGGTGGTGTGGGACCACCAATCCAGAGCCGTGAGTAGGACGGTCCAGGTCAATCTGAGAAAGCTTGTTCAGAAAAGGTTATATTTGAGCTGGGTTTTAATGGGCGAGTAGGCATGCTCCAGATGGAGAAGGACAAAACCTTCTAGAAGGTGAAGCAGCGAGCCTGGAGCAGTGAGCTGGAGTCAGATGTGAGGGTCCACTTATATAGCTTGTACTTAGGCGACTGGGAGCCAAGACCTTTTTCAGCAGGAGGGCAAGAACAGATGTGGATTTTTAGGAAAGTAGCCAGCAGCCATGTGGAGGGTAAACAGAAACAGGGAGAGTCCAAGGACTAGGTGCCATAAAGTGGCTGCTGAGTAGTCCAGGTGAGATTTGATGGGGGTCCGAAATCGGGCAAGAAATGTTGGAAGGGATTATCCAGCTTTGAGAATTAGTTTAAAAAGGAGCCTTCAAGATACAGTAGCAGGTGGATGGTGGAGGCTGAGGGAAGGAAGAGGAGACACCATAGATTACAGTACAATTCTCGCTCCATGTCCTCTGAACTGGGTCATCAGCTGTAAACGGAGACGTGAAGTACCAGAAAAGAAGCATTAGTTGAAAGAGAAGGTAAAGAGAGCAAAATTTGAGCAGAATGAGGACTGAAAAGAAGCTACTGGAGTAGAGATGTAATGAGTCATTTGTAAAGTTAGCAAAAAAATGTTTCCGTGAAATTGTGAAGGAAAATGGGATGGGAGCAAGCTAGTACCATTGCCCAGAGCTTAGGAATTGAAGACAACAGAGAGTTCTGGAGCATTACTCTCAATATTTGAGTAAGAGGAGGACATGACAACCTAGAAGTAAGGATGAGAAGATTTTTTAAAAAGAGGGGAATCATTTGAATATGCTTTTCAATAAAAGGGAAACTTCTAGATAGAAAGAGAGGGATTGAAGTTAACATGAAAGAGAAGAGACAGCTGAGAGGGCAAAGTTCTTAAGAACACAGAAGGTAAAAAAAAAAAAACACAAGCCACTGCCACCAACAAAAAACTCAGAAGGTAACAGACTCTAGCAAAAAAGAAGAGGGGCTGGGATTAAATTTGTAGAGGGAGGAATGGAAGGGTACCAGTATTTATGGCCCGCCAAGCATCGTGCTAGGTATTTTATGTTTATTGATTTATTTCATTTTCATTAAAACCCTACAAGGAGAGGGAAGGAAAGCCCCTTTCTTTGGAGGAGGTGGGAAAACAGCAAAAGGTGTTACTTTCGGAAGTGCAGATGTGAAGAACCATGGAAAGTAGCTTCAAGTAGTAACCTCTACTTCCTCTGTGAAGAAGAGGTGAAATCATCTGAGAGTAGAGTAGAAAGTGAGGTAAAGAAGAGTGGAAAACTTTCAGAGTGTCAAAATTACTAACTTCGGACAAGCAGAAAGATCCCCATATAGAGCTGCTGACCCCTGTTGAAGTTGGAAAACATACTGTGTGATGGCACCATTGTCTCCCTCCTCCCCCTCCCTGGGAGCTGGGCAGAGCGAGCAGTTGGTTGGATTTCTCCTGGGGAGGAGATGCATCCCGTAGGTTTGGCCAAACCGCAAGGCATTGAGAGTGCTGTTGAGATTATTGAGGAAAGGGACCTAGAGGAAAGTAAAGCCACAAGGTGGCAGATAAACTCAGAGAAGACAGAAGAGATTTAAGGGAGGAATGGAATGAGAAATTTCAGATTGGAGGTTGAGATGGTGAAGGTCTCAGAGGAACTTTGAGATTCTGGGGTTGACATTGGGATAAAAGGTTGTTTCAAGCAAGATGCTTGTCAGTGACCCCCTACCTTAAACTGGCATTGTCTTATTTGTATTATCAAAAGATGGAGTTGTGTATTGTTGGATGGGTGACCAAGAAGGGCTGTGAAATTCCACATTGGATGGTCCACATCCATCTGCTGGAGTGAGGTGGGTGCGGCCTCTCTGGGAACAGAGTGTTATACTAGATGACACCTCGCGTCTGTCGTCCACCAGGGGCAGAGCCCAATTAACAGGTATTTTGAAGAATATCTAAAACGTGTGACTGCAGGCTTTTTTCACCTGGGACTTTTGAAAGTCCAAGCCACAGTTTTGGTTTTTTGTTTTTGTTTTTTTAGTGGGCTTTATTATTTTATCTTATTTTATGTCATCAGTGGCTTAAAATAAATGTATCCTTTCCAGAGAACATTTTCTGTTTCTCAGTTCATGAACTTTTAGGTTCAAAAAGTGAATTTTCTGGGGCCACTCCCCACACACCATTCCAGCCAGGTAACATAATGGCTTCCATTTTCATCCAATCTGGCATATCAGAGGGGTTGATTCACCACTGGGCCACATGCTTCCTACCAGTGTTGTCACCAGAAGCTAAGTATATGATGGACCTGCTGAGGCCGACAAAGGACCTTTTTGTCATTGAGGGAACAGTGCCAGCAGGTGATGAGCCCTGCCTGTCTGGCCCTTTCTGACTTGTTCTGTTAGAGTTCTCTATGGTTTGTCTATCTGGATGCACTGTCTCCACCCTCCCACCACCTCCCCGCCGCCAAGACTCAGCCTCAGGCTCCCTGTTTCTAGATGTTGTTGGCTGGATCATTGCAACGTCTATAGTTTGGTGCAACTGCCATGTCTCTGTTCTGCACACAAAAACCAAAAGAACACAATCTCTAGGTATCTGTGAACAATTGGTGTCATCGAAAAAAAAAAAAAGCTTTAGAAGTCAGGAAAAAATGTTTCAGCTGTGTTTTATCTGCCTGTTTGTTCACCTCAGTTACAGAGCACTGAAGCAAGGTTTTAAAACATCCTTTCTAGGTCAGTCTGCTGTCCTTTCTTACAGCCAGTTCTGGTTTCTTCCAAGGCTGTTACAGTGGCGGATTAAATGCAGGGCTTCAGTGTAGACAGCAAACACAATTACCCAGGCAATAATCTGTTAATGTGTCCTTCTAATGATTCAGTCATTACTTAGCTTTATGGTGAGCTCTGGATAAGAAATATTAAGAATCACGATGTCTGTTGCCTTCTGTGGCTTCACTTTTATGGATTCTTGGCTGTTTAAGGGCCTAGAATCATCTCATTTAACCTTTTACAGATGAGGAAAATGGAAAATCAGTCATCCAAGTCCATAAATTTGGTTGGTGGCAGATCTGGGACTAGCCCCTCCTCCCCACTTCTTGACATAGAATTTAGTGTTAGCAATTTAATCTCCAGTTGCTGGAGGAGGATATTTTGAGGTGATATTTTGAGTTGAATGGTGTTCCACTTAGGTGACAGCTTGTGGGGGCAGCATGTAAAGTTTTCTGGTCCTCAGTTTGCCCTATATACAGATTATCTTGTAAGGTTTTCATCCTGCACCCGCTGGATGAACGAGGGGGCTGAATTGATTGCCCCCTTCCTTCGTTGTATGGTGGGTGTGTGCGTGAGGGAGAGTAATTTGAATGGGTAAACTGTTTTACCACTACACATTTTTAAAACTTGTGCGCCATGGAGCACTGAGTGTTATGCACAATGAATCATGGAACACTACATCAAAAACTAATGATGTAATGTATGGTGATTAACATAACAATAAAAAATATTAAATAAATTAAAACTTGTGCACATGACTAGCAAATAAAAATTGATCTTCTGATTGTTTATAACATGTCATCCTCTATTAACAGGCAGATATTTTTTTTTTTAAGATTTTATTTATTCTGGGGCACCTGGGTGGCTCAGTCATTAAGCATCTGCCTTCGGCTCAGGTCATGATCCCAGGGTCCTGGGATCGAGCCCCGTGTCGGGCTCCCTGCTCAGTGGGAAGCCTGCTTCTCCCTCTCCCATGCCCCCTGCTTGTATTCTCTCTCGCGCTCTCTCTCTGTCAAATACATAAATAAAATCTTAAAAAAAAAAGACCATGCATTTAGAGGTGGGCAGACCTGCCTTTAAAAAAATAAAGATTTTATTTATTCATTTTTATTTTAGAGAGAGAGCGAGAGCACGCGTGCGCATGTGAGCAGGGGGAGGGCAGAGGGAGAGAGAGAATCCCAAGCAGACTCTGCACTGAGTGTGGAGCCTGACACAGGGCTCAATCTCATAACCCCGAGATCATGACCTGAGCTGAAACCAAGAGTTGGACACTTAACTGACTAAGCCACCCAGGTGTCCCTAACAGGCAAAGATTTGTGTTGATATTGAGAACTGACCCTTTCTAAAACATTATTGGTCTCTTATACAGCTAAGAGGATAGAACTATGTAGAGCAACAGTAGGGTTTACCTGGTCTTATAGGTGGAAGGTTTGATGATGTGGATGGATTTGCCATAACATGGGCATGGTTTTCCCTGACGGCCAGTCACTGGTCACGTGGCTTCTGGTCTGCTAAGGTATGGCACAGACTGTGTGTGATCTGCCCTAGTGGGGGAATCCGAGTCAGTCACTGCTTGCCCTTCTGGAAGAAGTGGGGGTGCTCCCAAGTCACTGATCTGGGCCTTGTTGGTCAGTTTGGTGGATTAGATGCCCAGGGTTGGAGAAGCTGGTACTAAGCAAGTGCCCCTAACTCTGGGATTTTTGTCACTCTACAGGACAGCCGTACTAGAAAAGGATAAAAAAAAAAACATGCTTAGGAAGAAGAGAATCTCCAAGGTAAATCTCTTACCTATGTAGGTGGGAGAAGATCATTTGACCATCCCTAAGAAAATGACTGGGAACCAATAAAGCTGCGCATAAGAATATTATAGAAGTTGGGGCACGTGGGTGGCACCATCGGTTAAGCATCTGACTCTTGATTTTGGCTCAAGCATGATCTCAGGGTCCTGAGATCAAGCCGCATGTCAGGCTCCACGCTAAGTGTGAAGTATCCTTGTCCCTCTCCCTCTGCCTCTCCCCCCGCTCACTCTCCCTCTCTCTCTCTCTTTCTCAAATAAATAAATAAAATCTTTAAAAAAAAGAAAGAAAATTATGGAAGTTCTCTGAGAAAGTTTCCTCGTTTCCTGTCTCTGCCTCCATGGAACATGAGTTAATAAATTATATTGTAGAGCCCAGACAGAAATCATATAGGCTCTTCTTGCCAGAGCTTGAGGTCCCTGAGAGTTGAGCTGTACAGAACTCACGGTCATTGTGGAGAATTATTTCTTATTTGCTGATTATTTTGCTATCCCCAGGGAGAATCCCATCTGGACAAAATATCAGTTAACAGCCATGTAGTCATCCATGTTAATAGCTTTACTGAGTGTGTGCTCAGATATGCTCGCCACAAAGAGAAGTGGGAGATGTGTAGGTGTCTCACTGTGTCCATGGTCCCTATGCTAAGACTGTTTTCCTAAGACTGTTTTCCTGGACTGATCAAATGCTATAACTGCTTCCAAAATGTTAAAATATGTTGTCATTTGGATTGTCCCTATGTTATCTGTGTTATTGTTTGTCTGTTCTTAAATTATCATTCAGTAATACTGTGTTTTGTCTGTCCGATTCTCCCCTGCCTCAGTCAAACCAAATCACATCTTCCAAGGTAGGCCATGTTGTTGTTGAGTCTTGGAGATCAAAAATGGTAATGCAAGGTAAACATGACTCTACTACTTACAGCCACCTTCCTCTGCCATAATCAACCACTGTCTCTGTTGAACTTTTAACTGAAACCACAGTCCAGAGTTTCAAGGAGCCATCTCTCAAACACGGGTATCATTAAAGTCCAGAGATTTCTTACCACAGATTTACTATCTTTGGAATAAAAGCTGGAGAGCAGCCTAGCTCATGTCTAATGCAGGAAGGGCAAGTTAAAAACAGTCTTTGGCATCCTTCAGATCACTGATCCTATAGGCATTACAACCTTCATGCGTTGTTTTGATAATAGCCTCCTGGTGCACTTACCTGCCATTTGGTTAAATTATTGCAAAGCAACAGTGACCCTCTGCTCTTATTTCCAAATCACCCAGTGTAGAGCTAATGGGCTCTCACTCTGTGCTCACTGCTCAGATCATGAGATGACAGATGTGGAAGAAGCAATCCTAAAAATGAGCTGTATTAAAACATAATTTAAGGTTCTGTTGCTGGGGTACTGTAGCTTAGGTAGGGCATGATGGCATCTGTCCTCCCCAATGTCCTTTAGAACAGGAAAGTATCTTTCCGTGAGTGAGCTTCCTTCAAAGTAGTCATAGGGTTCCAGTAAAAGATATTCATTTCCACTTGGCATTGATCCAAGTCGAATCTATATTTGAAGCATCATCATCTTCGTCATCGTTATCTGCAGTCTTTTATTGAAACATCTACCATGTGCCAAACACTGTGCTATGCACAGTACATTCATGATCTCACTTAGCTCATACCACCACGAGTCAGTTTTATTAATTTCTCAATTTTACAGGTAAGGAAACCAAGACTTAGGAAACAGTGACCTTTCAACGTTATTTTATTAGTGTTAAGAGCTCTGATTTCGGGCGCCTGGGTGGCTCAGTTGGTTAAGCGACTGCCTTTGGCTCAGGTCATGATCCTGGAGTCCCGGGATCGAGTCCCGCATCGGGCTCCCTGCTCATTCTCTCTCATTCTCTCTCTCTCTCAAATAAATAAAATCTTAAAGAGCTCTGATTTCAAGCCTCATCTTCCAATACAGCTATGTTACATGAAACCAAGCTGTCAGAAACTATTTACCAGGCATCTCCTTATGTAAGGTACTTTATTCGATTTGGGGGGGGGGAGGTACAAAGAGGCATAAGATACCTCCCGTTCCCTCATGGCTTCAAATGTTGTTGGGCAAGAAGTCATTTTAAAAATAATTAACAGTACACTAAATGCTCAATATGTGAAACATAATAAATGATATATTAGTAAGGAAGAGGTCTTGAAGAAGGTGAGATTCACAACGGGCCTTGAACAGTGGACAAGATTTACGTAGATGGAAAAACAAGAGGAAAAGCCTTTCACACAAGGGAGGTGATGTGAACAAACCCTAAAATTGAACAAGTACAAGGCACGTTACATTGTTGAAGGGTGCAGGGCGGTGGGGGTGGGTAGAGTTATCCAGGAATGAGGTGTTTGTGTACTCATCTGTTGAGTCAACAGATATTTGAATGTGCCTACTACATGGAGATATTCCATAGGGGAAGAAGGAAAGATGAGCTTGAAAAGGTAGAGTAGAGGCTTATCGATATCAAGTTCAGGAGCTGGGACTTTATCCACCTTGCAGACACAAAGTTTATAATCACTAGTCTGCGAGCAATAGGTGGATTTCAAAACCTTCTCTGAAGAAGTTCCAAACTAGTTTTCTGTGTCCTGTCACCCTTCCCCAGGTTTTTCTGGACTTCGTATCGGAGGGTGGGCAGTCCTCTAACGAGGACATCTATTTATCTGTATGGAGAATGCCCATGTTTAGAGAACAGGGGAAGAAGGAAAGCCAAAGAAGGACAGATTGGGGAATTAGGCTACTGTCCTGTCACTGATGCTCAAAAAAGAGAGTGTGAAGAAAGGACAGAGGGAAAGGTGTCATGGGTGTTAAAGAGAAGACGAGATTACAGACCCACAGAGATTTGGTGCTTTTGCATGTGATGATTAAATTTGAGGATCGGTCTATCAGTGATGGTGGAGAGCACATTTCAGTGGTGTGCTGGGAACAATAACCTTATTGCAGGAGGTTACTAAGTAAAAGGAAAGATGGTCATCGCAGCATAGAGACTGCTCATTTTGTAAGTTCAGCAGGCAAAGGAGAAGAAAAAGAAAATAACAGCACGGGCACAGAATTGATCAAAGTTTGGGAATTTTTTCCCTCTAAATGGGCAAAACCGTAATTGAGCTCTAGGTTATGGACAGAGGAAGAAATTGAAAAAATTGGAAATGAAGGATGTAGCCGAGGGAACTCTTCCTATCCACTGGGATTTTGTAGCATCGTGTTTTAACGATAACTGGATGGGTAGAACTTTGAAACTCTGGATGGTTGTATTGGCACAGTTATTATGTGCTTTCCATACCCCCCACTGCGTTCTCTAGCCTTACACCATAAGCCTTTATCATCCTTAAACCCATCTGCTACTGGATGGTGACTGGGCGTCCGTGATTGTCGATCTATTGTTGGAGCCATCTCTTTTCTCAAACAGATAGGTTTCTGGTTGAGTGTGTTTACAACCCTTTACGTATCTATTTGGCTGTTTTTCTTTAGTTTTCCATCCTTGTGACATAGGACTTTTGGATTACTGAAGTCTTTCTGTTTTGTATGAATGAATGGACAGATGGATGGATGAGTGAATGAATGAAAGAAAATTTGCCACAAAGATTCATCTACCCAGGAACATATGCGTATGCGCGCATGCACATATTGCGCGTATATACACGTTGATTTTTATTTTATTTTTTTAATTTTTATTTATTTGAGGAGAGAGAGAGAAAACACCAATGGGGGGAGGGGCAGAGGGAGAGGGAGAAGCGGACTCCCAGCTGAGCAAGTGCCTGGGGGACAGGACCCACAGGCAGGAAGAGCTGCTGTATACACACATTGAAACAATGTATTTCAACATTTACCTACAGAGCAGCTATTATGTGCCAGAGACTGTGTTAAGTGTTAGGGTTGCAGAGAAGAGTGAAGTTATAGGCCTTGCTGTCAGAGATGTTCACTCTTTGGGGAAGAAGTCCGATTTGCAAATGGACACTTTATGTCTCACATGATCAGGGCAAAGACAGAAGTATGGCCAGGTGCTGTCGCAATAAAAGAGGGGCACTCAGCCCTGCCTGGGAGTGTGGAGAAAAGTTTCCTGGAGGAGGTGATGCTTAAGCAATTATATTTTGAAGGATAAGTGAGAGCAGTCAGAGAAAGCCTAAGCAAAGTCACGGCCAAAGAAAGTATGGTTTCTATAGAAAACATTAAGTTATTTTGGAGTTATCAGAGTATAAAGTAAGAAGGATGGCTTGAAGGAGATGTGCCTGGGTAGGCACCCTAGGCGAGGGTATCAGGGACCTTACATGCTATGCTGAGATCCTGTGAGGAACTTAAGCAGGGTGATGTCATAATCATATTTACGTGCAGATCTAGTATGGTTGCAAATGATTGATTCAAGAGAGTGATTCAATTAAAAATGATTTTGGCTCCAATTTGGTGGAAACCAAATTAACAGCAGCTTAAATATGTGATGATATTTTTCATGCAAGGAGGAGTCCAGAGAAAGCTGGTATCTGGCATTGGTTTAGACACCTAACCATGCAGTCAAGGACCCAGGCTCATTTTCACTCTACCATCCGCACCATTTTTGCTTTTGATCCTCATGCTGTTACTTTGTGGTCATGAGAAGGCTGTTACTGCTCAGGTATCATGATCATGTTCAAGGTGGACAGAAGGGGAATGTGGTGGTACCAACAGTGTCTGCCCCCTTTCAAGAAAGCACAGGTTCTCCCAGAAGCTTTCCAGTACACTTTCCTTCATATCTCATGGGCCAGACGTAGAAGGAGCCATCACTGGCTGCAAAGGAGGCTGGAACAAAATATTCTTTCTAGCTTCCATAATAAGGAAGGGCAAAGGAAAAAAAGGCATTTGAATTGAGTGCTGAGTTAGCCAACCAATAGTATATGTCACACCCATTTATCTCTAGCAGGTGTAGAGATTGGACTGCCCTCTGGTAAATAACATCCTATGCCAGGCAGTGAAGGAGGCAAAGTACCCAACTTAGAGCAAAACAGTCAACAGGTGTTGTAGCATTTAGAAGAGAAATGGCCAGAAGAGGAAGAGCACTGAGGCTTGGGTGCCATTAGCATCGTTTGTGGCCTGGGTATCATAAGGGCCTTCTCCCTGCTGAACCAGTAAATGTCTGGCTCATCCCCAGGTTGGTTGGTGAAAACTGACAAAATCCACCTTTCTGCCATGGAACTGACTTCTCTTTTGCCTCTTTTTAGGCCTCATAATCAATCAATCAATCAGTCAATCAATCATTATTTATTCCAGTGCTGGAATTATGCTAGCCACTGTGGGGAGATATCCAGGATGGAGTTTAAGAGGTAACATTAGAAGAATAAGAACCATGTCATTCCTCAAGTAGCTTATGTTCTCTATGCGGAACAGTTTACATAGTATAAGGGAAGACAGGTGCGCATGCTTCTAGCTTGGTATAAAGTGTCAGTAACTCAGGCCTGGGCCACAAGGCTCCTGCAGATTGGATCTTACAAATTCAAGGTCAGTTGTTGCCACTCTGCCTCTTCTCAGCAGTGCTTTGCAGAGCTGTCTGGCTGGTCTGCATCATGCATACATGTCAGGAATCAGTGTTTGGCCTACAGCCAACCCCTCCCCTCCCCTCCACGTGCCTTCACAGGTGCATACACTCTTGCTGGAGTATGTTCTGTCTCCAGCCCCTCTCCCCTAGCCAGCATGTCGGAAGGAAAGAGAACAGTTCTGCCATATCCATCTGACTGCTTTATTTCTAAATTTGAAAAAAATAACAAAGCACTATGGTGGCATTACAAAAAGGCTTAGAGAAAAATGGACAGTCACCTATAATCCTACCTCCCTAATATAACCAGGGTATAATCTCTTGTAGTTTTAGCATGGAAATAATGCTTTTTTGCATGCCTGTAGTCAGGGAGCGTGTACAGTTCTGCATTCTGCTTTATTTACAGAGTTAGAGCTCATAAAACTGTGTTGAATAAATGAATATTGATGAGCAGTCTTCATAAGAACAAGATGTACCACCTCATGCCCATTGTTGTTACTATACATTGTTTTTCATTTTCTCTATTTGAATAGAGATGGGGACACTAGAGCTTTTCCAGAGTTCCACTTTTATGGTGTGACCTTTGAGTCCTGATATAGACAATAGGAAAATTCTTAGCATAGGATCCGAAGCCTTGAGAAGATTTGGAATCCTGGTGGGCAGAAGGATCACTGTAGTCCCATTCTTCCGCAGCAGGAAGCATCTTAAGTGAAAAGACCATCTCTCTCATTCATGACCATGGGCACAATTATCTTTTTTGTTTCTCTTTGTCCAAACGTTGCCCTTTTATCTGGAGGCTGTTCAAGGAACGGGAACTTTCTTGGTTAAGGGCGGGGGGTGGGGGCGCACTTGGACCAAGTCCTTGGAATCTGAATTCTTTCCTCTCACAGGGATTATGTCTGGGTGGCTATTCCTGCTCACTCTGTGATCCCAAGTAGTTTGCTCTGTTTTAGAACTGCCATGGAATTTTGGAAACTTGGTAATAGCTCGTTAACTGAAGAACACATGTTGAATTGTAGTTCATGATTCTTCTGGTTCAGTTCTGCAAGTTTTAATTAAACCCACAAAGTTTACAAGGAATTCATTTACATTAAGCAGCATTATCTTCTTCCTTCTCATCCAGTCCTACCTTCTTAAATTATTCCCAAGAACTGCTCTAAAAGAACAAAGTGTCAGCTTTGACAAACAAACTCTACCTCCCTTCAGCCATTCCTCTTCATCTCCTGAATTCCTTTGACAGTCAAATAGATAGATCCAGTAAGACAAGATTATTGCATTCATTTCCTTTAGGCTTATTTATCCTGGGAAGCACCTCTTCTGTCATGTCTGTACACCTCGCACCAGGATGATAGCTGTTACAAAAATCCAAAGATAAATGCCTCAAAACATTGGCAGCCAAATTAATTCCAGAATTTCTCTCACTCATGCTATTAAATGATCAACCTCCAACCTGATGAGATGTTCTGGGTCCACAAAATATTAGACAAAGAGGGCAGAGTATGTGTGTGACATCTCAGAAGTAATGCCATCAAGGAAGAGGAGAAGGGAGACTGTGCTGCCAAGGAAGCTGGAGCCAGGTCTGGGGAACATCTAAAGCAGCAGCTGAAGAGGTGAGGAAGCAAGCTCTAAGGGAAGGGGTGAATCATCGCCATGCTTTGTTTATTTGCTCCTGGCTTTTATGAAGCTCCCACAGTGACCAGTCTGTGAACTGGGCATGCTCCCTTGCCCTCTGCCCTCAAGTACCATCCAGAAGAGCTGGGAGATAATATACACTTAGAAGTGCCAGGGGCTCTCTGGTACTCTCTAGATGGAAGGCCCCAAAGCAGGAACCTCAGAAAGTTTATAGATCTCCAAAGAAAAGACCCACAAAAGATATTCAAGTCCAATTAAATGGCCTGCCTTTTGTGGTCATGTCGTCTCAGCAGAAAGGGGGCATCTGCACGAGTGGCAGTTGTTCTGTCCCTTTGTATGTGGCTCCTGTGGATTTTAGACTGAGTATAGAAAAGTGCCTAGCCTGTGGCAGGCCCTCAGTGTTCGGTCGTTCCACTCCCCCCGCCCCCTTCAGTATGGATTTGTTTCGTTTCCTACAGGCACAGAGCCAAGGACCCATGCGTTGTAGTGGACAGAGCACTGGGCTTGGCAATAGTTATCAAAACCACCACTTAGTGAGCATATCCTCAGTGCTAGGGATGTGGTTAAAGGTATGATCTTTCCCATTTACTTCTGAAGACACTAAGGCTTGGAGCCACTGATTAACTTGCCCAAGATCATAGTAAGACAAAGACTTGGCACTAGAACCCAGTTTCATTTGACTCCAAAACCTGTGTGTGTGTGTGTGTGTGTGTGTGTGTTATTCCTATGACGAAAACTGGTTTTGATTCCCAGCTCTGTTGCTTCCTAAATGAATATTTCATTACTTTGGGCCTCAGTTTACTCATCTGCTCAGTAGAGGGGGGGTTAGGTGTTTTCTGACGTCTCTACTAGCTCTGAAGTTCTGTGCATTGTCTAATGCTTGGTCTTAAGCAGGACTTTTATCAGCAGAATCTTCATCAGTCTGGAATATATGGGGGAAGGATAAGAGAAATTCTTATTCATTTAATTACTATTCATTAATTACTATCTCTTGAGTGCCCCTGGGGCGATACAGCAGAGACCAAGCTGTCATGGTCTGGCCTTTGGAACTTACAGGTAAAACAGGGAAACAGACCTTGCATATGTTGCAAGAACTGAGTGTTTTGCAGCAAGAAAACAGCATATGTAGACACTTCTGAGGCTAATTCATGTGAACCGAATTTAGTCAGTTCAGTGAACATGCATGTGTCCCAGAAAAGCAAGCAATGGAGCTTTAACATCAGAGCGTATCAGACAGAACATCCTTCCTGAGTTCAGTCTTCTTTCCTATTACTCTCTTCTCTTCTTTTTTCCTACTACTCTTTCTCTCACATAACCCAGTTGTGGTGGAGATTGTGGAAAGAGCATAAAGCATTGTACCGTGTCAGCCTACAGAGGAACAAGGGAAGATGGAGGCAAGGAAGAAGGGCGGGAGGAAGGAAGGCTGGGGAGCAGGGTTAGAGGGGGATGGAATAAGGTAAAACAGTGGGTTACTATTAAAGCTTATTGTTGAAAGTTAAGCACATCTTCCAAGTACTCACCACAGCAGAAAGGATATAAAATACTAGGTGGGAGAAAAGAGAAGAAACACAGATCCATAGTTCTCTCTACTTTGGAAGGGACCCATAAGCCAAGAACTCCATCCACATCCGATTTAACACAAGGCAGCCCCTTTGACTGTGGGACAGTGTAGGAGGGGCTTTTTGTTAAGCTGATTATTATTATTATTTTTTTTTTTTTGGTAATAACTTCTATTGCCTGGCTTTAATTCTGTCCTTCTGGGTTACATTAAGCTGATTAAGTTTTTCCTCTTTCTTGCTTGCTTGCTTGCCTTCCTTCCTTGCAATATTTAAAAGTCGTCATCATGTTTCCCTTATGGCTTTACTACTGTATGCTAAATATCCAAACTCGACTTTTTCATAATCTTTTGTAATCTTTTGAATCTCGTTTTTTTAAGAAATTTTTTAAAATTTTTATTTATTTGACACAGAGAGAGATAGCAAGAAAAAGAACACAAGCAGGGGGAGTAGGAGAGGGAGAAACAGGTTTCCCGCGGAGCAGGGAGCCCGATGTGGGGCTCGATCCCAGGACCCGGGGATCATGACCTGAGCCGAAGGCAGATGCTTAACGACTGAGCCACCGAGGTGCCCCTTTTGAGTCTCTCTTGTACTTCAGTTGGTTAGAGTCCCCCTGGAAAGTGGAACCCCCAGAACTGAAGTCAGCTGAAAAGTAGTCCAGCCCTCTTTTCAGACATGTGAATTTGGATGTAGCCCAAGATAAATTTAGATTTTTTTTTACAAGTGCTTTACTCTAAGCTTATAGCAAACTAAATTTGTGTACCATCAATCAAAGAGCTACAACTTTTCCTAATATACCATCATTTTGCCTACATTTCTTTATCCTGTTCACAATAATATAAAGATACTGTTGGATACATTGCTATACTCAAGATATTCACTGTGTTTAGCAATTCTTTTATCTTTTACCATAGTCTAAGAACTATCAAAAAAGGCAGTGAAGTTCCTTTGACATTCCTTGGTCTTAGTGAAACTTTGCTGGCTGCTATTGGTAACCACTTTGCATCCCGAATGTTCATAAAATCACCTTGTGAAGTAATACAGTTTTGTAATTCCGCTAGAGATCCATTTCAGTTCACTGCTCTATAATTTGTAGAATCTGCTTTCTTTTCTTCCCATTTTTTGAAAATTGGAATAGTTGCCCAGTGTTAGTTTTACGTCATCATTTTTTATTCATAATTACACACACGTACACACATACTCGTGCACACGGGCATGCACGCACATGTGAAGCCAGGGGGAGGAAGTGTGTATGAAGAAGCAGCGGAACAGCATCAGAGAGTTCATGGTGAAGTGTGCCCCTGACCACTCAGGTTGGGTAGAGAGGAGGAGGGAACTGAGGAATGTGGGAGGATGCCTCCTACAGATCCCTGGGAGGGGGGAGGGGGGATCCGTTAAGGCTCTTTGAATGAGGATGTCTTTGTTACCAGGCCCACTGCCAGGGCCCTCCCTAGGTGATGCCAGGGAAGCACTTGCCTCAGGCACACAATCTAAGGAGGTGGCCCATAACTCCATAATCAAGGTAAATAATATATTAACGCAATATATTTCTTTGAAATAATAGCAATGTGGAAAAGTCCACGGTGAACAAAATATCAAAACTTTGAATAAAGGCAGGATTGGTATGTTTTAGGCTTTTTTTTTTTTTTAAGATTTTATTTGGGGCGCCTAGGTGGCTCAGTTGGTTAAGCAGCTGCCTTCAGCTCAGGTCATGATCCTGGGAGCCTTGGATCCAGCCCCACGTCAGGCTCCCTGCTTGAAGGGCAGCTTGCCTCTCCCTCTCCACCGCTTGTGCTCTCTCACACCCTCTCTCTCTCTCTCTCTCTCAAGATTTTATTTATTTGAGAGAGAGAGCACATGTTCAAGAAAGCACAAGCTGGTGGGGGGGCAGAGGGAGAAGCAGGCTCCCCACTTGACCCATTTAAAGTATAGAATCTGATTTTTTTTTAATATATCACTGAGTTGTGCAGCCAGTACCACACTCCATTTTAGACTATTTTATCACCCCAAAAAGAAGCCCCATATCCATGAACAGTCAGTTCGTAATTCCCCCCCAAGCTTCCCAGCCCTAGACAACCGCTAATTTACTTTCCTTTTCTATGGATATGCTTATTCTGGCCATTTCTTATAAATGGAATCACACGATATGTTGTCTTTTGTGACTAACTTCTTTCTTTCACTTTTCATAGTATTTTCAAGGATCATGCATGTTGTAGTGCATCCATACTTCATTCCTCTTTATGGCTGAATAATATTCCATTGTATGCTTATGCCACATTTGATTTATGTAATCATCAGTTGATGAACATTTGGGTGGTTCCTACTTTTTGACTCTCATGAATAATGTGGCTATGAGTGCAAGTGTCTGTGTGGATATGTTTTCATTTCTCCTGGGTGTATAGCTGGGAGTGGAATTGCTGGATCATGTGGTTACTATGTAAAACCTCTTGAGGAAATGCTAGACTGTTTTCCAAAGTGGCTACACCATTTCGTATTCCCACCAGCACTGTAGAAGTGTTCCGGTTCCTCCACACCCTTCCTAATACTTGTTATCGTCATTTTTACTCTACCATCCTAGTGGGTGTGAAGTGGTATCTCATTGTGTGTTGGTTTGTATTTCTCTCATTGGTAATGATGTTAAGTATCTTTTAATGTACTTGCTGGCCGTTTGTATGTCACTTTTGGAGAAATGTCTATTCCGATCCTTCTCCCATTTCTTTTGTCTTTTTATTATTTGTGGTGTCTCTCCACATCGGATGGGGATCGCCAAATGTGGGGCGACCCGGTTGAGTGGAAACAACCAACTTGGGCAGTGAAAGGATTCACCTGAGGCAGAACAAAGGAGATAGAAGTTTATTGACTACACCACAAGGGAGAGGCGGGCAGGATAGCAAAGCAGAGACCATCTGCGATGAGGCAATGGGTGGGGCCATATTTAAAGGGGGAAGGTAAGGAGGTATGGGAATGTATAGAATTTCCCCTTTTTTTGGCAACTGTCCCTGATTGTAAGTAGCTCATTGGTTATTAGGGCCTGTGGATATTTTGAGGTGGACCACTTAACAGGCCTGTTTGTATTCAGGCAGGGGGTTGGGGTCCCTATGGGCCCTTTTGCCTTGATCAAGTTTCCGTTGCCCTAGTCTTTTGCCTAAAAGTGGCATCTACATTATTGGGTTGTAGAAGCTCTTTATATATTCTAAATCCAAGTTCCTTACCAGACATACAATTTACAAAAATTTCCTCCAGTTCTTTGGGTTGTCTTTTCACTTCCTGAAGGTGCCCTTTGAAGCACAAAAGTTTTTAATTTTGATGATGTCCAATTTATTTGTCTTTTATAGCTTGTGCTTTTAGGGTCATATCTAAGAAGCCGTTGTTTAATCCAAGGGCACAAAGATTTATGTCTGTGTTTTATAGTTTTAGCTCTTACATTTAGTTCTTTGATCCTCATGGTCTATTTTTAAAAAACAAATTGCATGACAGTTAAGACTCAGAAACTCCCTCCCTCCTCACTCAAATTTCATCTTGAAATCAAGATTAGGAGAAAAAGAGTTCAGCAGAGTCTTTCCTTACAGGGGCCCCAAAGGGGTGCAGCTTTGTAAGACAAAGGTATACTAGATCTCTCCAGAGACTTTGTTATTATCTGAAGACTTGATTTTTTAGGTGTTCAGACATAGCAGTATGGGTGATAGACTGATTGACTCTTTGCAGGTGGCCTGAGGTGAAAGAACCTTGGGCCTGAAATCCTTTCATGAGTTCACTCAAGGTCCCCCCTTTCCCTTATAGTTGCTTCCACATGCTAATAATGCAGGACCACCTCAAAGCCCCTAGTGCCTCATACCTGCCTGTCCACCCACCTTCCTCCTGATTCTGTGGCTGAAGGCAGCTGGGTTTTCTCTGGGCCTTTTTTACATATCAGGATAATGATCAGTTCTGTTTCTTCCCACATGAGCCCCCATTCCCTCCTCCTCTGCCTGCCTTACTTGGAGCTAATTCATACATACCTCAGGATACTTCTTTTTAATTTTTTTCTCTTCCTATAGATAGATCTTATGAGGTTTCCATGGAAACTCCTGGCCAGAGGTAGGGGACTTTTGAACAGGAGGGAGATGATCAGGCTTTGCTCATTTCTGTGGGGCTCTGGGAGTGTCTGTCTCTCCCCACTCCCTCCCCAACCCTTCCCTGGGCAGCTCCTGGACCTGTTTTTGTAAGGTGCTTTGGGAGCCCCAGAGCCTGTGTCTTAGGACTGAACACATGGTGGTGACAATGGCCCCGAGAGTTACAGCTCGGGGAGGAGGCTGCTGCTGGGGGGTTGTCTGGCAGCTTCAGAGAAAACTTGAGTCTGGTGTCTTTCACATGTATCATGAAGCAAGTGCACCACCATTGTGCTCGTGGTATTGGACAGAGATGGAAGGACTTCTGGAGGTGATCGCAGCCATCCCTGTGCTTCTGGATGGCGCTGTGTTTAATCTAACACTTAAGCTAACTGACCTATGTGTCTTTCCTTATGGTAAACTAAGCTATTCTGGAAATCCTAAAGGAGATTTTGGGCTTTGGGACACCTGGATGGATCATACCTTGAACTGTGATTAAGAATCTAGTCCCATACAATAGGGATTTTTTTTTTTAAGTGAGATATTTTAAGTGGGAGCAATTTAAGTAGATCCTTAGTATCTACTGACCTCCCAGAGATCTAGGGCGAATCCGGGGCTGGATGTGTGAACTGTGGCCTGTGATGGGGCTCCTTCCTTGATACCAGATAACCCTTGCCTACAGAGTATCTACAGTGCTTCCCTCTAAAATCTCTGCCTTGGGATTCAGATCTGAGCTTTGGTTAGATCTGAGGTCTAAAGTGGGAAAACCTGACCCCTGATTCTTGAGTAGATTAGGTCTTGGTTCTAGATCAGTATTTACACCCCTGAGAGTTCAGGCCATTCCTTATAGTGGTCTGGGCCAACTCGGGGGCAGGAAGATGTTGAGATTCTCACATGCCAGGTTTTTATACGAATATCAGGTCTTCGGCATTCTCAAGACAACCAACATTCTGGAACTTGAGGGGATATCGGAGTCCAGAGGGGCTAACATTTGGCTAATGTGTATTAAACATGTAGTAAATGTTCCCAGGGGGCTATGGAGTTACTGCAAAGACTCCAAGAAGCCATGTATACACTGAACACTCCCTGTGAGCAGGATATATATATAAACATAGCCACCAACCCTTGGGATACATTGTTTCTTTAATGCAACCCCCATAGTTGGAAAAATTGCAAACTACTGATTTATTTTAAACCTGGTATCTTATAAACTAAGTCAACAGGAGCCTAGGTAGAAAGAAAGAGTGAGGTGGTGACTGGCTTCAAGTCTCAAGTGAGGACTGGAGACCTCAGGCAGGTAGAATATTAGTGTCGGGACTCCACAGTCCCTGCTCTGCTTACCCATGCTGTGGAGGGTGCCGTCCCCAGGGCAGAGGAGTCTGACCAACACCTAGCAGTGCTAGCTCAGAGCCTGAGAAAGAAGCTACACATTAACATAAAAACTTAGGTGGTTTCGCCTTCCCAGAGTAACTGAATGACATCGATAAAAGACTAAGGGGTTTTTGTTTTTGTTTTTTAAGATTTTATTTATTTATTTGACAGCGAGAGAGGGAACACAAGCAGAAGGAGTGGGAGAGGGAGAAGCAGGCTTCCCGCGGAGCAGGGAGCCCGATGCGGGGCTCGATCCCAGGACCTTGGGATCATGACCTGAGCCGAAGGCAGACGCTTAACGACTGAGCCACCCAGGCGCCCCTAAGGTGTGTTTTTGAGGGGGTGAGAAGACAGGGAAACAGCAATTCTGAGGGCACTCATTTTTTCATCACACCTTTGGAAAAGCAAATTAATATTTTAAATTAAGTTTTTATCACAGAGTGTTCATCAGAACAGAGAGCTTGGCTTAGCTTCTCTTTCAAGACCAGAACTGGAAAGAGCTTTGAACTTGAACAGAATTGTAGCTTCAGATGTGGTGTGTTTCTCTCCACTTCTGAACCTGGGTCGGTCAAATCCAGGATTTGTCTCCTTAGGGCATTTTTAGAAGAGTAGAGAATACTGAGGTTCATGATTAAGCATCATTGATTCTTAAGTTATTTTGGGTTTGAGGTTTAAACTGATACTGAACTTCAAGGTTCAGCTTAGAACTCTCTCGTGTTGTGGAAAATGCCTCGATTTTTTTCATTCTGAAGACCTTGCAGTTGGTTGATGTACATAAATGAGTGTGCTGTTTAAGTTTGTGGGCAAATGCATGCATGCGGGAATGACTATGTTATGCATTGTGAAAAAGCATCCTGGAACATATGGGACCACAGAGCTTGTTGGGGTTTGGCAGGACACAGATGGCGCACTCAGACAGGGTAGCAGGAGAGAGTTTAATGGTGGTGTGGGTAAACTAGGGGAAACCAGAAAAGCACGTTGGCAACAGCTGTAGGAAAGGGCTGTCTGACTGGAGCTATGGGCTTTAGTACAAGGGTGAAGTCAGTCCACGTTGATGTGGCAAGGAGACCCCTGCCATCAATTTATGTCCCCATTCTCCTTTGCCCTCCCATCTCCAGCCACTGCCTCCCTAGGCAGGACCCAGCCAGAGGGCAAGTGAACCAATTATGTTGTTCATAAGGGTCTGCTTTGTGAGCAAGATGGAGAGAATGGAAAGTAGATGTGGTGGGCAAATGGAAAATATCCAGCATGTGGCCAGAGTTGAATGTGTAACTGCAGGTAAGGTAAGATTCTTTTCTGAGAATGCTCAGGTATTAGCTCAGGCTCATCTGGATTTGCCCTTAACAATGTTTTGTACTTCAAAATCTCTTTTTTTTTTTTTTTCCACACATTCTTTTTCTTTCCCTCTTTGGCAAGGAGGAACCTTACTTCCAAGTTGTGACATCTTGATTAAGTAGAAAGTACATGGCTCTGGAACTAAATAATATTAGCTTGAAATCCCAGCCCTGCTACTTATCAAATGTGGGACTTGGACAAGTTACTACACTCCCAAGTTCTAAAAGGTAGATTGTATTAAACATCATGGCTGATATGAGAATGAAAGACTTCTTGTCTCTTATCTATCTATAGAAGTATGTATATCTCCCAGTAGAGGGTTGGCTCCTGCTCGGTGCCCAATAAATCCTCTACTAGTGCTCTGGGTAATGAATTACTTCCTCTCTCCTAACTTTCCCATTTCTTGCTCTCTAGTGGTTCTTTCCTTTTTATGAGGATACTTACATCTTCCTGATGTTAAAAAAGAAATCTCTCTCTCAAACTTAATAGCCCCCTGATCTGCCATATCTTGGCTGTTGTTCTCCTATTGTTCTGTATTGTTCTGATTTTCTGTAAAAATCAGTGTACACTCATTTTCCCAAGTTGTTCACTGCCACTTGATTTCTTAACTTCTACAAACTAGTTAGTTTTCCACCATTGTGCCAAAAATTATCTCTGAAGTCTCTGACTCCCAAATGCCAATGGCTTCTCTCTACATCTCACCCTACTTCACAGTATTTGACATTCTCAGTCATGTCTGTCTCTTGGTTTCGGCACTGGGTTTCAGTACTTCATCTTTGGTCTCTGCGCTGGGGTGCTCTTTCTTGGTTTTCTTTTGGCCTAGCTCAGTATTCCTGCCCAGGATTTCCCCCCGCTCTTCACTTCTCTTTGCTTTCTCATCCTCAAAATATAGATGTTGCTAGTAATTGGTTGTTATCTGATTGTTTCCTCCTGTTACTTCTATTGTGAAGTTCAGGAGGGTGGGGACCTTGTTTGTCTTGTTTGCTGTGTTACTCCCACCAATGAGTCTAGTGTCCCAGTGCTTAATGTAGAGTGAGTGTACAGCAAATACTAGTTGAATGGAGAATAGATTATAATATTCCTCCAGCGTTTCTTTCTTACCCTTCTTCTCAACTATACACTCACCAGATAAACATTTCTGACCTCGGTTTTCAGACTGTAGATCAAGGGCCAGCAAATTTTTTCTTAAAGGGCTTGATAGTAACTATTTCAGGATTTCAAGGTTACATGGTCTTTGTTACAAGGACTCAACTCAACCATTATAGAGCGAAAGCAGCCATAGACAATAAACCTACAGATGTAGCTGTGTCCCAATAAAACTTTATTTATAAAAACATGCTGCCCCAGGTCATAAATTGCAGACCGCTTTATTGGCTCATGTTTCCAGTCAGTGCATATTGTCACATGATTGACTTAAAGGCACCTCAGATTCAGTTTGTCTGACCTGAAATTATTATCTTCTCTTTCTTCATTCTCCAAAAGCTTCTTCACTTCCTGTGATTTTTAGCTCAGTTTATATTATCTCTGTTCCAGTCATCCAGAAAAGAAACCTGAGTTAGCTTCATCTTTACCCTTCCTTCCCCCAGTCCAGTCAGTGACTGAATTTTGACTGTTTTATTTCTGCAATGATTCTCACTCAGTCACTGCTGTAGCTCAAGCTCTCATTTACTTTATCGTGATCAGTACATTTACCTCCTCATCACTGATCCCTCTTGTTCTTCACCTGTGTCACTCAACCCACACCCCCCTCACACCTTTCTTGGTTTTCTGTTGCCTACCGAACAAAGTTTAAATTCTTTACCATGGTTTCCCCCCTTCACCCTCTTCTTGGCTCCCACTCCTTTCCTTCATGCCTTTGTTCTTTCTTTCCTTCTGTCCTGGAGTAACCTTCCTGTCTCCACTACCCATGGAAATCTTTATGCTTCAGGACCCAGATCCAATGCTACTTACCTGGAGGCCCTCCAAAGCTTCCCAAGCCTGAGTGAATCACGTATCCTGCTGTACTCCCATTCTGCCTCCTAGTATGGTTGCTTGGTTGTTTATACCCCCTTTTCCCTCCTTAGATTGCAAGCTTTGGAAGGCAAGGGCCATGGCATCTTCATCCTCATAGATTCAAATTTAATTTCAAGCCTTTCACAGTTGAATTTAAGTACATCTTTAACCAAAAAACCCTTTACATGGGGTCGTGGGATGAGTCCCATTGGATGGTAGAGATCACAGGTCCTTGGCTGTATCACTGTATGTGTATATACACGTGCAATTATAGTATACCTCTTCCAGCATCTGCCTTCTTTGGTTCCTGGTCTTAACCACTATGCTTTGTAGAGTGGCCAGAGTGGGTGTGGGAACATACTATTTTAGTGTCTTTATCTGACTCTGTCATAAGACATCCCGGGATATCAGAAAATTATATAGGCTTTGAAATTTGACAAATCTGAGTTGGAATTCTAGTTTTTGACCTAGCCGTTGACCTTGAGCAGGTTCTTAAACCCTTCTATATCCAAGTTTTCCCATCTGTTGAGTGAGATCCTAATACCAACTTCATAGGGTTGTTATGAGGATGAAATCAAGTTTCACGTACATTTTTTCCCTTCCCTATCTGCCTTCCTTCTGTCACAGTTTCTCCGTTATTCCTAAAGAGTTTCAGACTCGTTTGTAGGGATAACTTCCAGCATTCTATACGGGAGATCGTGGTTGGAATCAAGGGGCCTCCTAACCCAAAGGAAATCCCTCTCTCTGTGTTTTCAGGGCACTCAATTTCTTCCAACTCCAGATTCTTAGAATTTCACTTTTAGTGTGACTCACAATGTACTTCTGTTTCAAAAAACAGAAAGCTGCCCAGTTTCTGCTGGCCTCAGTGGACGGGGGGTAGCAGTAGCTAGGCAGAGCATGTTCACCAGACAAACCCCTTTCATTGGCTGGGAGATGGTTAGCAGATCCTTTGAGCCCTTTGGACTCAACTGTAACAAGAGGATGGTCACATCAGCCTGTCTTGGGTTTGTGTGGGGGAAATAGGAAAGACTGCCTAGTCTCGTGTGTGTACACTGCATGAGTGCACCACGCACTGTTGAGTTCCTTTTGGACCAAGATTGTAACTATTGGTTGAATGCTTGAAGGGCATTTTGGTAGAGGTGTTTTGTGTTTGGGTTCCTTTTGGAAGGCAGGTGGGGTAAGAGAGTTTGCAGCCTCCTGAGCCTCCTGAGAATCACAGATTAGCCCAGTTGGGTCATGCAGAGCTGTGAAATTCCAAGATGCTGGCATTTTAAGAAGTATCATCTGGTTTTGTGAGTAATGGCTCTGAATGTGAAGTATCCCCAGGAAGATTTTTCAGAAAAGGACTAATTTGGCACAGTCTTCTTGTGGAGTCACGGCTCACAGTGGATTGTCACACACTCCAGAAAGGCAGTGTGTTTTCTGACACACAGGCCTACACACATATACGTGAGGCCTACTGTTTATCATCACAGACAGACTGCATTTAGAAGGAAAGGAGGAACAAAAACTCCCCAAAGTCACTGAATTAGCATTTTTTGCGTAGCAAATGAAAGATTCCTGGAAATGTGGGCTCTTGTACCAAGGTGAGCAGGTTTTGAAGGCTTCTCAAAGGACACACCACCCAGCCCAGTTTCTGCCTTCCACTTACAGTTCCATGAAACAGGGATGTAGCAGATTTCCGTGAGCAGGTTTTGAAGGCTTCTCAAAGGACACACCACCCAGCCCAGTTTCTGCCTTCCACTTACAGTTCCATGAAACAGGGATGTAGCAGATTTCCTCCACTTCCTGGATTTAGACCCTGGCATCCCCAGAGGTCTCAGAGTTTTGGTTTTCTGGCCCCAGTGTGCATATAAACAAGCATCAGCTTGCTCATGCTCCCCAAGTACCCTGTATGACCTGGTGTCATAGACTGAGTATTTGTGTCCTCCCAAAATTCATATATTGAAACCGAATCCCCCAGGGTAATGGTGTTTAGAGGTGGGATCTTTGGGAGGAGGGTCGGTCATGAAAGCAAAGCCTTCATGAATGGGATTAAAAGACCCCCAGAGAGCACCCTTACTCTTTCCAACATAGGAGGACACAGGGAGAAGAGAGCCAGCCATCTGCGAATCAGGAAGTAGGCTCTCCCTAGACACTGAATCTGCAGGTGCCTTCATCTTGGACTTCCCAGCCTCCAGAATGATGAAAAATACATGTCTGTTGTTTATAAGCCACTCTCACCCATTGGTTAGAGCAGCCTAAATGAATTAGGACAAAAATTATTAGCAGGACAGGGCATGTTGAGATCTCTCTTTGAAGGTGAAGAGTAAGCTGTTTGCATCAGGCTCCTCCTTTAAGAAAGGACAAGCCTCGTGGGCGTCTTTGGATTTTGTAGATATTCCTCATTTGGATGTGCTACTTTGGCCTATTTACTGAGTGACCTGGAAAGCTGCCAGTTTTGAGTGGGGCCCTGAACAAAAGAAGGGCTCTGCAACAGTTCCAGGCTGCTCGGCAAGCTGCTCTGCCCCAGGGCCATCCGATCAGCACATCCAGTGGAACAGAGAGAGTCAGTGGCAGACGGGGATGCCGTTTGGAGACCCTGGGAGGCACTTACAGGTCAACGGCAGCACAGGCCTTATAGAACTTTGGAGCAAGGCCCGGCCATCCTCTGCAGATAACTGTCCTCCTTTTGAGAAACAGCTCTTGGCCATCTACAGGACCTTAGTAAAACTAAACACTTAACCATGGGCCCCCAAGATTCCGTGAGGTCTGAGCTGCCCAGCATGAACTGGGCATTATCTGACGCACCAAGCCTTAAAGTTGGGTGTGCATAGCAGCATTCATCATCAAAGGGAAATGGTGGTTTATATGTGATCTGGCCCGAGCAGCCCCCAAGGCACAAGCAAGTTACATGAAGAAGTGACCCAAATGCCCGTGGTCCCCATTCCTGACTTTTCTCTCCTAGCCTGCACCTATAACCTTGTGGAGTTCCCTATAATGATTTGACAGAGGAAGAAAAGACTCATGTCTAGTTTGCAGATAGGTCTGCCATCTACAAGCTGGAGAACCAGGAAAGCCGATGGTGTAATTCAGTCCTAGTCTGAAAGCATGAAAACCAGGGGGCCAATGGTGTAAGTCCCAGTCCAAGTTCAGAGGCCTGAGAACCAGGTATGTCAATGACCAAGGGCAGTTGAAGATGCAGTTCAGGCAGAGAGTGAATTCCCCCTTATTGTGTATGCCTTTTTGTTCTATTCAGGCCATCAGTGGATTGGAAGATGCCAATCCACATTGGTGATTTTAACTTGGTCTACCAATTGCAATGCTCACTTCTTCCAGAAGCAGCCTCACACTCAGAAATATGTTTGACTAGCTGTTTGGGCACCACTTAGTTCAGTCAAGTTGGCAGATAAAATTAACCATCACAATGCATAACATTTTATCTTTGAAATATCAGTCCCAGAAATGGAGATTATACATGAAACAAAAACAAAATCTGTGGTTAGTTTGGAAAGGGGAAAAATTGTAACTCTACAGTGGAGAAACCTGACAAATTCTACCTCTGCCAGATGATCAGGGTCAACATCAACAGTGATAAATCATGCTGGTGGTATGTATTCTTGATATGATGTATTGAGAATGGTACTTACTCTGTAGTCTTCTTCCTTCAAACCCATAACAACCAGTCTAATCACGAGAAAAATCTCAGAAAAAGATCCCAATTGAGGGACATTCTATAAGTTACCTGATCAGTACTCTTACTGTCAAGGTCATCAAAAATAAAGAATGTCTAAGAAACTGTCAGTCAAGGAACATCTAAGAACCTAAAGAGACATAATGAATAAATGTAAAATGGTAGCCTATCCTGTAATGGGAAAAGGATATTAGATAAAAATTAAACAAATCTGAATGAAGGATGGATTTTAGTTAATAATGTATCAATGTTGGTTCAATAATTGTGACAGATACACCATATAGATGTACAAGGCTAATAGGGGAAAGTGGGTATAAGTATATAAGTATATATGGTGTGTATATAGATATGTATGTATGTATAAAGCATATAAGAACCCTGTATACTACCTTTAAAAAGTTTATTTTAAGAATAGCTATGTTCAGGACCCCTGAGTGGCTCAGTCAGTTAAGTGTCTGACTCTTGATTTTGGCTCAGGTCAAGATCTTGGGGTCGTGGGATGGAGCCCCATGTCAGGCTCCACACTGGGCGTGGAGCCTGCTTAGGATTCTCTTCCCTCTCCTCAGTCACTCCTTCCCCCCTCTCTCACCTCTCTGTCTCTCCCTCTCATAAATAAATAAATAAATAAATAGATAAATAAATAAATAACGTAAAATAAAAATAGCTATGTTCAAATCAATTCATTTAAAAAAAATAAGCCCTCTGGCTTGGAAGGAGACTTAGGAACCACCTAGTCTAATGGTTAATATTTATTTCTTTATACAAAAACACTTTAAACAAAATGTTAGGCAGAAGTCCAATAACATACAAATAAATGTAGATTTGCTCTGGCTGAAGTGGGAAAGAACCCCTGTGCTCCATCTGTTTGGCCCCCTTCCTCACCTCCCGCCTGCCTCTGAGACAATGCTGAAATGCTGAGGAGTGCCTCGCATCCGGTAGGCACCACCTGCTCTCCTTGGATCGTCCCTCCCCTGGAACATCCCAGTCTGTCCTCAAACACCGTTAGAAATGGGCATCCCCTTCCCAAAAGACAGCTTTTATCTTTTTATGACTGCTATGATTCTTAGCATTTTGAGGAGGGGTTAAAATGTTCATAATTTCTACCTATTGGCTTTAGTCCCATATAGAATACATGTCCAATACAGTTTTTACATGGTGATTTTTTTGAAGACAGATGCTTTTTTCTCTCCCTGACCTCCATGACTCATTTCTTGTGTAGGATAGATTTCCCTATCCCTCTGACTGGTTGTTGATGGCAAGGTGGCATGCCATTGCTCTTGGACTCCATATAGGCCAGTCTCGTGACTGCTCACCATGACCCCATCCATAAGCTCCCTCTTGACTTTCTTCTCCATCCTACTTCATTCTAGGAGACTCTACTCCAGCCACTTTCTTCCCAATACCTTAGCTCCCACCTTGCAACCTGACTTTTCTCGCAGTGGTTATTTCAAATCTCTTTTACTCCACTTTCCTGAAACCCATAGTCTTACCACTTGCCCTACTTCATTTCAGCTGATGAATCCTTAGTACTGCTTAAAAATAAAATCGAAGTCATTAGATGAGAAATCCTTCAACTTCTTAACCTCCCACCTGGGAGCTCACCTGCAGCTCTCCTCCTACCTCCTCCTCCCTTCTTCAGGTTCCTGTCTCAATTCAAGGCTAATTCCAGCATCAGTATTTTGGATCTCATCCCCTCCTGCTTTCTCAGCCCATGTTTATTCTGTTGTTCTTTATGTATCTCTCTGCTGCCTCACTGGAATTGCTCTTGTCAAGATTACTGAAGTCCTCCTTGGCATCTTGATTGTATTTAACTAATGCTTTTATCAGATATTTATAAAGCACCTGCAATGCACCAGACACTGTACTGTGTGGTGTGGATTCACCAGTGAAAGGCAGGTGGAATCAGTGAGTGTATATGGGGCCACTGAGCTGGGGGAGGAGGAGGTAATCAGTAAAGGAGCAAGTGAATGTATAAAATGTTAGGGAGTGAGTGAATGATAAATGCTGAGAGGAGAAATGGATCAGGGTAAGGCACAGGGTTATTTCAGCTGGGGTGGTCAGAGAAGTCCTCTCCGAGGAGATGGCCTCCGAGCTGAGATCTAAATGAAGGGAAGGGCTGGCTTGTTCTTGGACCTTGGGGAAGAGCATGCCAACCAGTGCAAACAGATGAATGATCCAGAGTTAGGATCAAGTGAGGTCTGAAGAACGACCAGAAAACCCAAGTCTTTGGGTCAGAGTGAGCAAGTTAGAAGGGTGGAAGAGAAGATTGGAAGGAGAGTAGACACGCGCCAGATCTTTGAAATGCTTTTTTGTTTCAGCTTCCAGATTTTTCTCCTACTTCTCTCGCAACTCCTCCTCAGCCTTTTTGTGGATTCTCTTCTTCTGTCTGTCCTTTAGGTATTGGTATTAGGCAAGATTCTATCCTAAACCATCTTTTCTTCTCTCTGGACATACTGTCTGTGGTCAGGACACAGAGCAGCCACTTAATAAAGGTTAGTTGACTCAGATTACTTTGAGATCTATATCCATTCTGCTAACTCGTCTCAGACCTAACTCTGGTTTGTCTATGTGTCAGTGGAATTTTGGCCAACATCCATAGATGATCTGACCAAGCAAGGATGCAAATGGGATTCTCTCTCCCTTAGTTTTAGGTTCTGTAATTTTAGAAATGTAGCCTAGGTCTGTATCTTAGTCATTGCTTTAGCTCTAATGCCTAACACAGTGCCTGGGTGGTCGCTGACTGAATTCATGAATCCAGTTGAAGAAAGGCAGAATTCATTCCTTGGCAACCAGTTCACATTATTGAACAATAGTGAATATTCTACCACACATGGGCTTATGCTCCTAGAGATAAATTTTCAGACCTTCACAGGCTCTGAGTCTGTTATATTTTGTCCTGTTATACCTGGCTCATTGTTCCAGAATTTCAAGATTTTTAAGCATTTTGCTTCAGCCACTGTGATTGCTTTCCCTGTTAAGTTTTACATCTTCAGTTTTGACAAGAATGCCTTTTGTATCTTCAATTCAGTCATCGATAAGATCGCTGAACAGGATGACGCCAGAAATGCAGAGAGCCCTCCAGATAATGTGATAATTTCTAAACCTTGCTTTATGACTAATAAGTGTGCTTTTAGAAAATGGAATCATTTAACTTAGGTGCTACAAGGGACATCAAAGATCATTAGTCAGGCCTGTGTGTTTTGCAGATGAGGAAACCAAGACTCCTATATTAAGTAATTTCACCAATATTACACAGTTAATTAAGGGAGGAACTGGGAGGAGGCCCCACATGCCAGTTACTGTGGATTTCCATATGCAATTCATTTTTATCCTTCCCTTTTTATTTCTATGGTCTACTATTTGTTGCTGCATAACAAAGTACCCAAAACTACCAGTTAAAAACAATAATAAACATTTTTATCTCCCGCAGTTTCTGTGGGTCAGGAATTCAGGAGAAGCTTGGTGGATTGTTGTGGCTTAGGATCTCTCATGAGATTGTGCTCAGATGGCAGCTGGGGCTGCAGTCATCTAAAATGTTGACTGGGACTGGAGGACTCAGTTCCAAGATGGCGCACTCATAGGACTGGCATATTTGTGTTGGAAATGATAGGTCTCAGTTCCTTACCGCATCCACCTTTCCTTGGGGCTGTTTGAGGGTCCTTAAAACGCATCAGCTGGCTTCTCCCAGACCAGGTGATCCAAAAAAGAGGAAGGAGGAAGCCACAACATCTTTTATGAGCTGACCTCAGAAGTCACATCCCGCCTTTTCTGTAATATCCTACTGGGTGCATGCAGGTCACCCTATGCAGTGTGGAGGGGATTACACAGGGTTGAACCCCACAAGGTGGGGAACACTGGGGCTGGCTCACAGGCTGCCTACCACATCTGGTTAGCACCTCAGTAGAGGTTCTTTTCTCCTTTGGCCCAGAGTAGATGCTATAGCATCTGAAAGATCTTCCCATCTCTGATTTCTTTCCCTATGGGAGCAAATCCCATAGAACTGCCTAATGAGTCTTGGTAAAAGGCAACTCTGGCCACGTCATCCTTATTACACTTCCTTATCCTCTGATTTTTAAAAAGAGTTTAAAGATTTCTTGCTACTAAGATGATCATATAATTTATTATCCAAACTATAGCACCTTTGAAAGTGAAAAAGGGTGTTCTTAGCAATTATGCATGAACCAGAGATGTAAATTAATACTGTCATGAGAAAAAAACGAAATTTTGATCATCCAATTGCCTACCAATTAAGAATTAGGATATTATTCTGTCCCTTTTCTTATACTGGCAACAACTTTCTCTTTTATCATTTCTTTTTAATTATCAGCATTGTTATTCCTTCTGCTCTGTCCAATGATACCATTTCGTGTTTCCCAGACATAGTCAGGATTTCACACATTCCTTTGTGTATACTGTTCCCTCCAAATGGAATTGCCTCTCCACTTCCAAGTTGTTCTTCAAGGCTACAATTGCAACCTCCTCCTAACATTGTGATCTTTCATCTTCAACCCTTCCCCATAGTTCTTTTTGTTTACCTTTTCCATCCTTCCCATTTTTTTCTTCCTACCTCTCTTCTTGTCTTCTTCTTTTCCCATGTAATTACTGAGCATCTTCTGCGCGCTACGAACTGTTCAAAGTACTTCCGTGCACTTAGCATAATTTTTTTCTTGTAGGTATTTGTGTACCTCTCCTGTCCCTTCTACAAGTTTATAATCCCTTGAGTACAGGGCTATGTTACACTTATTTAGCAAAATTCCAATAAATGTTGCACGAACCATTGAATATTGTAGGTCCTTAATAAATTTTAGTTTAATGAAATCAAACAAGTTCTGAAAAGAAACTTGTTTGGAAAGATAATCTTGATTTTCATACTAAGGAAGGGTTTTTCTATTCAAAGCGGTTTTCCTTCTCAGCTACAACACAATAAGATTAAACAGTAAAATTTTGAAAGTGTATAGAGGAAAACAGTGGACCTTTCTCCCCTTCGAATTCTTCAGACACCCCCCGCCCCCGGAATATAGCCAAATGACACTTGGACTGTTTTCTCAAGGAAGGAGTTAGTTTTTACACTGTTTCTTTCCCTTATTTGCATGCCTTACTCAGGACAAGGGAAATATCAGGGTTTCCCTAGGTGAAATGTGGGTTTTACTTATTATGTAAGAAGTCAAATATGTTCAAGTGGTGATTTTCAACCTTGGCTGCACAGTAGAGCCAACTGAGGTTTGTTTGGAAATCCCAGTGTCCAGGCTGCACCTTAGACCAAATAAATCAGAATCTCTATGGGTGAATCCAGGCATTAGTGCTTTTTAAATGTGCTCGGGTGATTCCAACAAGTAGCCAAGGGTGAGAACCCCTGTGCTCCACCAAAGAGCCCTGGTCGGGTGGTGAAGAGATCTAAGTCGACCCAAGTTGCTCATGACCTTGGGTAAGTTTCTTTAACTCTTCTGGCTAATGTCCATCTGTGAAATAGGGTTTCTCATCCAAAATGTTTGTGTCCTGCTGAAATGTTGGGAGAATCAAATGAAGTCACAGAGAAAGGGCAACCAGAAGCAAAAACTCTGAGAATCCTGTTACACAGAGGACTCTAGCTACTATTTCTCAGTTCTAATGGTTTGGTCATTCTTTGGAAAAGTGAGGCTGGGTTGATGAATATAGCTAGTTACGGTGGAGAGGGAAGCTTTTCTCCTCTTTGCTGCTCCTTCATCCTCTTTCTTTATTCTCCCTTTTTATTCATCTCCATTTCCTGTGGCTTAAAAGTGCCGCGCCACGCACCCCACTGTTCCGCTGCACCCCAAGATGTGATGGATTCCGAGAAACCTGCCTGTCCTTGACCCCAGGGGTGGGGTCTACAAGAATGGTCTCCTTCACGGTCTACAAGAATATCTCAGAGTCTGGAGATGAGGACTGTGCTTCAGAGGATGTCTACCCAGTATCCTGCTGGAGTATTCTGTGCATTTTCCTCTCCTTTGGACAGAGAGGAAGAAAACAAAACTTTGCACCTTATCTGGTGTTATGGGGGTAATAATAGCTAGTGTTTGTTAAATATTTTGTTTGAGCCAGGATCTTTACTTGCATTACCCTGTTTCATATTCCTGCCAATCCAACAAGGGTACTCTTATCATCCCCATTTTATAGAAGAAAAGGCAGTGATGTTGAGAGGCAAAGACACTTCTCCAAGGTTGCTGAACTATAAGGGAAGGAGCTAGTGTTTGAACCCAGAAGGTCTGAAGACAGAGCTTTTTTTAAACAGATGACATGCCAGGCATCATTGAAAACAATTTGTATTTTTTAACTCATTTAATCTCCATGACAACCATATGAAGTAGATTCTCTTATCTTCATTTTGTAGCTGAAGGACTGAGGGCACAGTGAGGTTAAGTGACTTGCCCAAAGTCACAGAGATAAGATGAAACCGTTTGAATGAGAAATTGAAGGAAGACTGACATTAAGCCGTAGCCCCAAATGTCATAGGATTCCTCAACTTCCTCTGTCCTCCCAAGAAGTTAAAGTAAAAAAGGCAGAAGACATCTGGCCATTCTGCCAGAGACATCCCAGTGACTCCTGACATGGGTGTGGTACTTTGCAGGTTCCAAAGGGTGTTTGCGTCCATTCAGAACCTCAACCTTATAGCCACCGCAGGGTAGGTGTGGGTCATCAACTTTGTGCAGAGTTCATGTTCTTAGCCACTGAGCTCTCCTGCCTTACATGGGCATTTCCTCATCCTGGTGGCTTCCTCACACAGAGTAGGCTCCAGTGACCAATGGAAACAGTGGTGCCCTGAGGTTCCCTCCATCTGGAGACCAGAACCAAGGACATGCGGGCCACCAGACTAATTTGATGAGAATAGTCTTTGATGAGAATGGCTTAGGGTGGATACCTGGTTTAGTGCTTAATGGGGAGGAGGAAGAGTGAATGGAGAAGGCACATGTCCACTGGGACTCACACACACAGGAGGGCCAATCGGAAGGCTTCTGAAATTACACCATCGGCAACCACCCCGGTCATGCATGTCCCATGTTCTCATGTTCCTTTTTTGAAGGAGAAGTCTGCCCTCTGGTTTACTTCTGTCCACATTAGGGGTATCCTAATAATAATAACTATAGATAATTATTACTGTTATTTAAATTATTATAAATACCATGAATATGAAATGTAAAAGCATAAAATTATCAATATCAAAATATAATAATAATTACTATTATTAAGCAACTTGTGGTGAGTACTTACTGTGGGCTAGATACTACACCGAGAACCCTTGACGAGTTATCTTACTTGATCGTCACAGAGACAAGGCAGGAGTTATTATCTCTGCTTAGTAGGTGGGGCCAACAAGATGAGAGAGGTTAACTGAATTTCCCAATGTCTTAGTCAGGAAGTGGAAGTCCGTCCTCAAGGCCAAGAAGCCAGAACAGACTTCGACTTTCTGCCCTACCCCCTCCTGCCACAGAGTGGTCTTATGATCAACCTCACCACGACAATCTCTGGAGCTTCCCAGATTTAGAATCCCAGAACCAAATGTTCTAGGTCTGTGAGGAATTTAAGGTGATTTTTCTCTTCTCTTAATAAAATAAAAAAAAAAAAACAACCCACCTTATTATAAAATAAAATACAGGTACAGGGAATGACAAAGAAGCAATGAGACTCTGCTGGTTGTTCCAGACTCTGTGTACCCTGATCCCCCTCACAGATTCTCTCCTCCCCAAAGGAATCACACCCCTGGATCTTGTTCTAAGTGCTGCCTTGTATCTCCTTATAGTTTATCGTCTAGCTGCAACTCTCCCAACATCTAGCATAGTCTTTTCTGCTTAAAAAAATCAACATGTCTTACAAGTCTCTGTTCTTCTCCATATTCACCTTTCATCAGTTTCTTTTCCTCCAGCATTATTTTTTGAGGAGCTCAGGGCATGTGACCTATAGTTTCTTGCGGGCTGGATTGTGCTGCTTGCACACTCGTAATGCAGGTCTCGGGGTTCTGTGAACTCTTTATTTCCTGCAGATTGGTTGCTGGACCCAGAAGTTTGCTCTGCATAGGACTGATCTGAATAGATCTTTCTGGCAAGATCGTGGGTGGTGTTGTGTTCTCCTCTCAGGAAGCACGTAATGTCGGATTATCTCTCTTTTTGTGACATGTTGGTGCTCAGAGTCTCAATTCATCAGTTCATTGGGTGTTACAGAATGGTGATATTCCATCATTTCTTTTTCATTTATTTCTTGGAATACTTTTCAAAAGAGGTGCTTCCCTTTGACAACTCTTTGATTATCTGGTGGTGTAGTTGATATAGGAGAAAAAGGACAAATGCTTGAATCTTTTCCTTTCTTTGTCAGTTTTCAAGATTAAATGATTTAATTCCCTGAGCTGTTGAAGGGACCATTGAGGATGAGCAATTAATTTTTGTCCAGGGGTGCCTGGGTGGCTCAGTTGGTTAACTGTCCAACCCCTGATTTTGGCTCAGGTCATGATCTCAGGGTTGTGAGCTTGAGCCCCACATCAGGCTCTACGCTGGGCATGGAGTGGAGCCTGCTTGGGATTCTCTCTCTCCTCGCTTGTACTCACTCTCTCTAAATAAGTAAAATCGTAAAAAAAAATTTTTTTTTGTCCAATTTTAAATCTCTGCTCTCATTTTAAAAATGAGGTAACTGAGAGCCAGAGAGGTTAAGTAACTGACTGAACATCACACAGCCTGTGGGTGGCAGAGCTAGGGTGAGGGTAGTGCTCTCCTGCCCCCCAAGTGCATTGTTACCTTCCCCTTTCAGGAGCAGAATTGTAGATATGGAACCCAAGGCTCGAAAGCCGTCTCTGAGATTATCACAAATGGCCAATAAGCACTTGAAGCATTGTCTGACATGCCTCCTGGCTTTTTGCCTTTACTACTGTGCCCTGCCGCCGGCTGGGACTCATTGGCAGGGGAGGGGGCAGCCTGCAGTTTGTGAACTGCTTCTGAGAGGGAAGAGTTGCCAATCTTGGCAATCCTGCCAGGTGTCAGGGAGCCGTGGGAATGTGCCCAGGTTGCTATAGAGAAGTTTTCAGCCTTGGCTGCCACAAAGCACCCCCACCCACTGCCAAATCGTGTCTTGCTGATTCTCAGCAGGAAAATGGGAAGTCAGAGGAGAAAGTCCCAACCTGTCTGTTAGAAGAGAAATTGTAAAGAAGCCATCTCCTCATCGTGTTAACTTAGAGGGGGGTGGGGGGAAGAGATGGGGGTAGAAAAGAATCAAACGGGGATAGGAGAAAGGCCGGTATTTTGTAACTGTGTATGTGAGTGAGGGGGTGGAGCAATTGCCTGCCTCCTAAAGACTCTTCAGCAGTCCATCTGTTCACACCTACTTACGTAGCTGATGACCTTCTCAGACCCACCTACTCATCCTGCTCTGCCCACTTCCGTGCTTCTCTTCTTCCTGCTGCCCCCACCCGAGCCCCCCTCCCCCCAAGCTGGGGGAAAGTGGCAGCCAAGAGAGGCTAGTGAGAGATAAGGACACACTCCTTTCTGTAAGGATGGAAACCCTCGCTAACTTGTGGTTAGAGAGTCAGGCAAGGACAAGTACTAGGCTGCTGCCAATGGCCCTGGTCCGTGTTCTGAAGCACACTGTTGTGGTTACCCTGGTTGGAAAGGAGAGTTGCTTGGATCGCACTCTTGGGAGCAAAATGAAACTTGACAGTGGGAGATACGCCTGTACTGTTATAAAATGGGGATCTTTGGGCCAAGGAGTCCCAAGAAGCTGATCACTCTGGTTTTCTTCCTTGGCAGAAGATTCTGGAGGACTTCAGCCTTCCACAGTGCACAGGGGACAGTAGCCAAGATGCTATGGTGGAATGTTTTTAAAACTTTAAGTTATGAAATTAATTTGGTGAATTGTGATCAGAATTTAATAAAAAAGGAAATAGAGTAGACAATAGATCAGGGTACATTGTTCCAGGGAGAAGGCGTTTCATGAAACCCTAGTGGTATTTGTGTGTGTGTGTGTGTGTGCGCGCGCGCGCTGGCTCACAGTGTATTTCTCACTGTAAGTCATAGCTCAAAACTTTGAATATCATTGCTCTTTTAGCCAGTGTCAGGAATGAAGACTTGGATTTGCTGTAGGCTCTGCCGTGAAATTGCTGTGTGACCTATACTGAATTGTTTAACCTCTCTGACCTTCATTTTCCTCATCTGTGAAGCGAATGGATGAAACCAAATGAGGAGATCAAGCTGATGATCTCAAAGGATCTCGAGGGAGGAGATGACATCCTCTCCAATATGCAATGATTTCCACTAAAAAGCACCTCTTTCTCTCTAGGCTTAGTTCATTCATTCATTCACCAAATATGTATTCATATGTCAGACGCTGTTCCAGGAGCTGGAGAGTTAACAGTGGGATGAAACACAAGAATCCCTGTCCCTGTGGTGCTTACCTTAGAAATCTCTGCAGCAGTTTACGGGTTTGTTTTTTTTTTTCTTTTCCCATTTACCATACATTTAAAACAAAACAAAATCAAATCAAAAACCTTCTGTAGGCTTGGGAAGATAGCATTTTTTTAGTTATTGGTTTGGATCCTCAATCTGTCCTTCTCTAAGTGGAAACGGAATCGTGGCATGCTGGCAATGAAAGGTTTAAAAGGGCTTCTTTTATGCTCAGAAGGGTGACCTGACCCAATAACCCCAAAATGGAAATCTGAATGTTCCAGGCTGGAAATTATTATTTTCCTTGAATAGTCTTCCTTTCTAGGAGCTCTCGAAAGCATAGAGTGTTCACTGAAAAAGGCAGTTCACCTTAAAAGCTTCAGTGTTAGCTTCTTGACATATTCATCTGCTCTCAGTACAGAGATGAGCCCCTCCCTGCAGGACTTCGGGAACAGGGTGGCATCTTCCTGGGAACAGGGTGGCATCTTCCTGGTGCAGAGGCCATGGAGCCCCTTGTTTGGAGGAGGGGATGGGTCAGTGAAACCTGCAGACTCTTGGCTACCAGAACGCTTAAATTCACAGCTTTGGGATTGGCTGCCGCGACCTTGGAATCTGAAATCATCATGGCCACCAGAGGGCGTTAAGAACCCGTTGTTCCACATCACCCCGCGATCTCCCATTTCTGTCTAGTTCTAGCCTGGCTGTTTTAAACAGGGCTGGTCAAATGACTTTTTCAAAGCACGTAGAGCTGAGTCACAGCTCCTGGATACCAGTGCTACAAGCAAATTGATAAGCTGACGCTTGTCTCCCTCATTTCCCAGAATTAAATCTGCAACTGCATCCACTGAATCAACAGGTACCTAATCTATTGAGCACAGTTTATGTACCAAGCACTGAGCTAGACCCTGGAGTCCAGCCTTCATCAAGGCAAAGCTTTTCCTCTCCCAGGGCTCACAATCTACATTTTCTGTAGACAGGAGGCAAACGGCTTGTTGCTCCAGGGTGGTTCCACATGGTCCTGAATCCAAGAAAACGTGGGGCTGTTTTCTTACCGTGAAAGTGAAGGCTCTAGGTATTAGGATCATAATCCTGATGATTTCAAATGAGAGAATATAGACCTTAGGAATGTGGCCTTTGGTAGAATAACTAAACTTTGGGATACCAATGTAGAGCTGATGGTATAGCTTCATGGTGAGGCCCAAGCCAGGAGTCACTGTTTTGCTGTTTAAATTTGCTGTTTAAATTTTCTGGACCTACGTTTTCCCCGCTGCTCTCGGAAAGACCAGGATACTAAGACTGTTACCAATAGAAAGCTAAGTGAAATGGAAGAGACTAATATTGTGGGGCATCACACCAGTGTAGAACCCCAGCTGGGATTTTGCTAGCTCCTTTTTTGTGTCTTCACAGCTAGGTGTTTGTTGGCATAGCTAATAGCCCTCCCTACCCGTCTCTTATTTTTTGTGGAGAGGCAGAGTCTAGGGTATGTTAAAACTAATACTGGAGCCCAGATGTGAATAATTTTCCAACAGAGGGATCAGAGTTTATTTTTCACCATAGTTGGAATGAATTGAGCGTATAAATGGATGACACGGCACAGCTCACTACTTGCTAAGAAGATAGTGTGGAATGAGGGCAGGATTCTGAGACCCGCTCCTCCCACCCCAAACCTCTGAGCCAGGGGGTGTTGTCCAGAGGGTAAATTCTACAAGTTCGGCAAGATTAACTGTGCTCTAAGGCACTAGAGGGTAGTGGGCATTGTTAACTAAGTGGAATAACGGGGGTATACAGGGGGTCTGCTAAGATGATGTGAACTGTCTCGAAATTGTTGAGCGTGAATTCATGCAGGATAACCGTGTCCCCTAACACTAATGCTGGCCCCAGCTGTCCGCTTTTAGTTTCTTGTGCTCTGACTTGGAAGATGAGAAGTACTTTCTGCTCCAAAGACCACCGCCGCTGAAGGTAGACCAGTACCTCCATAACCTTCAGATAAAACGCTGTATTTATTGTTTCAGAAGGCTGGAAGTACTTTGATAAGGACCGAGTGAGTTTATGACATTTGTCATCTTTTTTTTTTTTTAAAGATTTTATTTATTTGACAGAGAGAGACAGCCAGAGAGGGAACACAAGCAGGGGGAGTGGGAGAGGGAGAAGCAGGCTTCCCGCGGAGCGGGGAGCCCGATGCGGGGCTCGATCCCAGGACCCTGGAACCGTGACCAGAGCCCAAGGCAGACGCTTGACGACTGAGCCACCCAGGCGCCCCAACATTTGTCCTCTTTTTAATTTTATCTAGTGTTTGCCCAGAGGCAGCCCTGATTAGAGTCGTCCTTCCCAAGAGCCAGAGAAAAAGAAACTGTCAACAGTCTTACCGTGTAACTACCAGGCGAGCGCTTTCGGTAATTACGGTAATTTAGAAAGGCCACACCTGCTGAAAATCCTGCCTTTGCTTTTTCCTTTGGGACCCGTGCAAGTTGTGTAACTTCTTTGACCCTACTCTGGCCTCAATAAAGTAATATTATATGCATTCTACTCCCCTTATCGTAGGGTCGTAAAAATCGTTCCGTGCATGTGTGTGGAAGGGTTTGAACGGCAAGGGCTCTGCAGATGTAGGGTTTTAATTGGGCAGCCGTGCCTCTGTCATCTCATCCGATCTCAGAAATCCCCCATTGTCACCCCCTACACACTGCTGAACATCTGCATTTCTCAGCTGGGGCCACTTTTGGGCTTATCTGTCTTGCCTGCCTTCCCTGCCCTGACACGCAGGAATTTCTGAGAATAAGATCACTCCTGTCAATCACTTGCCTTTGGTTTTAAAAATATGCCCATTGTCCAGGCCTCTTGGTGCTGAGTTACAACACCACGGCCTAATCGCCTGGCAGACATATGAAACCTGCTGGCTTGAAACTCACCGACATTTGCCTGCAGCTAATGTGGCTTCCCAGAAACACGTACCTGTAAGAAGGAGGCCTTATGACAGTCTCCGCCGAGAGTCGCCGCGGTTTCCTGCTTCAACAGTGCTTGGACGGAACCCGGCGCTCGTCCCCCACCCGGGCCGGCCGTTCAGAGCCAGCCCTCCGCCATCTCTTCGTCGCGCCCTCGGACCGCTCCAAGGCCCCCGCCGCCGCTCGCCGCCGCCTTTTCTCAGCCGCCGCCATGACGACCGCGTCCCCCTCGCAGGTGCGCCAGAACTACCACCAGGACTCTGAGGCCGCCATCAACCGCCAGATCAACCTGGAGCTCTACGCCTCCTACGTCTACCTGTCCATGTCTTACTACTTTGACCGCGATGATGTGGCTTTGAAGAACTTTGCCAAATATTTTCTTCACCAATCTCATGAGGAGAGGGAACATGCTGAGAAACTGATGAAGCTGCAGAACCAACAAGGTGGCCGAATCTTCCTTCAGGATATCAAGAAACCAGACCGTGATGATTGGGAGAACGGGCTGAATGCAATGGAGTGTGCATTACATTTGGAAAAGAGCGTGAATCAGTCACTACTGGAACTGCACAAACTGGCCACTGATAAAAGTGACCCCCATTTGTGTGACTTCATTGAGACTCATTACCTGAATGAGCAGGTGAAATCCATCAAAGAATTGGGTGACCACGTAACCAACCTGCGCAAGATGGGGGCTCCCGAATCTGGCATGGCAGAGTATCTCTTTGACAAGCACACCTTGGGAAACAGTGATAGTGAAAGCTCAGCCTTAGGCTGTCTTCCCATAGCCACAAGGGTGACTTCCCTGGTCACCAAGGCAGTGCATGCATGTTGGGGTTACCTTTACCTTTTCTATAAGTTGTACCAAAACATCTACTTCTTTCATTTGTACCATTCTTCAAATAAAGTAATTTGGTACCCAAAAAAAAAAAAAAAAAAAAAAGGAGGCCTTATTTCTGCTCTCAGAGTTGGGGCCTGAAAATCTAGTTCACAAAGAACTAACTAACAACAACAACAAAAACCACAACAAACAAAGAGCAAAAGCAAGAGGATTTACAACAATTTACAGCCTTCTTTTTCCAAAGGTAGTGGGTGTTTTCTTCACTTTCCTATAGTGCCTGACTTACCCTCACTGAGTGAGTTCCTGTTCCTTTTGAACTGGGAGGTTAGAATTCCTGAGTCACAAGATCAGATTTTAGAAATGGGTTCTCCAGCCCTACCTTTCCCTCTTCGACCCCCTCCCAGACAGCTCTGACTCTAATAATTAAACTCAGGGAGCTCGGCAGGCAGGCAGAGGTGGAGGGTTGTGGTTAGGAGGTCTGGAACCAGGCCCTCAGGATTCACAGGACAGAAGCTTTGGGGACCAGTAAACAGGAGTTTAAAGAAGCAGAAGAAGAAATGGGTGGGTGGGGTGTCTGGCTGGCTCAGTTGGTGGAGTGTGCGACCCTTGATTTTGGGGTTGTGGGTTTGAGCCCCATACTGGCTGTAGAGATTACTTCTAAAAAAAATCTTAGAAGAAGAAGAAGAAGAAATGGGGGGGAAGGGACAATGGGGGAAAATCTTAGAAAAGGAGGAAAGAAAGAAGTGGGGGAGGAAAAGGAAGTGAACGGGTCAGGGTGGGGAAGTGGGAGGAAGACAGGGTGTAAGGAGAGCTTTCCACTGTAGCCTCCTACTGAGACAGAGCAGAAACAGCTATTTCAGAGGAAAACAGCTGTGCCCAGATGTCCCTTAGCTGCTACCTGTGGGGCTTTCTGGCTGCCTGGGATTCAAGCCTCTGGGTCCCCAGCAATCTGCTGACACAAGAGCCCCATGCTGCTGGCTGGCCCTGGTTCCAAGGGCACAGACCGCCACACCCACCCCTGTAACAAGCAATATAGCCATCTCCTCTTCTTCTTATTTTTTTAAAGGATTTTAGTTATTTATTTGTTAGAGAGAAAGAGAAAGCCCACAAGCAGGGGGAGTGGCAGGCAGAGGCAGGCTCCCCGCTGAGCAAGGAGCCCGATGTGGGACTCGATCTTAGGACCCCAGGATCATGACCTGAGCTGAAGGCAGACACTTAACCAACTGAGCCACCCAGGCAACCCAACCATCTGCTCTTCCTGAGAGCTGGGACATCACATGCTTACTCAGGGTTTGAGGAAGGACAAGGAAGACCTAGAAAGAAGATGTGGGCCAACAAAACTTCCAGATCCCTTTATGTAGGGAGGCAGTGATCGAGGGAAGAAATCAAAGAAGATGTCCTCAGAGGGCCTGTTCAGGTTCCCCTGCTCTGCCACTTCACTGCTGAGGGGCTTCCGGGCAAGGTTTAAGTTTTTTACCTACGAGACCCGTCTCCATCTTCATGCCTCCCTGTGGTTTGCTGACATACGGAGGTGGTCCCTGAAGTGCCTTGTGTACCTCCTATGGCTCATCCCACTACCTTCTGTGTAAATATGCAAATGGCTTCTCTTCTTCTAAAGTTTTATTTTATTTTATTTTATTTTTTTAAAGATTTTATTTATTTTTTTGAGAGAGAGACAATGAGAGACAGAGAGCACAAGAGGGAAGAGGGTCAGAGGGAGAAGCAGACTCCCCGCTGAGCAGGGAGCCCGATATGGGACTCGATCCCGGGACTCCAGGATCATGACCTGAGCCGAAGGCAGTCGCTTAACCAACTGAGCCACCCAGGCGCCCTTATTTTATTTTTTTAAGATTTTATTTATTTATTTGAGAGAGAAAATGAGATAGAGCATGAGGCGGGGGAGGGTCAGAGGGAGAAGCAGACCCCCTGCTGAGCAGGGCGCCCGACGCGGGACTCGATCCTGGGACTCCAGGATCATGACCTGAGCCGAAGGCAGTCGCTCAACCAACTGAGCCACACAGGCGCCCCTATTTTATTTTTTTTAAGTAAACTCTATCCCCACGTGGGCCTGAGATCAAGAGTCACATTATCTTCTTTTAGCAGGTTTTGCTCTCGTCCAGGGCAGGATCCTCACAGACTTACCACCTAGGATGGTGTCTGGCATATAGCAGGTGTAGCAAATATCTACAACAGATTTCTTTTTTTTTTTAAGATTTTATTTATTTATTTGACAGAGAGCGAGCGAGCACAAGTAGGCAGAGCGGCAGGCAAAGGGAGAGGGAGAAGCAGACTCCCCCCTGAGCAGGGAGCCCGACGTAGGGCTCTATCCCAGGACCCTGGGATCATGACCTGAGCTGAAGGCAGACGCTTAACTGACTGAGCCACCCAGGCGTCCCTGCCACAGATTTCAGAATTAAATAAACAGGGAAGATGATGGTTTTCCTGTAGCAAGCCCAGTTGAGTAGGTCTCTAGAAATGAGACTGTCAGCACTGGAAGGGATCTGCTGCTCTTTAGGCTGGATGTGGCAAGGGCGGGGATGGGTGTTACTGGCTTAGGTTATATTTCCCCAGAGACTCAGAAGGGACCATTTCCACAGCTCTAGTTTTTTTCATTTTAAGTTAAGGAATGAATTTAATTTCCACTTTTTTTAGATTAAAAATATAATCTCTTAAAAGCAATTGTTATGAGCAAGTAACATCTATAATAATGCCACTTAGTACAACACAGAAAGTTACACACACACACACACACACACACACACACACACACCAGTGTTATAATTTTGGTGTATGTGTAAAATCATTACACTTCCAGCAAATGTATACGCATGTATACAAAGTTGCCTGCCTGGCTCAGTCAGTAGAGTATATGACTCTTGATCTCAGGGTCCTAAGTTCAAGCCCCATGTTTGGTGTAGAGATTACTTTAAAAAAATAAATAAAAACAAATAAAATTAAAAAATTAAAAAATAAATATGTAAACAATTTAAATGTATAGTAGATGTATGTTTATATTTTTATTTTTGTTTTTTTAAAGATTTATTTATTTATTTTGAGAGAGTGAGAATGAGAGAGAGAGAGAGTACATGAGGGGGGGAAGGTCGGAGGGAGAAAGCAGACTCCCCGCTGAGCAGGGAGCCCAATGCGGGACTCGATCCCGGGACTCCAGGATCATGACCTGAGCCGAAGGCAGTCGCTTAACCAACTGAGGCACCCAGGCGCCCTGTTTATATTTTTAAATAGTTGCATTTCTCCTTTGAGTGAAAAATACTGTGATTTCCTTAGTCTGTTGGTGGTTGCCAACTTTTCACTGTTAAATAAACAATCTCTCTTGTATAAGAAATAATTGTTATTACTGTTAAAAAAAGAAGCAAAACCTAAGCAATGTGTTGAGTGCCTAATATTAGCCAGGCGTTTTAATTTTCACAGTCCATGAAGTGTGTAGTATTTTTCCTCTTTGTACAGAAAGAAACGGAACCCTAGAGAAGTAAGTAGCTTGGCTAAGTCATACAGTGGTGACAACAGTTAGGATTTGTACTTAGATCTGCTCAACAATCAAAAGCCTTCTTCCAATTCACAAAAGTCTTAGGATTGTAAGGTTAAAAGGTTTCTAGCATAGGACTCTCACTACATTTAAGCATGTTGCTTTCCAACAGCTCTGTGGTACTGTATGGAAGCCCTACTCCCTGAGGATGCTATTTTCCCCATAACTTTGAGTATGTTTTGTTAAGCTAAGAAATTCAAAGACCCACATCCACTCTCTTTTTCCCTTATAAGTAGGGTTTTTAGATTGAATCCATCTTTTAAAAAAATATTTATTTATTTGAAAATAAAAGAGAGAGAGCATGCACAAGCTCTAGCTTAGGGGGGCAAGAGTCAGAAGGAGAGAGAGAATCTTAAGCAGACTCCCTGCTGAGCATGGAGCCTGATGTGGGGTTCAGTCTCACAACCCTGAGATCATGACCTGAGCTGAAATCAAGAGTCGGGCGCTCAACTGACTGAGCCACCCAGGTGGCTCCTGGATTGAATCCATCTTGAGCTTGCATATTACCTGCCTGGAATGGAGCATGGAGTATCTCACTGTCTGCCCTGAGTTCACCTAGACCTGGGCTCCCACCCCTACTGGAAGGTAGGGCACACGTGGTTTCCTGCCATCCAAACCAGCAAAGGAGAGAAATGATACTTCCTTATTTATTATTACTCCTTTTTATTCCCTTCATCCCTCTAAGAAATGTAGCAAAGCATACTCTGTCAAAATGAGAGATATGGGGCACTCTGCTTTGATCTTTCCTGCATTTCCCTCATTGCATTAATGGCAGCACTGGGGTGACATGTCTTGGATAGAGAACGGATCAACAAACATCAGAAATGTAATTATGGGAGTGGGGACATTGGAAACTTCCACAAGAACCCAGGGTCTATTTGCATATCCCTTTCTTTTCTTCAGAAATTCAGAGCAAATTGAGTGTTCCATTAAGCACATGGGAAGGGATCAGGGATCAGAGAGAAAACGTGGAGTTCCCCTCTTTTCTTGTTGGTCACGGTTTAACCACTAACCTCTGCCATCATGCTTCATTGGTAAAACAGTAACTTTGTGGCTAGCTTTTAGTGTTTCTTATTAAGATTTTTTTAAAAAGTAATCTCTATACCCAATATGGGGCTTGAACTCACAACCCCAAGATCAAGAGCCACATGCTCTACCAATGGAGCCAGACAGGCACCCAGTGCTCCCTATGAGAATAGTCTCTTATTTCTTGGCCTCCTGATGCCCATGAGGGTTCTAGATGTCATGCATACCACATATGCCTTCGTGCAAAGCCCACATAGCTGCCATTGCTCTAGCTCCTCCAAGGGTTAAATTGGTATCTTATTATTGATGTTTGTTGGGGTTTTTTATTTTTTCTCTTGCCCCAGGCTCTTGTAGGTTTTAGAAATAAATAAAAATGGTTTAGCTCTGTTTCAAAGAGGATTTTCCCCTGCAGCTGATTTTACTATAACATATAGCTTAATAGAAAACCTAGCATTCTGAATACAGTTAGTCTTCAAAGTGGATTAAGGATGCTGTGCTTTGAGCATCTCCGAAGCATTAGTTACAGCACATTCCATTAGCTTTACCCGTTGCTTCTCCTATAATGAAAGGGATTCAGAGATCACCTGCTTGAATGGAAGACCCAAATGCCATCTTTTAACTTCTGTTGAGTGCAGTGGAGATGATAATTGAATGGCAAAACCACTCCCATTGTAAGGAAGCAATGGAGCGTTCTCTCGTTCTGTTAGAAACGGCAAGTACAGACACTGGAGACGCTGGAAGGCAGGTTCTTTTTTTTTTTTTTAAGATTTCATTTATTTATTTGACAGAGAGCACGAGCGAGCACAAGCAGGGGGAGCAGGAGAAGGAGAGGGAGAAGCAGGCTCCCTGCTGAGCAGGGAGCCGGATGCGGGGCTCGATCCCAGGACCCTGGATCATGACCTGATCCGAAGGCAAATGCTTAACCGACTGAGCCACCCAGGCGCCCCAATACAGTGGATTTTCATAGCGCTCAGTGGTGTGTGTATGATGTGTGTGCAAGCAGACATCCCTTGTTGCCTCATGCCCGTTACTAGATCAGTGATGAATATGCAGTGCCGATACACATGAATTCAGGCATAAAAATAATACAATCACGGATTTCACTTAGCATTTACTATGTGCTAGCGACTGTGCTAAGTGCTTTATATGTATCATCTTATCTCTCTCAACAAGCCCCTGAGATAGTACTCAGTCTGATTCTGCAAGTGAGTCCACTGAGGCACTGAGAGATTAACTTGTTAGTATATGGTGGATCCGGGATTTGAGCGCAAACATTCTAGTTCCAGAAAGCTTATACTTATTTGCACTTAATTCCTAGGTTATACTGTTTTCCATAAGTGAGGAAATAAATATTACATGCTTGACAATAATTGAAAAATCTGCTGTAAATGTCAAGGATATGCAAATATGTCTGCCAGCTTTGGGAATTCATATGTCCAAGATTTGTATCTGCACATACTGAATTTTTATTTATATCGAACAAATCATGGGATGGATATTAAGAATTGATGTGGTATTTTGTACAAGGCACACGTAGTCACTGTGTACTATAGGTGTATGAATGAGTTATCAAGTCGGATACCAACTTAGGACCATTTTTCTGACTTTCAAGACTGAGACCCTTCCATACCACAGAGGGGACCAAGTTGATGATGGGAGAGTATAAACTCTGACATCAGATTGTCTAGTTTGAACTCCAGCCCAGCTGCTGATAGCTGTGTGTCTTTTTTTTTTTTTAAGAAATTTATTTATGTATTTTTTAAGTAATCTCTACACCCAACGTGGGGCCGGAACTCATGACCGTGAGATCAAGAGTCAGGTGCTCCACCCACTGAGCCAGCCAGGCGCCCCTAGCTGTTTGTCTTTGAATGACCTCTCCATGCCTCATTTCTTCTCACTGAAATGAAATGAGGATAACAGCTAATTCCTTGAGTCGATTTGAGGATTAATTGGGATGGTACCTGATTCTTAGTAAGGGCGCAATAAATGTTAACTAGTCTTACCATGATTGTACTTGGCTCTTGATCTAATTTAAATCAAATTCTCTTCCTACCTTCAGCATAGAACCTGGGTATGTAAGTTGTTCCTTATAACATTTCCCCTCAGAAAACAAGCAAATTGTTTCTGGAACCTGGGCCAAGCACTTACCCATAGAAAGTACTTAGTGCCAACAAAATGGAAAACGAAATATTTTGACAACGTGCTCTAGTCCTGAAGTAAGACATAAGAGGGTGCTGTTAGTAAAACAGTAACAGGAAGGATGAAGTAGTTTAGCTTTTAGAAGTGTGTGTGGTGACTTCTGTAAATCTAAAACTGTTCTTGAAATAAAGTTCATTTTTTTCAAAAGTCGTGGTAATGCGTTTCTGGGCTCAGCTTTTCTGCAATTAATGGATCGACTTCATCTTTTGTAGTGTAGCAAACAAGCTAACAAAGGCAGTCACAGGGTAGGCACTTCTTGAGCCTAGTGTCTTATTTATGAAATGTGGGGCTTGGCTTCCTCTAAGGCATTTGTCTGCTTTGAAACTCAGATGAAATAAACAGACATTTGGGGAAGAATAAATTATGGCTTCGTGTCAGCCTTATAATCAGGATTGGCAGACGTCCTCTGGGCAGGAAACGGTGGAAGGGGATGGTGATGTTCTTGAGTGTGGGGACACCCGAACTCAAGTCAGCCTGGGTTTTCTGAGGGAAGTTGGGAGATCTTCAGAAGAGCGTAGGATGAATTCCCTTCTCTCAGGAATGGTTAAACTGAGGCCATCACCAGTAAGAGAAAGAGGATTGATTAAGCTCCAATTTGGGGTGTTAAGAGTGGATAGATAAGCAGCTGTTTCCAAATGCATTCTTGTTCTGTTCTTTAATTGCTCCCAAAGATCCATAGACCAAACACTCTTATCTAAGAAACCTGAGCTTTTCGTTAATAGGGAATGAATGTTCTGGGCAAAGAGCAGTGTAGTTCCAGGTGACTTCTCCTGAGAACTCCTCTATGATGTAGTGAGTGTGATGTGATAGTCTAAGGGAAATTAGGACCGTATTCAGAGCTGTCCCTAGGGATCCTGCGGGGCTGAGACCAATGATGTTCTTCAGCCTTTGCCTCTCCAGGAGGTTTCGCTGTGGAAGAGCAATCTCCAGAGAGTTGGAAGCTGGGACACTAATTGCCCTGGGTTTCTTCAAACCTCCTGAGCTGCCCTCCCCGCTCACAGCCCCCCATCATTTATTCATTCACACATGTTCATGGAGCCTATACCCTGTGTGAGGCAGTAAGCTCCATAACAGGCTGACAGAGATGAACATAAATCTTGCCCAGATGGCAGTTACAGTCTGAGGGGAGGTGGGAAATGCACATCAATAATTATGATACCAGACGATAATGATGTGTTGAAAAGTAGTGTGGGTAAACAGCTCCAAGGTGTTTTTGTTGTTGTTGTTGTTTTTGTTTTTCTTAAAGATTTATTTATTTTAGAGAGAGAGCGTTGGGGGGAGGGGCAGAGGGAGAGAGAGAGAGAGAGAGAGAGAGAGAGAGAGAATCCCCTTCTCCCATGCAGGGCTCAATTCCACAACCCCGAGATCATGACCCTGAGATCACAACGTGAGCCAAAATCAAGAGTTGGTCACTTAACAGACTGCACCACCCAGGCACCCCACAATGTTTTTTCAATACCAGTAAGGATTGGGGCACCTGGGTGGCTCAGTTGGTTAAACCTCTGCCTTCAGCTCAGGTCATGATCCCAGGGTCCTGGGATCGAGCCCCACATTCGGCTCCCTGCTCATGCAGGAAGCCTGCCTCTCCCTCTGCCTGCCGCTCCCCCTGCTTGTGCTCTCTCCCTCTCTCTCTCTCTCTCTCTCGGTCTCTCTGTGTGTCAAATAAATAAATAAAATCTTTAAATAAATAAATAAATAAATAAATACCAGTAAGGATTGATTTAAATGAATATGGAAGATATTCTCAAAGGAGAAAATAAAGAGAAGAAGCCACAAAAGGAGACTGGGAAGAGCAGGAGTCTGGACAGCCTAGCTACAGAACCTTGGGACCTGGTTGAACTTGAGACCTGGAAACGCCCTCTAAGGTCATCCGGTCTCTACCTCAATGTGACACGGTCCCCAGCAGGTTCAGTCTCTGCTCGAACACCTCCACAGATGGGGCACTTACCATCTATTTTTGGATTAACGGTGTCTGGTCACTGAAGGAAGTCGGGGACTCTTTAAGAATGGGGTGTGTGTGGGTGGGTGGGTGGGGTGGGGTGGCAGGCGGGAGGGAGAAAGAGGCAGGGCAGTAACCTAGATTTTGGTATCTGAGTGGGGCTCTTCCTGAAGGACAGTGGGACCAACGAGTGCTGACTGGCTGTTCTTTGAGTTAAGCTGGGGTGATTTTATTATGCTGAAGATAGATCTTAACGTCCTGGTTCCAAGGTCCAAGGATGCAAGGGTGAACTTGCACAGAAGGAGATCACGTGAGCAAGCCTTCAAGAACAGAGACTTTGCTCTGGCTGGCAAAATTTAAGCCAGTGCCTTACTACATCCTGAAAACAAGTTAGATTTACCTCTGGAAGCTAAATTAGAACCTGAAGACCACAGAGAAGCGACTTGTAAAGGTGTTTTAGTAAGCTACCATTTCAGCAGGGGGTGGAAAGCTCCTTGTTGTAAGCAAACCAATTTAGTGGAGCCTCGGGCTGCCCCATTTGTAAGAGGCCCACGGTCTCTGTGTGCTTGGAGGAGATAGGAACATTGTGCAGACAGTGCTCAATAATAGGAGCCTCTAGGCACCAGCACTTGGAGAACTCTGCTGACTCACCTCAGATCGACAGGTAGACTTCTTAACAGGTAAGAGGTATTAGAGACATTTGGGTACAAATGAGGAATTAGGACTATACTGATGTTACTAGTTGCAAATGAGAAACTGCTTATGTGGCCTGAACATGCCATAAAAAATATTTCTTGCCTGTCTGGCTCAGTCCGAAGGGTATGAGACCCTTGATTTCAGGGTTGTGAGTTTGAGTCCCGTGTTGGGTGAAAGAGATTACTAAACAAACAAACAAACTTTAAAAAATATGTATTTCTAGAAAGTGAGTTCTGCTTAATATTTGGGGTAGAATTTCTTTTAAAAATATTTTATAATTCAACAGGAACTCCCAAGGAAATTGGTATTGACTTTATGGTATATTTTAGCTAGGGAACATAGAAACTGACCGAATTAAACAGGGAAACAAAGTGGATCAGTTTGCGGAATGGCAATCCCAAATATTAATTTGTTGACCAAATTGCAAATCAAATCAAAGGCTTCATTAAAAAATGACAGAACCAGTTTGAATGGTAGCTGGAAAAATATATTTTACAAGAAGTCGAAATGGAGGGGTGCCTGGGTGGCTCAGCTGGTTAAGCATCTGCCTTCCACTCAGATCATGATTTCACAGGGTCCTGGGATCGAGCCCTGAGTCAGGCTCCCTGCTTCTCCCTCTGCTTGCAGCGCCCCCTGCTTGTGCTCTCTCTCTGTCAAATGAGTAAACAAACAAATCTTTAAAAAAATAAAATAAAACGGTTCTTAAAAAAAAGAAGTCAAAATGGAATAATACAGTAGAGTGGAGAACACTGGTTTTGGTTTCAGAATACTTGCGTTTGAATCACATCTTGACGCTTAAAGTTCTTAATCTCTCTGGGCCTCAATGTCCTTATTACCGGCATGGAAAAAAGGGCACTTAATTCATTGGATTTTTAGGAGACCTAAGTGAGAAGAGACAGTGCCTGGCTCAAGAAATCCCAGGTGAATCGAAAAAATTTTAGGACACTGGAACATTTCTAATCTATGCCTGACTGATTTTGCATTTGGTTTAAGTCCTCATTATCACATATTTGCTTTGAACCAAAAGGGTATGAACCTATTAAATGATTATTCACAGCTATACTTTTATTAAGTGGTGGTGTTACAAAGTTGTATATAAATCAAGTAATATTTAAAGTGCATTCAGGGAACTCCCCACATAAAAGAATTCTATTTGTGTAAAGCTAAGAGGCCTTTCCGAAAGCAGATAACTATTCTACTACATCTTTTGTGCAAATCTACATGTTCACATGTTGGGATTAGTTCTATCGAGGTATTTCATTAACTTCTTGTTGTGTGGGGGCTTATGAGGGAATTAAATACACACAGAATGTGTGGGGACAAAAGCAGGACGAATATTTGGGCTCCTTAGGGCGAGTTGCTTTTTAATTCTTCTTAGAGGTAAAAATCCTACCTCCAAAATCTACACCGGAAGTAATAAAGTTAGACTCTGACCAAAAGAGGTTTGATTTACAAAAAGCAGTTTTAATTCCAGCCTTGTGACCTTGTCCAAGACATATCTTGTCAGAGCCTCAGTTTCTTATCTGGGAGCCTGGGTGGGATGGTGTGGAGGAAGGACGGACCAAATATCTAATGAAACTGGACTAAATGTTTCTTGCATGCCTGTAATTCTATCACCTCAGAAAGCTTCATTGCTCATACATTTTCCAGCTATCTGACAGAATGTCTTGCAAAAGTACCAGATTAGTTCAAGGGAGTGGTTGAGGATATGGGAAATGGGGCTTGTTCTTTTCCTGGAAATAGGGAGAAACAAGGTCACTCAACATTCAGTGACACATTTTATGTTTACCTGGAAACTGTTAAGTTACTCAGCAGGTGGCTTCCTGATAGAGTGTACCTTACTTGTTTATTAATCAAATAAAAATATTCATATGTGTAAAGAAACAATCTATTTTAATGAATTCCTTTTGTAAAACAAATGATTTGTATGATATCATTTTGACGTGTACATTTTAAAAATCTGTGTTTTCACACACTGGGATTGCTTAAAGCAAAGTAGACCTTTCTAGTTCATAAACTCTGAGAACTACAATAGATTTTAGAGCTCATCCAGCATAACAAATCCCCAAATCCCAGGACATTTAAAATACCATGCAGTCACTGAATTGAGGTGAATGATGAGGGCAGTGGTCCAGAGTGTCAGCAATTTAGAAGAAGGGTAGGGGGGAACGCAAGCCCAGGGGACGCCTGTCACTAGGGACAGCTTGAGGGCAGAGTACAGCCAAGGAAGCCAACGGGCTATTCCTGAAAAGTGGGAACATCGGACAGACAGCGTGACTTTCATTAAGGCAAGAGCTTACAGTAAACGAAGAATTTTATAGGAATTAATTATTTACAGTTACTCCCTCCAGATACATTCCTTGCAGAAGGATAAACAACTCGAGGTGCAGTGGGAATGGTTGTCCAAAGCCAGGTTACAGGGGCTGCCACTGAAAATCCTCCACTGAGCCCAGCCTTCTTTCAGCTCCTTTTCTGAATCATAACAAAACGATCCTAATTTTTTGGGTGACACGGTATGTAAAGGCTAGCATCCTCCTTCCCATCAGAACTGAGCAATTTTTACAATTTCAGCATTTGTATCTCAAGCTAATTAGTTTTTACAGTTATCTTCAACCCTGGAAGCAGTTTGGAGCACAAGGCTCAAACATCCCTTCCTCTCTGGATCTTGGTTTGCTTGTCTGTAAAAGGGGGCTATTTTCTGATTTAGAGAAGGGGGAGTGGCCGAAGTTCCTGTCAGAAATAAAAGCCTTCTGTGGTTGCTTTAGCGCTTGAAAGGCATCATTTCCTAGAGCCTTAGAGCCCCCCCCCCCCCTTTTTTGAGTGAGTTAAGCTTCTAGGTCTTCAAGTCTGGGTCTTTGTTTGCAAAGCCATTTATTATCTGTGAAGCTATGCCTTTTTGATACGCAATTTCAGTAAAAGTCTATAACCTCCCGGGGCCTGTTTCCTAATATCTAGATCAGAATAAACAGTGGAGATACAGTGATGGATTAGTTCTTGGAAATCTCCTTTCCATCATTCCGGAATTTTGTGATCCCCAGGACGTAAACTCCTTCAGGACACAGACTTGCTTTCAAGCACCTAGAACATCGTGTGCTCGATAAGCACATTTGAATGGGTGAATGAAGGAAGATTTATAGTAGATACATTCTCTTGCTCTCATCCCTCACCCAACTGAACATTATGATCCAATTTGTTCTTCTGTAATTTCAAGAATATACCATGCTCTCGGGGCGCCTGGGTAGCTCGGTTGCTTACGCATCCCGCTGTTGATTTCGGCTCAGGTCCTGGTCTCGGGGTCATGGGATCGAGCCCTGTGTTGGGCTCGTGTTCAGCACAGAGTCTGCTTTCTTTCTCTCTCTTTCTTCAAATAAATAAATAAAATCTTAAAATATATATATATGCCATGCTCTCTTTTACACCTTTACATGTGTGGCCCCTCTGTCCGGAAGCATACCTCCTTCCTCTACTTGGAAAAGTCATCTGCTGACCTTCAGCCTTGGGTGGACACTGTCTCCTCCGTGAAGATCTATCTAGATCAAGATCTCTCTCCTCTGGGCTCACACTACATTGGACACATGCCTATACTGAAGTGGAATTTCTTTACCAAATTGTAGTTCTTGGATTGGTTTCCTATTCTCCCCTCCCCTTCCAAGGTTTGAAGCAACGGAGGCAAGGGTCATCTTTGATAGGCATTCAAAAATTATTTTAGGAATAAATGAATAGTTTCAGAGAAACTTTTCAGAAACCCTTCATAGTACCCAGTATTATGGTATGTTTAGAGTCTAGGCTCTTCCCTCTCGTGCTCTCTATCTCTCATTCTCTCTCTCTCTCAAATAAATAAATAAAATCTTAAAATAAATAAATAAAAATGAATAGATGTCGGGGCACCTAGGTGACTCAGTCAGTTAGGCAGGTGTCTGACTCTTGATTTTGGCTCCGGTCAGGATCTCAGGATCATGGGATCGAGCCCTGCCTCGGGCTCCCTGATCAACGCAGAGTCTGCTGGAGATTCTCTCTCCCCTCTCCCTCTTCCCCTCTCTCTGCTTGCCCTTGCTCTCTCTCTCAAAAAAAAAAAAATTAATCTTTTAAAAAATAAATAGAGGGACGCCTGGGTGGTTCAGTTTGTTGGGTATCTGCTTTGGCTCAGGTCATGATCCCAGGGTCCTGGGATTGAGTCCCGTGTCAGGCTCCCTGCTCAGTGGGGAGCCTGCTTCTCCATCTGCCTGACGCTTCCCCTGCTTGTGCTTGCTTGCTCTCTCTCTAACAAATGAATAAATAAAATCTTTTAAAAAATAAATAAATAGATGTCACTTACTCTTTTCACTGCCTAATTTCTGGAAGAAGTGCTGTAACCTTGCAGCCTCCATTTATTCCTTCTCTGCTTACTCTTGAACTTCTGACAATAGCCTTTCTTCTCTTGCCACTCTACTGCAGATGTTCTCTTGGAGGTCACCGGTGACCCAGTTACATCTTCCTCCTGCCTGGCTGCATTATGGTGTTTGGCATCATTTATCTTTCTCAAACGTGGCGTAATTGAAAAAGCATGAGTTTTATTAAGGTAGATCGAGCCTAGCTAAAATGTGCGCCCACCTTCCCCTTGCTGGCTGTGTGGACTTGGGCGAGTCACCCTTTAAAATCTCTCCTCATCCTAAAAACGGAGTTTCGATGTCTATTTCTCAGGGTGGCTGGGAGGGGTAGATGGGGTTTTGTGTGTGAACACTTAGCCCAGTGCCTGGCTTGCAGTAGGCATTCAGTAAACGTTGGCTCCTTTCCTCTCCGGACTTCCGAATCATCCCTCATTCTTGGTCTTCTTCCAATCTAGGTCTCTGAATAGATCTTCATAGGGCCTTTCTCTTCCTTGCCTACCTCTTCTTATTCCGCATTTTTCTCCTGTCCTATTTCAGATGTTTTCCCATCTTTTACCTGAACGACTTGCAGTGCATATAGTCGATATTCCGAAAATATGGAATATTGAATCATAGTCTCCCGACTGGCTTCTCTGTATCCCATATTTTGCTCCTCCAGTATGTATTTCCCAGTCACTAGAACTGATGTTCCTCAAATACAGTTTGATAATATCACTTCCCCTGCAAAAACTTGAATAGCATCCCTTTATTCAAAGAATAAAATCTAAACGTTGAACACTTACCAATCTGTCTTGTTTGTCCTCATCTCCTGTGTCCTTCCGGATGCCCTGACTTCTCTCTCCCTATTTTCAAAAACCCTTCATGAGTTTTGACTCCTCAGTGCCTTTACTACAACTCTCTCTTTATTCCATAATGCCTTATTCTTCTTTCCTGTTGGAATTCATACTTTGTCTCAAGTACCAGTTCCTCCACAGAGCCTGCCTCGACCACCTCTTTCCCTCTAGTTAAAATTTGTCAATCTTCCCACTCACACCTTGTTTGTACTTATATTTTGCACTAAATTAATTTGGCCTTGCTCTGCACAAGCCGTGTCTTATGTCTTATTTGTCTTGCTGTATTCCTAGCAATTAGTAAGGAACCTCACACAGTGCTCTAGCTTAACAAGTACTTGTACAATTAAACTGAGTTGAAAGTCAACACGAATAGTCATGCTTCCTCACAAGGGTTTTATAAAGGGACTTAATTCAGCATAACAAAGACTAACATTTATAGACCGCTTACGTACGATGTGCCAAGCACTAAGTGTCCTATATTGCTTGAACGCTCACAATAACCCAGGAGGGAGATGCTATCAATTATCTTGATTTTACAGGTGAGGAAGCCGAGACGGAGAAATTAAGTAACCTACCCCCAAAACAAATAGCTAGTAAGTGGTGGAAAGGGGTCTAAAGCTCAGATAGCATGGCTTGGGCCTCTGCATTTAATCACTAGGTTATATTTGGCCAGTAGTATTTGGTGCTTCCAAGGAAAGCAGCGGAACACCCAGATCATGCCACTTGCAAGGACAGGAAGGAGACAGATAGGGTGACGTCAGGAAGTTTCTTCTGGCCTAGGTTTACATAAAGACTGTCCTTGTAAGGCTTAGAGGACAAGAGATGATGTCTATCTGTGCTTTGGTATCCTGGTGTCAAGAACCCGGGCAGCCAAATGTCGTTGTGCAAAATGTTCTTCTTTGACTCCTAAGCCTTTTGATGAGCAGTTAAACCAGGGAGGCTTATCTGGGGACAGTCCTTCTCCTGAGGTGACGTCATTGTTCACCCTGGCCCCTGCCAAAGGCTAGCGGAAGCACTCTGTGCATTCCCCATGGCTGAGAGGCTTTGCCAGCGCTCTGCCCTAGGGAACTAAGACTCCATACAAGTCTCATGACATTTTCTTCCTTTCCTCAGAAGGAGATGCTGGACATGGTGGCTGGCCAACTGTGGTTTTATTTAGATCGAGTTCAGCCAGCATGCTCTGCCCTCCCCTGACCACACAGATCCAGTCCGCGGTCTCCTCTGACTTCTTCAGTAGCTCCCACCTTCACGGGGAAATGAGATAGGGATTAGTAAAAGGAACAGAACTGAGATACTAGGAGGGGTGGAAGCCTGTTCTTTCCAGTCCTTTCTCTTGCTCCCATCTCCCCATTCCCGGCTCCTGTCCCATCATCACCCTAGTGATTACTCCCTGATTTCCTATTTCACCATGTAAGATATTAAAGCTGTTTGTAGGTTTCAGGGAGGTGTTTAGTATCCAGTTCAAGATGCCTGGCACCAGACATGCATCAGTTCAAATGGACTTTGTTTTATGCTTTTTTATTTTTTTATTTTTATTTTTTAACATTCTTAGTTTATTGATCCTCTCATGAAAAATCTGCACAACCACCACAGATAAAGCCACTGCAGCATCTTTACTCCTTCTGTTGTCCAATCTCCAGCTCACTTTTTGCCAGTCCCCTTTTGCAGTTCCCCTTTCTTCATTCTGTTCTTGCGTTCCTTTCGCTGTTTTCTTGATGTCTTTTTCTTCTCATACAGGCCATGTCTTGCAAGTCTGTGTTTGGGTTCATTTTTCTTTACATAATCCAAGGAATCATAAGTCATGCCAAAGCCGGTTGTCTTGCCACCACCAAAATGGGTTCTGAATCCAAACACAAATATGACATCTGGTGTGGTCTTGTACATTTTGGCTAGTTTTTCCCGAATTTCTGTCTTAGGTACTGTTGCCTTTCCAGGGTAAAGAACATCAATGACCATCTGTTTCCGCTGAAGTAGTTGGTTAGTCATGAACTTCCTGGTCCGGATAGTTACTGTGTCGTTCATAATGGCGGCGAGGCTTCAAGCAGTCGGGGAGGAAAAGACTTATGCTTTTTTAAAAAGAGAGAGAATCTGGGGCCTCACAGACCCCTGGTGATGGGGTGGGGACTGGGCCTTTAAGACATCATCTCTTTCCTGCTACTCTCTCTCACTGAGCTCCAGTTACGTTTAAAGATGTTCAGAGAAAGCCATTCTATCCATCCTTGGTCATACATTCCAGTCCCTAACTGGATTTAGTCTCAATAGATGATTGTCATCCAACCTGAATCCCCCACATGGAGCTCTACACTCACTTACTCTTGCTCAGCAACAGAAGGAGAGCTAGAGAGGAAGGTCTGCCATCCTTCACTTTGTGTTTGAAGATCGGTAATAACCCTGTGCCGCAGCATCCTTCACATTTCTATCAGATTTCCAGCTTCTCTGGTAGTAACACAGTCCACTTCCTGTAGGCCTGCTGCCTGCTTCTTTCCCTTGTGCACGGGCGAGCCCTTGGGTGCACTTGTTCTCATGTGCGGGAGACAGACTCCACATCCCAAGCTTGAGGGTGAGAACATTCTGGCTTTTGGCAGCAATGTTGCCACTGAGTTCCTGTCCAGTCCTGCCTCGGCTCTTGCGAGTCGCCTGTCCTTGGCATCTCTGGGGCAGGTGGGATGCGAGGGGTCTGTGGGGGCCTGCCCCCTTGTACCTCGCACTCATTTGGATGTGCACCCGGGAGAAACCTAACTTCACAGCTAGTATTTTTCACTTAGGCTCCCTCCTGAAGTTTTGGCTGCAAACCGGACTATAGTTAGTGGGTTTGCAGAAGTAATAGACAGGTGTTCGGTGTCTTGTGTCTACAGGAAAAGGGAGCCTGAACAGTTGAGCATAAACAACAGTTGCTTGGTAATATGAGCTCCTTTCATTTAAAAGTCCGAGGCCAGGCTGCAGGTGGGGGAAGGGAGGCCAGGTTGTTCTGGCCTGCCACCTGTCTGGGAGGCCAGAGGCCAGGGCAGCTTCCCAGAGAACCGCAGAGTCTGCTGGGAGCCCAATGCAGGACAGAGTGGGGGAGGGGGAGGCAGGGACTGAGATTCTGAAGTCCCCAGTGGAAACCCTTGTCCTGACCCCTTGCCACCAGATGCTTTGGGAAATTGTTTTGTTTTTGTTTTTTAAGATTCTGTGCTTCCATTTCCCCACTTGTAAAATGACTGACGGGATCAAGTAGCTGCATATAGCTTCGTGATATTCCCAGCTGAAGCGAGGGTTGGTAGAATTCAGGTGCCACAAGGGACCTGCGGCTTTCCAGAGCTGATACATCTGGTGAGATTCCCGTGGCCTCTAAAGGGCTTCAGAAGACCTGGGTTCAAGTTCTGGCTTTGTGTTTGACTGTTGTTTGTTTGTTTGTTTTTATCTATGACCTTGGAGAAAGTTCTACCTCACTCCTAGGTTGCTGGGAAGATAAAATATTATGTATGAAAGTCCTTTACAAAAGTGTGAAGGTTACCATACAACAAAAACACACAGGATACTGAAGAGAATCTAAGGGAGGAGAAACTTGGTTCTTCCCTCAACACGCTTGTTGTCTTAATAGTAATGATGGCTCACCGTCAAAGGGACCTTCCTTTCTCAAAGCAGTTCCCCCTTTATCATCTCACTCAATGGTGCCATGGTAAATAAAAATCAAACAGAAACAGCTGCGGGGGGACGGGAGGATGTGTTTTGAACAGTGTTTTAGTGGGTAACGGCGTGAAGGAAAGAAGGGAGAAGGGTCTGTCGTAGAAGTAAGCAAGGACGGTGTTGAGGGCCTTGAAGCCCTCTGGGTATCTGCTTCTCAGCCAAGTGAAACCATTTCAGATTTAGTTTGGAGGAGGTTTTCCCTCAGGCCAGGTGAAATGTAAATGATCATTCTGAACTGCGGTGCCCAAGGCTTAAATGAAATCTCCTAGGATTTTTTTGATTTTAGGTCCAGAATCCTATTGTGGGTGGGAAAAGCGGCTGCGGTGTGTGGGAAGAGGGAGCTTGGTGACTTGAATTCCTTTTAAGAGGCATCCACTGAAGTTCAGAGTGTTGGTGATAAACTTCAAGGTCCTGCTCCCCCTTGTGAATCTCCCCCTCCCCCCATTACCCATCAAGCTGGCTAGCCCTGTGTTGTGGATGCTTAGGTCTGTTTGCTTCTTTGCTTTGTTTTGTTTGGCTTCTTACTTCAGCAGGCCCCTCAACAGGCAGGCAATGGGAAGTTATCGGATCCCCTGCAAAGCCCTTGTCCTTGGAGGAAGTCCAAGGCAGTGAGCAACTCCGGGGCCTTGGCTTAACTCAGTATCCTGAAGTTTGGAGTTGCCTGTCCAGCGCCCTCAGCATTCCCGGGGCCTGAAGTAGTGTTCTGCTCCTTGCCAGGCCTGACACCTGAAGGGGTTTCTCCTTTCTATGTCATGTCCAGGAGTTAAAATAGAGTGATACCAAATCACCTTTGAGTGAGCCGGTGGCCGGATGTGGAGAGTCAGAAATAAGACCAGCTGATGATCCAGGGAGTCATTTACAGGTGGGCCTGGCCTTGGCTTTTTGGCCACAGTATCTCTGTCCCAGCGCAAAACTGACTTCCCTCAGTTTTCTGGCCTCTTGGACATTGATACCTTGAGCTCCCCTCCATGGGTCATTCCGGGGCATGATGAACCTATGGCCAGTTGTCATGCTTGAGGTCCTGCTGACCTGCAGGGATGGATTTTCTTGCTGTGACTTCTTGCAAGTCTTTGGGACTGTGATTTTTCCTCAGCTTTGGGACACTAATGAAATGTTCCTGTGCCCATCGCCCTGGTAGGGAAGCTGGGGTATCAGCTCTTAACTGGAAATTGGACTCCTAGAGAGGGGCAGAGAACAGGTGAGTCAAATTGTGGATTTAATGGTGCATTCTTCTGTGCTCCTCCTGGTCTGTTTGAAAGCTGCTGTCTCTACTTTGTAGAAGCAAATAGTGAAGAGGCTTATGTGCTGGGCGGGAAGGGAGGAGAATGGACCGTACAGCTCTGCTCTAGAAGCTGGGCTGGCTTATGCTCAAGTCACAATGGAGAATGCCTCAATAAAATGGATCAGTTCTCAGGCCAGGCTCTTAGGGCTGTAGGTCCTTGGGTCTCGGGAGGGAGTGGGTCAGCATACCTTCAGACACTGCTGGGGCTGATTCACTTTCTAGGTTCCATGACCTGGGCACATACTAGATTTGTGTGACCCAGTCCATACCCCTTGCAGGTTGAAGCAGAATTGAATCATCACCCAGGAACATAACTCCCAGGAAGGCTTTGCTGGATGCTTTGCCTTCTGGGTGCTCACTGTCCAGTAACTTCATTTTGTTCTTGGGATGGGGCTATGGTATTGACGGGGTCACTCAAGATGGAGAGGGATCATCAGTCCCTTTTCCTTACTGGTCCTGTGTGTGTCCTATGTCTCTCAGATCCTATTGTCTGTCCTTCCTTGGTATGTCATGTCTGCTGTCCTCAGCTTATTCCACAGAACTTTCTCACTTCTGAACTTGTCATTTTGGAAGCAGCCTCCGGGAACTTTGCAGTCGCCCTCTGACTATGCCCAGCCTTCCTGTGCCCCTACCCGCACTCCCAAATAATTCGAAGAAAGCACTTTTCTGAGAAGACATTCTGCGGAAAAGCCCCCTAGTTTTCCCCCAACCCTGTCTTGGGTGGCCTTGGGGAGTGAGGACTGAATTCCTGATTCCTCCGTTCCCCTTTCCTCCCTCCCCCACCTTCCCCCAAAGAAAAAGCTGGGCGTGAGGTTAATGAGAGCTGCCTGGCCAATCGTTGCTTTGACAAAGTTTGGTTTGTGATCCTGTTTCATTAGGCTGATTGGAGCAGCCTTTACTTGGAGGTAGAGTCCCTCCTCCCCGAGGGATTTCGCGTACAGTTTACCCTGGCTGTCGCTGCCTGTGCATGCCCTTTCTGGACAGAAATGACCTCCCCTCCCCTCCCTCTTAGCTCTCCCCTCCTCCTTTTTTGTTTTTATCCAGTGTCTCGCTTCCTCTCTCTTTCTCTCTCCCCCCCATCTCCCTCCCGCTCTCCGCCTCCCTGCAGCGCCACGCCGGCTCCCCAGCCCGGTCGGCCGATCTCGAGCCGCTGAGAGTTTGCCGAGCCGCCCCCTGGGGCCCCGCGCCGCCGAGTCCCGCTAAGGCGAAGACGCAAGCAGGCCGGGGAGAGCGCGGAAGAAAAACAGGCGGGCGCGCCGCGGGAGCCCCAGGAGGGAGGCCGGGCGGCGGCGTGCGGCGGCCGGGGCGGGCCGGCGCCGACGGCCGGGGGGAGCGCGCACCGGAAAGTTCGGCCCCGGCGGCCTCGCGCGCGCCTGCCTCGCGGCGCTCCAGGAGAGGAACTTGCCCTCCGCGCCGCTCGAGCGGCGAGGGTTTCCCAACGTGAGCGGGCTGAGCGCGCCGCGGCCAGGGGTGGGGAACGAGGCGGCTGGCGGAGGGCGCCGAGGGAGCGCGGCCGCCACGGGCCCACATGCCGGCGGCCAACATGCTGGAGAACCTGCAGCCGCCCGCCCTGCAGGTGCCCGAGCCCCAGGGCGCGCCCGAGGGCAGCCCGCTCTGGTCCAGCTCGTCGACCCCCACGCTCCGACGCCGGCGCTTCAAGATGCGCCGCATGAAGAACGTGCAGGGGCAGAGCCTGGAGGCCGGGCTGACCCGGGACCTGCCCGGCGTCCTGGCCCCGGGCAAGGAGTTCCTGCAGCTGCCGTCCATCGAGATCACGCCCTCCAGCGACGAGGACACCCCGTGGTCCAACTGCTCCACACCCAGCGCTTCTCCGCGCCGAAAGCGCTTCCTCCTCCGCAAGTGGCTCAGGGTGAGGGAGCGGAAGGAGTGCAGTGAAAGCAGGTACGTCCCTGCGCCGCCCCCCTGCCTGCTTTCCCTTCCCCTCTCCTGCCCTCCCCGGGGGCGTCCTGGCCGAGACTTCGGGGAGGAAAGCGGGGGTGGGGGGAGGAGGGGGCCCTCGCCAGAGTGGGCTTCGGGCACCTCTGCGCCCCGCTCGAGGGCCGGGGGTACTTCGGCTTCCACGCGTGTCGCCCTCTTCCCCAAGCGGGGGCCGGGGGGCCTGCGACTTTCTCCTGTGTCACACACCTGCGTGGGGCTTCCCGCCGCGTTCCATCTCATTCCATCCTCATGGCAAAATGCAAAATAAAACCATGGCAGCTAATACCTGTTGAGTCCTTATCATGTGCAGGTCATTACAGTGAGCACCACGAATCGCGAAAACTCTTGAGTTAGGTACTGCTGTTATTCCCACTTAAGACATGGAGGTAACAGAAGGTGAGAGAGGTTAAGGGGCGCCTCCACTTAGGCTCATATTGCTGAATTCCATTTCAATTTTTATGTTATTTTGGCCACACCAGCTTGCTTTTCCTAGCCCACATGTGTAGAGGATGTGCTGAAGTTTGCATGCTGAGTGATTCATATTTCCTACTACAAGAGTCTTCAGACATCTAGAGCTGCTCTGCCCTACTCTGGTTTGTGCCGGCTACTTTTTTGCCTGGGTTAGTGTGGCATCTGAGTAGTGGGAGAAGTTCGCTTTGTCCTGTCGCTCAGTGTAGAGAACCATAGGGCAGCTCCATAGAGCCTTTGCTAGGAGGGGTGTTGGAGGGAAGCCCACCGCCTGTTTGGAGGGAGAGGGATCCTCACTGGCTCTTTGATACCATGGACTCTGCTCATTTACTTTTAGACGCTAGGGTCCTGTCTTAACAGAGGTTTGTTGCCTGGTGTAGGACAGCTAAAGGATTGGCCACCTTCCCCAGGACTCCTCCTCCCAGGCTCTTTAGTTTCATTCACTTCAGTTCAACAAGTATTTATTGAATGTTCTCCTGAACTCAGTCTGGTACCAGCTGATGTTGATGGGGTCCTGGGGGGAGAGGAGGAAGGGCTGGGTAGGAAAGGGGGATGCCAACTTTGAGAAGGAGAGTGGGCGGAGACTTGTACAAGCAATTAAGACGTGAGTTTCACTCCTATGGAGGAGGTGGAACCATGGGAAGACAAAGATTTCTGGAAGGGAGAGGCTCAAACTGTGACAAATACAGACGGGGGGTAGAAAACAGGAAAAGTGTGAGGTCAGGGGCATGAGATCAGGAAAGGGGAGCAATATGGACAAAGGCAAAAGAAGCAGGGTGGTGGCACCAGGCTAGCTCATTTGGAAGAGCCTGTCGCTCTTGATCTCTTCGGGGTCATGGGTTCGAGCTTTACCAAAAAAAAAAAACAAAAAACTTTAGAGGAAGAAAGAAGTAGGGAGAACCTTGTGTCTTTGAGGGGACACTGAAGAATCAGTGGGGTTATGCTAAGCTTTCCAGGATCTCTTTTCTGTGGACTGGAAATGGTTATCCTGAAAGAGCTTTTTGTGGACCTGAGGATAACAATTCTTTCTCTCTGGTACCTCGTCCTGCTGCCTTTTCCACAGAGTAGAGGGAAGGGGGGCAAGCTTGGTGGGGGCTAATGTTGTTCTTCCTCCTCCTCCTCCTCCTTTTTTTTTTTTTTTAAGTAATCTCTATTGAAGTCACAACCCCACTCTACCAACTGAGCCAGCCAGGAGCTAATCTTGAATGAAAATAGTTCATCGGGGCGCCTGGGTGGCTCAGTTGGTTAAGCGACTGCCTTCGGCTCAGGTCATGATCCTGGAGTCCCGGGATCGAGTCCCACATCGGGCTCCCTGCTCAGCGGGGAGTCTGCTTCTCCCTCTGACCCTCTCCCCTCTCATGCTCTCTGTCTCTCATTCTCTCTCTTTCAATAAAATTTAAAAAAAAAGAATTTTGGGGTGCCTGGGTGGCTCAGTTGGTTAAGCGACTGCCTTCAGCTCAGGTCATGATCCTGGAGTTCTGGGATCGAGTCCCACAAGGGGCTCCCTGCTCAGTAGGGAGTCTGCTTCTCCCTCTGACCCTCTTCCCTCTCGTGCTCTCTATCTCTCATTCTCTCTCTCTCAAATAAATAAATAAAATCTTTAAAAAAAAATAGTTCATCACAGTTTGTCAGCTTTCCCCTCAAATGTGAGAGACCCTAATAGAGACCCTCCCTTCAAATGTGAGAAACCCTAATAGAGACCCTGTTTTGGTTTTGGGATTTGCCATGCATGTGGAGGACAAAATTTGGGGAAAAGAGTTGCATTGGGTGAGGATGGAGGTGGATTTGGTTGGAATTAAGGAAGGCTTTCTTGGTTTTGAGAGTTGTCTAAAGGTGCCGTGGAATCTTCAATATTCTTAAAATCAGGAAGGATTTTCACCTTGTAGGTATAGATGGAGGCAGGTCTTTTAAATGATGGCTTGCTGGATTAGAAGAATATACGTGTATGTGTAGAATGAAGGCAGACTCTGAATTCAAACCCAAATTGGTCTGACTCAGATCTCTACTCTTAACCGCTGTTACACTGTCTCCTGTTGGAATCTCTCTGGATCTTGGCAAAGACAAAACCCCATCATGTGTAGGTCTTAGAAACGGAAGGCTTCTTGGAGAGAAAAGAAGCAATCAAGTGAGTAGAAGCTTGTGGATGCCCAGCAAGCTACCCTGAGAAAGAGTTGGCTTTTGAGGACAGTAGAGCAGAAAGAATATTGGACTTGAAGCCAGGAGATTTTGGTTTATTATTATTTTTTTAATTTTTAAAGATCTTATCCAAGAAAGAGTGAGAGAGCATGAGTGGGGAAGAGGGTCTGGGAGAGAGAGAAGCAGGCTCCCCACTGAGCAGGGACCCCCCCCCCTCCATGCGGGGGCTCCATCCCAGGACCCCGGGATCATGACCCGAGCCGGAGGCAGACTCTTAACCAATTGAGCCGCCCAGGTGCCCCCAGGAGATTTCAGTTTAAATTTCAGTTCTGTCATTTAGTAGGTATGGGACCTTGGATACCCCACTTCGTTCACCTCTCTGTGTGTCTCACCTTCTCCATCCGTGGCGGGGGAAATGTGTCTCAGGAGTAATACTCGTGAAAATGTTTCCCACACGTGAAAGTGCTGTGTCAGGGTGAAGGATTATTGTCAGTTTTCTGTGAGTATTTGCATGGAGTGGATGTACGCTTGAGAGTATGAGCTTACGCACTCAAGTGTCCTGGAGCAGCACCTGGCACTCCTCACACCTGATGGGATTGGAAAATTGCTCTGCTCTGGCCTGGTTTAGCCAGCGGGGATTAGCACGCCAGGCCCAGTGTGATAGCCATTCTCTTCACCTTCGTCCTCTGGAATCTACCCCTCCACAGGCGAGGAAAGCACCTTTCAGGCTGCAGTGGAGTCCGATGCGGTAGAAGGCAAGGGGCTGTGGATTTTAGCTGCACACGTTAAACACAGAAAGAGGATCGGGAGACCCCTTTTTTCCCCTCCTTTAACCCTAGGAAGAAAGAAGTGGAGAGAGGGTCAAGTTAGTGTGGTTTGGGGAACCAAGGACCTTGGGGTACAGTAGTGAAATAATCCACGCCCGGTTTTGTTTGGTTCATCTTCGCATCCTCACTTTCTAGCACTGTACTTGGCCTTTTATGGTGATCAGTACGTGTTTGTTGGGGCGCCTGGGTGGCTCAGTCGTTAAGCATCTGCCTTCGGCTCAGGTCATGGTGCCAGGGTCCTGGGATCGAGCCCCGCGTCGGGCTCCCTGCTCCGCGGGAAGCCTGCTTCTCCCTCTCCCACTCCCCCTGCTTGTGTTCCCTTTCTCACTGTGTCTCTCTCTGTCAAATAAATAAACAAAATCTTTAAAAAAAAATAGTGTTTTGTTGGTGAATAAATTAAAAATGAGTGGAAGAATGATTCTTTTTTTCTCTACTGTTGGGAATGAAATTATCTTTATTCATAAGTCAGGGAGAATTTCCTGGAGGAGATGAGTTCAGAGCTGAGGTTTTTTTTCCCCGTCACAGCTTTATTGAGGTATAATTTACGTACCATACCATTCACTCATTTTTAAAGTATACAATTCAGTGGTTTTTAGTATGTTCCCAAATATGCACAACCTTCATCACAGTCAATTTTAGAGCATTGTGACCCCAAAAGGAAACCCATACCCTTTATATCCCACCCACAGTGCTCCTATTCCTCTCCCCGGCCGTAGGCAGCCACACATCTACTTTAGAGGGCAGAGGCTTTTGTGGTTGTTGATATGTTTTGTTTTGAAAATTTATGTGTTCATTTGAGAGAGAGAGAGAGCATAGGGTGGGGGGCAGAGGGAGAGGGAGACAGAGAATCCCAAGGAGACTCCCCGCTGAGCATGGAGCCCGAAGCAGGGCTTGATCCCAGGACCCTGAGACCATGATCTGACCTGATATCAAGAGTCGGCCACTCAACCCACTGAGCCACCCAGGTGCCCTGAGAGCAGAGTTTTGAAGAGACCAGATGCTTGTTGGTGAAAGCAGTTTTGGGGTGTTGGTTTGAAGATGGGAATGGATGACTATAAGAGTGGCCTCGATGAGGGATGTGGAAAATAGGGAAGTGAGCTGATGGGCTGACCGACTTGATTTATGCTGGAGAGTTGGAATTTCAGTTTATCAGTCAACAAAGATGCATTGAGATCCCACAGACAGTGTGCTCTGTATACAAAGAGGATTCAGCTCACTGGGGAGCCACTATAGTTTCTAGAACCTGGGAAAGATGTGCAGAGTGGTATTTGAGGCAGCTAATTCTTGCTGCTCTGTGTGAACTGGGTGGTGAGTTAGGGGCCCGAGCCTTGCACTGTTCTTACAGCACTCTGGGAATTGTTAGCTACCATTTAACATAAGATGGCACTTTTTTTTTTTTTTTTTTTGCTGGCCGTGTTGCCCTCTGAGCCTCCCTCCAAAAATGGTAGAGTGAAGTTGATGGGGCAAGCTTTTGGAATTAGTACCTGCATGTCTCCTTAAATTCCTTGGCCATAACTGGTTGTAGCGATTGTTCAAAACTCTCTGACCTGCCGGATTCTAGTGAAAAGTCGGAAATTGGACGGAACCCTCGACTGGCAGGATGGCATACTGTCCTCATTCCCTGGAGGGAGAGGGGAAAGCTGACAAGGGCCCAGTGAGCAGGTGTGGATGACTACTTGTAGGCTGTCTTTCCAGAGGACACAGCAATACATCTCTGCTTCTTTGCCCCGCCCCGGGGCGCCTCCCCCCCCCCAAGTATTGTCATTATTTGGGCCACCATGGCCCCTTGGCTGTTCTGTCCCCTCTTCTTCTGTAACATCCTCAGGCTGCTCAGAGTCCTTTCAACTTGGAGCCTCAAGGTTTCCGCTCTGCGACACACATCTGACCTCAGGCGGCACCTCTCACTGATTCTGCCCAGCCTGGTGGGCCAGGCTCTCCATCTGGTGGTGCCAGCCTCGCCGGTGTGTGGGTTGGCAGGTAATGGTATCATTGGTGTATTTATCTTGATTCTTCAGCCTTTCCTCTGACCTTCGGAGAGAATCTTGCTTCTGGTTTCAGCTCCATTTTCAGGGGAGCAGGGTGAGCTCTGCATCCAGACACTCTACCCATCACTTCTGTGCACACCCTGCGGTGTATGAGAGGCACAGGGAGTGTGGGGGGAGAGAAATGGCATTTTTTTTTTTAAGATTTTATTAGAGAGAGAGAACACAAGCAGGGGGAGGGGGAGAGGGAGAAGCAGACTCCCCATGAGCAGGGAGCCCGATGCAGGGCTTGATCCCAGGACCCTGAGATCATGACCTGAGCCAAAGGCAGATGCTTAACGACTGAGCCCCCCAGGCGCCTGAGAACTGTCATTCTTTCTTAACACAAAACAACAAAAACAAATGCAGTGGAGACCTGTGATCTGTCAGCAGATTAAGTAAGTAAAGGGTGCTGGATTAGGTGAAACTAGTGAAAGCCTCTGTCCGACCTATAAATCCTGGAGGGCGGGGACTGCGTTTTACTTGGTGCCAAGTTTTCTGCAGAGTGCCTTCAATACACAATCCCATTTAATCCTCACAAGAAACTCCCCAGGTGGGTGTTAACGGCTGAGAAGGCTGAGAAACCTGAAGTTCAGAGATTAACTCGCTCCAGGTCAAACAGAAGCAAAGATTTGAACCATTCCAGAGCCTGAGCTCTCTGCAGGACACTGTACCATCATCTCTCCAGGGCCTGGAAATCGTTGGCTCTTGCATGTTTGAGAAAGCATACATGTGGAGGGGAAGGGTGTGAGAGAAGGTAGGAATGAGGTCAGCAGGATAGGAAGGGCTCCCGGGAGAAAGCTGTAGGGCTTGTGGGCGAGCACTGCTGCGTGGGGGGGCTGTGCTGACCCGTCTGGGAAAACTGCTCCGCCAGCGTTTGGCTAGAGATGTGGTTTCCAAATTCTAACAGTTTGTGGAAACTGAGGAGGTCGAAGTGGAGCCCCATGGGCTGATTCACACTGGCCAGGCTCCTCTGTGGAGGTTGGTTATTTTAAGAGTTTCCATGGTGGTTACGTGCTAAGAGGGCGCCAGTTATGCATCAGGCAGGAGCCACGGATGATCCTGGGGCAGATTAGCAGGTGATGATTCTGCCCAGTGCGGTTAATTTCTCACGAGTCCTCTCCATCCACCAGTTGCTAGGCTGGTCACTGATAATTGGTTCTAGGGTAACGCTATTTTCCATTAAGGCGTCTGAATGGCTAACCTGCCGGTGGGGAATTTCCTTCCTGACCTCCGTGCACGAGCCACTGGGCCCTGGAGCAGGTGTTCAGACACCCAACCAAGCGGGCCTGAGAGCCCAGGGCGGTTGCTGGGTTGTGGTGTGTACAAGAGCTTTCTGCAGCCCAAGGGCTTTTTCTGGAGCTTTTGCCCTCTTGGGTTCTTGCCTCCATAGCCCGCATTGGTGTGGTGATGCGCCAAGGGGCTGTTGTGTCTGGTGTGAAGGAAGATACAGCTTTTACACCTCTCGTGGGGTTGGGGTTTGAGGCGGGGGGGTCTGTCAGCTCTTGTTCTGTGATTTCGGCGCCTGAGGCATCTTCCTTCCTGCTCATAGCCCAGATGGCAAAGCTTCCATACAGGATGCAAAACGGAAAATCAAACGTGGGCAGGACGGAGATGCTTTGAGCTGCAACAGAGAGATGTCAGGCAGTGGCTGGCCCCGCCCCCTGCCGCTGTGCGCAGCCACGTGCCACCTTCTAAAAATAGTCCTGGTGTCAAATATTCTCCTCTGTGTTCCAGACACTGTATTTCTGGATTTTCAATGCAAATAATACTGTTCAGAATCGTCAGCGAGACGTGGCTGTGGCTCAGCTGAGATCAGTCAGTGGGGGAGGAGAGGAGGGATAAGGAAATCCGTGGCCCTCCCCCTGGAGGCCCCGATACATTGTTTTTTTTTGGTCCGATGGTATAAAATCCTGTGTTCTACATCCTTCGTACACACTCCGTGTTGAGGTTCTGGTTGTTCAACCCTGATTGTCGATGAGATAAGGAAACAAGGCGATAGGTGCATCGCGGTGGTAGATCTGGGTTAGGGCTGGGAACTCTGGCCTCCGACCTCAAGTCTGGGCCTGTTTCCGTCACTTCTCCGGAGCTTCTTGGTGCCTCGTGAGACCTCCCCGTGTCAGCACATCGCTGCAGTAATGCCTCTTCTCAGCCTGCTGCCTCTTAACCTACTCGGTCTGACCACAGAGGGTTTTAGGCTTGCTGCTTCTTGGTTAGCAAATTCAGTCAGGAAGTGAGGGGGCTGAGTGAGGGGGAAAAAAAGAAAAAAAAAAAAAAAACCCAACAAACCAACAACCCACTTGGTTTTCCCCCTTTCTTTCACAACTATGGAAAAAGAATTTGCCCTGGAGGCCCGGTGGGCGAAAGGGGAGTACGGTAACCCTTGCATGATTTGACTCAACGATTGGGAAAATACAGAAAGACCTAGTGGACGGTTGGTTTGGTGACACATTTTTGAGGCTCTGCAAGGGTCTTCCAGCTTCTTAAATTCTTACGTCCCAAAGGCCAGTAGATGTGTGTGTAATAAAATAGCTAGTTAATGTAAAATTTGGGGCCGTAGGGAAGAGAAGGATACAGCTCATCATTTCACTATGCCATTGGCCGCATATTTGGTGTATTATCACCCACTATGTTTTCTCATTCGGGTTTCCCTTTTATCTTTTATTTATTTTAAAATATTGATGTTTGTTTGTTTGTTTGACATAGAGCACACAAGCAGGGGGAGAAGCGGGCTTTCCTGCTGAGCAGGGAGCCCGACACGGGGCTCGATCCCAGGACCCCGAGGTCATGACCTGAGCTGAAGGCACACGCCCAGCCGACTGAGCCCCCCATCATCCAGGTTTCCTTTTTAAGTGATAGACATTTTGTTTCATCGGCTCTTCTGTTACCTTGTCCCTGTAGAAGGTGGGGCAGAATGTAAGTCCCTACGTTGAGGACAGGTGAGTCTGTGAAGGGGTAGCGGGGAAGAATTTCTGCAGCACCGTTTTTGGAGGAGCCATGAGGATGAGATGCTTCTCCAAAGTGGGGGGAAGAACTCGCTCTACAGAGATGCCACTTAGCCTCGTCCTTGTGGTTTCCATAACCAAACCTATGCGTTAGTGCCCGTCTGACTCCACAGAGCCATCTGCCCTGATCCGGCAAGTGTTTGCCTTCTAGCTGGGTCATTACACTCCAAGCTCTTCCTGACCTTTTGTTTGCTTCTCAGGTCAGGGTTGGATGGAATGGCAGTAAGAAAGATTATTCTGAACAGGGTGGCGGTTTTCCAGGGAACAGTTTGCCCTTAGCCTGGGTGGCAACATGTGTTTTCTCTATCTTTGTCTGTGATGAATCACATCTTCCTGACAGGTGAAGACCATAAAAAAAATTTAAAAAAGGCCTCAGAAAAGAGGACTGCACCACCTCTCTTGATTACTTCTTTCTATGTTTCAAGGCCTGCTACTGAGAAAGTTCTTCCTCAGATCTGACTGAAATCCCCGGTGGTAAGGTTCAAACACGTTTTCTCTAGTTTTGTCTTCAGTGAGGACGAGAGATGGGTCGTCATCCTTTGAGAACATTCCTTCAGAGACTTATTCTTAGTAGTAACGTGCGCTGTGGCTTGCAGATCCTGAGGGAAGCCCTCGGTTTGTGCTAGTGATTACTTGGACCTCACAGGTGCCCTGGCGCCCTGCGGACTTCCTGGGAGGATTGGCGGCCACATGTGTCGGAAGACCAGAGTAGAAAGTGGCCCGCCCATTCGGAAAGTTCCGAGCGACCCTGAAAGATTCCTCTCTCTCAAATGCCTTCTCCATGCTTGGGTTGCTTCCTTAAATGCCTCTGTGAGTTGACATGCTTTTTCTTTGTAGTTAGAGAGATTAAGCTGAAAAATCAGAGAACTCAGGAAAGCTGATTCTCATAGTTGAAACATTTACTGGATACTTACAGGGCTTTGCTGGGTGCTTGGGATACAGGGCTGGACGCAAACGGCCCTTCCGTTGAGGAGCTTTTGGCCCGTGTGGAGAGCAACGTGAAAAAGATAATTTCAGGAGAATAGGGAAGTCAGAATACAGCATTAAAAAAAAAAAAAATAGGTCTGAGGAAAAAGTTGGCTGGAAGGGACAGGGGAGGAGGGTCCTAGGACCTAAATGGCACCACAGTGTTGTCTTACTTCTCTATACTCAGCTGCCACCTGTTAGTCCCTATAGTTCTGGCTCTGCCACTGTCCGGAGAATCTACTCTTCGTGGTGGCTGGGATTTGTGGGGTCATTTCAGCTTGGAACAAACAGAAGTCCAAGGCCGTGGAGTTGGTCAGCAGCAGAGATGGCTCTGGAGTACAGGTACCCTGCACGTCAACTCGGCGTTCAGCCCGCCCTGTGTCTGGGGAGCCCATTCTGCGTGGGATGGAGCCCTGTCTCCATCAGCGAACTCAGGAAGCTCACGTAGGCCTCGTCCGTGGATGGTCTTTCGGAGGACCAATGTCCTAGCACCAGTCCGGGGGACCATCCGAGGCAGCTGGGCTGTTGGCTGGGGTTCAACTCATTTTCTCCCTGTGTGGTCCTGGACGGGTGACTCCGTCTCTCCGTGTCTGGGCATCTTTCTCCTCTGTAAAGTGGAGAGCACACATTTCTTCTAACTCTTGTAAGACAGTTTAAGTAGATGCATCTGAAGAGTTATGCTAATGTTATTATTAGTTAGTAAAAGTGAGATTTTTTTGGTGGTCTGTGAGGCCTCTGAGTTTGCTCCTCTGGTCAGCACAAGCTGGAACAGTGGTTACTTCTTTGATCAATTATGAGATGTCGCTTTTCTTAGCTACCAATAGGTGCTGAAAATGAGCTTTTACAATTCATGGGCTGCTCTTGTCCGTCTGTCTCTTCAGTGTCTGTCTGCTTAAGGTCTGACTCCAGGTTTCTTATTTTTCCCTCTCCTTTCCCCTCCCTCTGCGCCTCCTCCTCCTAAATCTACACTTGTTTCATCCACTTGAGTGGCTTTAATTATTTCTCTATGGTGATGACTCTCACATACCTCAGAACTCCTCTCTTTCCTGAGCCGTAGGCTCAGACCTAAGAGTGACTAATGGACATTTCATAGGGATGTTCTTCAAAACTCCACGTCGGTGTCCTTGAACTGGCCCTCTGCCCTCCAGCCCAGTTCCTCTCCCTCAGTTCCTTGCACTGGGGATGGGGACCGGTCAGCTTCACGAGGCTTCCCTCGTCTGGGAGGGTATTCTTCAAGCCCGTCTTCCTGACTCCATCACCATTGCTCCTCTCCAGGCCACCATCTCTCCTGTGTGTTCCTCAAGTGTCCTCCTCGCTGGCCTCCCTGCCTCCCGTGAAGCCCTGTCCTTTCATTCTTGGCTGCAGCCAAAGTGGTCTTCACGACCTCACTTCTGCTCCCCTCCTGCTTCTGCTCCCAGTCCCGTGCCTCCAGCCATAGTGGCCCCTCCGCGCCTTGAGTGGGGCACTTTCTCTTGTTTCCTGGTCTCCACAGACACTGTTCCTTCAGCTGGAATTCCCCTTTGGTAACACCGACCCACTTTGCCACGCTGCCCTTCTTTTCTTCTCCTTTGGGTCTTTCCTCCAGGAAGTATTTCCAGACTCTGGTGTTTATTTTTTATTTTATTTTATTTTTTATTTTATTTTATTTTATTTTAAGATTTTGTTTATTTGCCAGAGAGAGAGCACAAGCAGGGGGAGTGGCAGACAGAGGGAGAGGGAGAAGCAGGGTCCCCACTGAGCAGGGAGCCCGACGGGTTTCCCTGGATCCTGGGATCATGACCCAAGCCGAAGGCAGATGCTTAATTGACTGAGCCACCCAGGCGTCCCCAGACTCTGGTGTTTATTACATGTCCTAATTTATGATTATGTTCCTAAATTGCGATTATGTGGTCACATTGCATCCTTTACTGGATCATAAGCTGTGAGGGCAGAGTTTATTTTATTCAGGATTTATTTTATTCAGAGCTTGCTGAGCTCTTTGCGTGGAACATCGTAGGAACTCAGTACATAAGTATTTAGGGAAGGAGTAAATAATCGAATGAAGGACTGTACAGAAACTTGATTTTCATGGAATTCTAGTGTAAATCATTTTGCAAAGCAAGAAGTCCTCTTTTTTTTTAAGATTTTATTTATGTATTTGACAGAGAGAGACACAGTGAGAGAGGGAACACAAGCAGGGGGAGTGGGGGAGGGAGAAGCAGGCTTCCTGCCGAGGGAGCCCGATGCGGGGGCTCAATCCCAGGACGGTGCGATCGTGACCTGAGCCGAAGGCAGACGCTTAATGACTGAGCCACTCAGGTGCCCTGCAAGAAGTCCTCTTGAAGCTGAATAATTACCCCCCCATATCCCATTTATGTAAATCTGGATGATTACATAATGGCTTGTTTGCTTTGAGTCTGTTGGTTTCTTTTGTGTTTTTATTTCTTTGTGCTGTGTCTTCCATCAGACTGTCGGTGCCCAGAGATCAGAGACTGCTGTTCTTCTTCTTCTTTTAGATTTATCTGAGAGAGAGAGAGAGAGACCATGAGAGGCGGGAGGGTCAGAGGGAGAAGCAGACTCCCTGCTGAGCAGCAGGGAGCCCGATGCGGGACTCGATCCCGGGACTCCAGGATCATGACCTGAGCCGAAGGCAGTCACTTAACCAACTGAGCCACCCAGGCGCCCCGAGACTGCTGTTCTTCTAAGGGTGGTCTCTATTCAGGGAGTTTAACTTGGCATCTGTAGGTGGAGGTGGTTGACTTTTCCCAAAACGAGGCTCCAGAAAGCAAGAACAGGTCGGAAGCAATATTTTGGCCAATGGTCGACCCAGAGCCCAGGTACTATCTGCAAAGAGGAGTAACTAACCCTTTTCCCACCAAAGACCTGTGGCAGTTTTGAAGGGTGTTTTGAATTTTGGAGCTGTGGTTGCCATGGTAACCACACTTTTTCTGGCCTTCTGATTCCAGGTTGGGGCTACAGTTGTTCCTCTTGCAGGAGAGGAGGATTTTGGAATACGTGCATCCTTCCTCCTACCCTCTCCCCCACCCCCCACCCCCGCCGCCAGTTAATCCACCAAATATTTATTGACCACGTGTGACGTGACAGGTGCTGTTCTAGACACCAGAAACTATAGCGAATACCGTAGTTTCTAGCTAGCAGAGCTTGCATCCTAGAGAGGGGAGGGAGACAGTAAATAAAGGAATGAGGCCACAGTGATCCCTGTTTATTTAAACACAAGTTACTTGGGCACATCCCTGGAAGAGAATTCGTCTGTGTTCTAAAATGTAGAAATCGGGAATTGTGAAAGTAACGTCTTCCGCCCTGCTCTGCAGAGAGAGAGAGGAATGGGGGTGCAGCTGAGGGCTGAACGTGGGAGCAGACTCCCTCCCACTGACAGGAGGGCTTCATTCAGGGGCAGGCATCTCGGAATGCAGATGCATCTGGTGCTCTGACATTTTCCAAGACCTTGGGAGACACTGCTGTGAAGCTGGTTCTCTCTCTGCAGCTGTCGGATGTCAGGGCATTTGTCCTGGTGTTTTCCTCTTGGCTCTAGCGAAAGCCAGGAGCGGAAGGGCCACCGGGAGAAATGGGCCTTCTTCATGCAATGTAGTGGCAGCCTGAAGACAGGCCTTGAATGCCAGGTACTGAGGCACCACAGAGTGTGGACTCTGAACTCCTGAACTGGGAGCCTGGGGCGGGGGAGGCAGGCATACAGAGGAAAGAGGGAACACTGACACTTGCCACCGCAGCTTCCAGTCAGAGCAGCAGAGAATGGTGCCCACGTGGAGACAGGTGAAAACAATGCTGGCGATTGCGGTTTATCATAATCTCTGAATTTGGGCAGCGCTTTATCCTTTTCAAAGGGACTTACCAGGCCATGGGCTCCAGGAAGTCAGCACAGAGGATGATTATTCTTTGCATTTGCCCCAACACATGCCATACTTCCTGGCATGCACCGAGCCTCCAGTCACGTGCTTAGGGCTTGGCCATCCCTTGCTTCATTTGCTCCGGCTTCCTGTGGGGCAGGTGTAAACGACTGTGTCCATTTGGCCCTTAAGGAAATTGAAACTCGGCAGCATGCCTACATCCGTACAACTAACTAGTGATGGAATCGTGACTCAAAAAGAGGTGGTCCTGTCTCTTTTAATTCAGGCCTTTTTTGATACCGTACAAGAATACATGTGCATATCTAATATCATCCTGAGGTTTATATGCATGTGCTGACAATGTAGGTAATGAAAATCCACAGGAAATGGAAAAGAGAGACCGAACATTATAAGCTGCTGTTTCAGTGGGCCTCTGTTCTGTTAAAGCAGCAGCCGCTGTGAAAAGCTTTGGCTGGATTTTTTACCTCCCCTGCGGGACCCATGAAATATTCAGGCTGCCCCAGCAAGGAGCATTCGAATTCCGCACGCCCTTATGGCTTGGCTACTGTACGCCAGCCACTGGGCTCTGGCTGGCCTCTGCTCTTGAAGGATTTAGTCTAGTTTATTTATTGTCCATCCATTCATCTGTTCAACTGTAAGTTTTTATTGAGCATCTTTTAGGCGGTCAGTGCAAAACATACAAATAAATGTAAGATCTAGAAAGGTGGCAGGTGCCCTCCAAGGAGAGGGCAGCAGGAACTGTGGCATTTGATCATCCTGGTAACTGGCCAGATCTTTCTGCGAAGGACGTCCTCTCTAGCAGAAGACCTTCCTTTGTAAATGGAGCTGGATGGACATTTTGTCTTCGGAGAGCAGAAGCAAATTACTGTCACCCTAGGGCCTGGCTCATTCATTTCACGGAAGAGACAAAGATGGCTTGTGTTTTGCTGACTGCGGAATCCCAGCCATGGGCCTGGGGTAACCTGGCCCGCTTCTCTTCTCTCTTTTCTGCAGAACACAGGACCGCTGAACTTCCCTTTGCCTTCCTCTAGCAGAGGATGGGCCGGGGAAGCAAAAGTTCTGTTTTGTTTCTCATACCTTTGATGCAAAGGATTCCAAAGTTGGGCATTTTTGGATTATTATCTGTGCCTATTTCTGACCTTAGTCCTCATAGCCATGGAGAGTCTAGAGTTCTAGAGCATCTGTCCCCAGTTGCCTATAAGCTTAGGGCCCGTCTGGGTGACAGGTGCTGTTTGGAAATAATTCACTTTCACTGTCTTAATCAGCTCAGTAGTGTCCTCTGGGACAGAGGGTTAGTAAGAAATAGTTGAGTGCATGCAGGTCCAAACATACTTGTCCAGGTTCAGTGGATGGGTGTCAGAGAATGAATGAATGAATGAATAAGTAAACAGACCTTTAAAAACAAATGTATTGTGAGGGATGCCTGGGTGGCTCAGTCAGTTAAGCATCTGCCTTGGGCTCAGGTCATGATCCCAGGGTCCTGGGATTGAGTCCCACATTGGGCTTCTTCTTCAGTGGGGAGCCTGCTTCTCCTTCTGCCTGCCGCCCCCCCCGCTTGTGTGCGCTCACTCTCTCTTTCTGGCAAATAAATAAAATCTTAAAAAAAAAAAACAACCAAAACAAATATATTATGTATTTAATATATATATATATAAGTATTATATATGTATCTGTATGTATAATTTATTTATTTTTTTAAAATGTTTTATTTTATTATTTGACAGAGAGAGAGAGACAGTGAGAGAAGGAACACAAGCAGGGGGAGTGGGAGAGGGAGAAGCAGGCTTCCCGCCAAGCAGGGAGCCTGATGCGGGGCTCGATCCCAGGAATCCGGGATCATGACCCGAGCTGAAGGCAGACGCTTAACGACTGAGCCACCCAGGCGCCCCTATATTATTTATTTAACAACTCTGGATAACCCTAGGACAGGTGAGGTGGTCTTTGGCCTGGGATGGTAACTCCACTCTTATCAGCAAGAAATGTTAATTTGCTTATTGAATATGATACTTGTCTTGATGTTAGCTGTTGGGTTAGATCCACCCACCTGCGGGAGACCGAGAGACTTGGCCTGCCCCGTTCTAGATGAGTCCAGGAGAAGCCCAGCTGGAGCTGAGGGATGGAGCATGCGGAGTCACAGGCGGCTACTGATGGTGAATTTGAGAGCGACTGGGGACAGCTGAGACATAGAATGTGTTTCTCGCTCTTCCAGGGCTGTTCATCCTTGCAAAATACCGTTGATAACTGCCCAGGCTGACACTGTTCCTCCCCAGTGTAGATGACTTCCCAATGGCTGTGTTTGACTTTTATTCCAGTAGCAATTTCCAGCATGGAGCAAGCTTTCTTCCCTCAGGCTGTTTTGCATCATCAGTTTCCTCCTGCATAAAGAGGGTAGCATGATGATACCTATCTTGTAGGTTGGCGTGGAATTGAAAGAAAGGTGAGGCATCTCTCCAAGTTCCTAATGTGCCATAGGTGCTCACTTTCTGATGACTTCTTGCTCATCCCTTTACATTTAAGGGAAAGAAGTGTTTTCACATTGGTGTCATTTTCCTATTGGTGCCAACCTTATCTGATCCGAAGGGCAGGCCCTGGGGCTTGTGGTTGTCTGTCATTGCGGCACCTTTGCTGAGTCATCTGGCGTTGGCAGACCTGGAAAAAAATAGTGGTCCAGAGGGTGGTTAGGGCTGCGTGTGATCGGGGACGGCGGCCTGTGTCGTCTACTTAGCATTTCCTGGTGCACTTCTGGACCCCGATCCCTCCTCTCATGGGAGAGGGAGGGGGACACATAAGCTGCCAAGGGGATATTGCACCTGTCTTGCCCGCTGCTGGGTTTCCCCTGATGTGGCTTCATGGATCTTTGATTTCAGCTTAATCAGTATTGCCGTAAGGCCCCGCGGAGAGCTCTACGTGAATGGATTGTCTTCTGAGTTTGAAAGGAGTGACATTCTTTGAGATGAGGTGTAATTAGGAGAGAAGATGCTATTGGTGCTAGGAAGAAGATGCCGAGGGAGAACTTTTAGAAAAATGAGGCAATCTTATAAAAAAGAGCCAAGGTAAGACGTATAAAGATGGCCTTTGAGATGAGGCGTTTGTGAGATTCGGGTTGGTTTTGTATGTCCTCAGCAATGTTTAGTCCATCTTTTATAAGACTGCGATTGTGGACCTAGCTACATGCCATTCTTGTATTTTGAGACTATTTTAACTTGCTGTATCTGAGTATTTTATGAGCACTTGGCCTTATATTAGTAAGAGGATTGTGGTATGTTAAATCCCAGTCGACATCAGTGATAAATGTGGTTTTGAGTATGTACCGTGTAAGAGCTGTCTTTACTATTTAGGAAAGTAGGAAAGCAAATGTCTACATCTGTTTTGTCACAGTAGATAGAGATATAGAATGAAAGGAAAAATATTTGATTAAACTATAATCTGTGTTTCCATTAGGACGAGCTAGAGATTCATTAGGATGCATTAAAATTAAAACAGAATGCACTAGAATCTTCTTCTGAATTCCCTTCCAAATTAAAAATCCTCCAAATTAAAAAGGCCCGAGAGACCCTTCTGATTATATATATATTCCCATTCAGTTGGTCATTAGTCCTGCAGGCATTTGTCCTGCAAACCGCCGCAGGAGTCACTTGGTACGACCCAGTCGGTGAAGTTGTGTGCTCTGTGGTGAGCTGTGTGGATTCGAGTCCAAACTCTGCCACTTTTTATCGATGTGACTTTAACATATTTATTTTTTTGCTTTCTCGAGACTCCTCAGTTGCCGATTTTATTATCTTTGTAATACTTTTAACTTGCCGTGAGTTTTGTTTTGTTTTTGTCTGTTTTGATGAGCTGTCTCTCACCTCTGCATCCCTACTGCTAAACCACAAGAATCTGAGGTTCTTAAGAGCTGGGGCCCTGCCTACTACCATGTCTCCCGGTGGCTAGAACAGACCTGGTACTTAGTAAACACTCACCAACAGCACATGACGTGAACATTTGGTGGAATGAACAGCTATTAGTCGTTATCCTTGTCATGAGCAATAGCGCCGGAAGTTGAAGACAAAAAGTAAGATTCTTTCTCTCCTCGCTCCTGGGGTGTGTCTTCCTGTACCTGAAGGGCAGCGTGGGGTTGTGAGCAGAACTTTGCTCTCAGGGTAGGGCCAACTCGAGTTTCATTTTTTGCAGTGCTATTAAATACCCCTGTGGCTTGATACATGCCTCTTCTTTCTTTAGTTTCCCGTTCTGGAAGGGGAAAAATGAGACAAGATCATCTTTTAGGCCCCTTGTATAAGGGTTGGTCCACGATTTTTTTATTACAAGAATTTATAGACTCTGATCAAGTGATAAGCTGGAAACAGTCACAATAAAGGAAGCAGGAATCCAGAATTGAGAGCGCAGGAAGTGAGCCAGGAAGTCACATGTGTGTCTGTACCTGTGAATTGCCTTTCCAGGGACCTAAGCTACAGCTGTTCGCAGGTTGCTGTTCTTTCTCTTCTCCCCACTGCCCAGCCAGGGCCACCTCACCCTCCTGGTTCAGGTCACACAACGCCCTTCTCTGCCATTCACTTAGCTTTCAAACTGATTTTCCTGGAAGAGTCCTTAAAATCTTACAGAGCTTCATTGCACGTTGAAGGCCAGAGGGGCCTTTGTGGTCTGGCGCGCTCAGTTCATTTTATGGAGAAGCATACTGAGGTCCAGAACGGCGAGGCTCCTTGCTCTGTGCCCTGTCCCGTCAGTGGTGGATCCAGAGCTAGACCCGGACTTCTGAGCCCAGCCCTAGTGCTACTGTTCTATTGAACGTGTGCTCTGTTTTCCATGTTTTTATTTTCAATAGATGGGCGTGTGATTTTGTGCATTACTCCAGGATGAGTGCATACGGATGGTACGGAGGACCCAGCTGGGGTGCCCTGAAATCTTTCCATAGCCCACCTTAGCAGCCTCCTGCTCTCACTCTGGGCACAAGGCCGGCGGAAGATTCTCACTGTAGGCATATCTTACCATTAGGTGAACAAGGTGGGAGTACTGAACTGGTCAGGAGGTATTTATTCCTTGCCTCATACATGTTTTGCACATACGTGTTTAGAGTGGCGGGGATACCAGAGAAGACAGAACTGCCTTCAGGTGCGGGCAAGCAGAGGCAGCAGGGCATTCTAGATTTCTCCCTGGCCTTCTCCCACCACCTGTAGTCAGGCACCTCCTAAATCTCTCTGTCAGGGGTTCCATTCCCTTAGTTTGAGCCTTCATCCTCTCTGCTCTTTTGAGAGGGCTTCCTAGAGGCCTTCCTCTTAATCCTCTGCTTTCTTCTGATAAACAAACACACCCCCCTCCAGAAGCGTTCAGTACCTCCCTCATCACCTGCAGGATGAAATTTAATCCCACTTCTGGGACCTACGGGCCCTTTGTGATACAGACTTTGCTTACTTGCCTGCATTAATCTCTCGCTGTAAAAGGCCCAGCCTTCACCTCCAGCAGGGTGAGCCTGAGGCCCTTGACTGAGCGTACAACTCTCGTCAAGTCTTCGTGGGCATGTGCCGGTTTCTCCACTTAGAATATGGTCTGCCTAGTAACATTTTACTGTCTTAAATGCCCTCTCAGATGCTTCCTCCTCTGTGAAGCTCTGTGCAGAGTCCCACGGGACCCCAGGTGTTCTGTCTCACGTGTGGGTAGTGTACCCTGTATAGACACCTTTTCCCATCCCACCCTCCATGAAGAAGTTAGCTTATTGTGTGCAATCTCATTACTCGATGGAAAGGCTCTTCATTAGAGCATAAACTCCTCGAGGACAGAATGTAGTATTTTCTCTTTCGTCTTGGTGTTCCCTCAAATGAAGCCTGGCACGTAGTAGGTGCTCCAGCAATGCTTGTTGAATGAGAGGCATGATCTCACTAATAGGAAAATTAAGTCAAGGGTAGAGTACTATTATTATTTTTTTTTTCCCCAAGAAGGAGGAGTCATTTCAAATGCTGTAGAAATGTCAGAAAGAATCGAGATAGGAAAAAGGCCACTGGACGGTCTTTGGTGACGGTTGATGATAGGAGAGTTTGTGTAAAGCAATCGAGATGGGAGCTTGAGTGAGGAAGTGAGCAGAGGGCGAGATGCAGCTGGTGGAGTTCGCCAGTTCGAGGGGTGGGGAAATGAAAGCGGAGAAGGTGGGTAACCTCAACACTCAAAGGAGTATGATGAAATAAAAAATAGATCTGAGTCCACTTTGGGTGAATATTTGCCCTCTTGGGGCAACTGGGCATCACCAGTTCCAACTTACCTCCTCAAAATGGGGCTGCCTCTCAGCCGAGCTCAGGAACGGAGGCTGCCCGTTGCGTTCCATCTCACTCACATCACCCTAAGAAGCAAACGGACATAAAGAAGAGCTTGAAGCAGATCCGTTTCTTGAATCTCCAGATCTTGAATGGCATCCTAGGCAAGGAAACATTGAAAGGCCAGGGGTTTTCCCTGCTCCTTGTAGTGCACCTCTACTCCCATTTACTATGGAATGTGAGTAAAGAGCAGAAAAGACGACAGTGGCGCATTGAGTGGTCAGAACACATGGGGGTATGTGTATGTAACTGGGACACTCTAAGTTTCAGCTGTGCAGATGGGAGTGGAGCTTGCTCCTCTGATTCCCCCAACTCAGGTCTCCTTCGCCACTGAGGCCTGGGGATAACCACCTAATTCTCTTAGCCCCAGCAGAGTTACACAGAGGACTCAGACGACAATGCCCTTGTGGGCTTTAGGCATTGCCAGCCCAATTGCCTACCTGGCCAGGAGCTTGGAAAAGCGTGTATAGGAAGTTGTGGGGGCGCTGTGTAGGTCAGAAAGAACAAAACACCCATAGAGGAGTTACAGTGCTCAGCTCTTGGAGTGAGGGCGGATTGTGGTATTTGGTAACAGAAAATGGCACACTGTTATTCTCGATGTAAAGAAATCAAGAAATCAAGAACAGACAGGATGGAGTTGGGTTAAAAAAGAAGCATGTTATTTTCCTCGAACACTGACTTTTAAGTGAGATCATATGTGAAAAATGCTTATTGTAGGCATTCAGTACACGTCTGTTCCCCTTTCTCTGGGATACAGCATTTTGGTGGTTCATACTTATCTTTATACTTTAGGCTTCATTCCTAAACATACTCTAAGATTCTTGAGGGTAGGGCTCGGTCTTAGGGCACTTTGCCTCTCCTGCCTTCTAGCACGGTACTGGGCCCACCCAAAGCTTGTTTTCTCATCTTTTCTCTGTTGGCAGGCTGCCATTTGAAGTGTTCTTTGAATGAGTCTTGAGTGAATGAATCATCTACTTTGTGGATCATGAAATCTTTTTTGTGCCCTCTTCCATGTGGGTAGATCCCAAAGTTGAACTTGAAGAGGGCAAATTGGATATAGGGCAGGAGTGTGTGTGTGTGTGTGTGTGTGTGTGTGTGTGTGTGTGTTTCATTAACATTTTCAAAACAAAAATAAACGACTTGTGGATCATTCAACTTGTTTCCTTTTGTTCCGTATTCTAAATTACCCAGTATCTGTTGCCTTCTTGCTAATGAAAATGTGCCCGTGAGTGTATACCTTATCAGAAAGTTGTCCAAGTGCTTGGTGCAGAGATATCGTGCTGAGCTATTAACTCACATGTCCTGACTCCAGGTCCGGTCAGTGCTGTTTCTTCCCCAGGCCCCTGAGGGCTCAGCTCTCTGGGAGTGCTAAATGACCAGAGTTCTTGGTTAGGACTGTTTGTTATTTCTTCTAATTGGAAAAAGCCAAGATAACGGTTTTACCATAAACCAGTTTTTCCCAGAGGCGAAGGGCAAATGAAGTTGAATGGGGGATGGGGCTAGGTGTGGGGGCGGGGAAAGGGGAGGCAGGGAAGATGAAGGACTCTTTCTGGGACACAACACAGTCAGCAGTCTGTCCTTGATCTGCATGGGCCTTCTATGTATCTGGCAGTTTTTCTTTGATAGAGTTTCTGGGTCAGCACCCCCTCCCCCATGTGTCCTTTGCCCTTTAGGACACAATTCCTTTTGCTTTCCAGATGCATCAACCCCCCCCCCCCCGCCCTTGGCTTTCTGGGGCAGGACACAAGGCTTTCTTTTTCTTTTCCTTTTTTTTTTTTTTTTAAGATTTTATTTGAGGGGCACTTGGGTGCCTCAGTTGGTTAAGCATCTGCCTTCTGCTCAGATCCTGAGCCAGGGTCGAGGGATTGAGCCCTGCATCGGGCTCTCCAGCTCTCTGCTCAGCGGGGAGCCTGCTTCTTCTCCCTCTGCCTCCCCTCTGCCTACTTTTGTTGTAGATTTTTTTCCTCCGTTGGTGCCTGTGATTCATGGTTACTCCGCTTCAAAGAATGAAGAGGTAGACCAGACAGAGTGGTGGACAGCAAAGCAAAGTTTATTGAGCAGTAGCAAAGTGATCTACAAAACTCCCGAGGCGTAAGGGGACCCCAGGGGGTTGCCACTGGAGTTTCTTAAATCTAGGGGTTTTTATGGGCTTGTAGGCTGGCTGTTTTAATCTGATTAACCCTCCCCGCACTAGTCATTCAATCAGGCTTTTGTCATCTACTTATCATGTGGAAAAGGGTGGAGGGCTCTTTCCAGGGTGGGTGTAAAATCCTTTCAAGGGTGGTTTCCTCTTGGGTGGGGGGCGCTCCTTGACCCCACCTGCCTTCCTTCCAATTATCCTTCATCACTTGTGTGCGTTCTCTCACTGTCAAATAAGTAAGTAAAACCTTTAAAAGAAAAAAAGATTTTATTAGAGAGAGAGTGCTCATGAGCAGGGGAGAGTGGCAGAGGGAGAGGGAGAAGCAGACTCCCCACTGAGCAGGAAACCTGCTGCACAGGACCCCGGGATCATGACCTGAACCCAAGGCAGACGCTTAACCAACTGAGCCACCCAGGCACCCCAACACAAGGTTTTCTATATCTTCCTTACTTTGTTACCTCCAGCACTCCTACACTTTCAGCTTAAGGGGTTTGATTTTGGTTAACTAGAGGGAAACAGGTGGTGACGAAATTAGCTACCAGTTGGGAAGCTGTAGTCATAAAACATCTTGAAAACATATTTATTCTTAATTGGGCTTGGTCTTTAAAGAAGTAACATAGACTACTGCCACTTTTTCTTGGGCTTCTAAAATGCTCATGTGGGAGTTCAGTAAGTGGTTTCTGGGGAATCAGGTGCCCCAAGCTATTCCAGGTTGGCTCCTACATCAGGCTACTTCTGCTCAGCTGGCAGTACACCCAGGTTGGCACGGCCACCAGGCTGGCTTCCTAAACTTCCTTCTGTGGAGAGGCCCTCGGGGCACCAGCACTCCTGCTCTGGGGCCTGCCCAGCCCTCCCCAGTCCTGCCCTGACGCCTCCAGGGGATGGAGCTGGCCTCTCTGTTCCCCTGGGCTTCAGGCCAACCCTTCCCAGGCTTCCTAGAAGTCTTCCCAGGCCTGGCTCTAGCTCGGGGAAGCCCTCCCCTGTCCCTGGACACATCGCTCTGTCTCGTTTGGCTTCCCTTTGGCCTTTTTTTCAGCCGCTGGTTGTTGTCGAGACAGCTCTGCTCTTTGGCATAAGTTGTTCAAGAACTTGTTTATTTCTGTGATTTCACTTGTGGCCTTGTGACCTCATGGCGGGTGCCATTACCTGGCAAACTGTCCCATTTCACATCAGCACCTGTTGACTGGTCAGGACAAACTCTGGTCACCTCTTTATTTTTAATTAATTTTCTTTAAATTAATTTAATTTTTTAAATCTATTTGACACACAATGTTATATTAAGTTTCATGTGCGCACCGTAGTGTACATAACCCTATACATCATACTCTTCTCTTGTCATTTCTCCTCGCAATATTTTTGCTGCATTGGACTTCCCAGATGCTCTTGCTTTGCTGCCAAGGGCTGCCTCTTGCAGAGACAGTCGGCAATTGCAGCAGGATGAACACCCTCACTCGTCCCAGGCTCCCCGCCCTGCCCGAAATTCAGATCTCCCTCACTCTCATCCCTGAGGTCGGTGGTTCCTGCCACCCACCCCTTCCCAGCTTTAAGTGAATGCCATGGCCCACTGTTGGCCTGTACTTGAGGTGATAGAACGGGGAATTCAGGGCTAGAACACCTGTACTTAAAACCCTTTTTTCCTGGGCTTACCACCGGTTGGCTCTTTGACAGGTCATGTACCCCTGTAAGCCCTTATTTTATTCATCTTTAAAACGGGGATCGGGGGTGCCTGGGTGGCTCAGTCGTTAAGCGTCTGCCTTCGGCTCAGGTCGTGATCCCAGGGTCCTGGGATCGAGCCCCGCATCGGGCTCCCTGCTCTGCGGGAAGCCTGCTCCTCCCTTTCCCACTCCCCCTGCTTGTGTTCCCTCTCTTGCTGTCTCTGTCAAATTAAAATAAATAAAATCTTAAAAAAAATAATTTCCCACATTAAAAAAAAATTTAAAAAAAACGGGGATCAAAGTACATGTATTCTTACCTACTTTACAAGGTTGGAAAGATCAGATGGAAGAATGTGTAGGGAAGCACTTTGTAGACTGGAAAACACTGCTTAAATGCGGATCTTTACTGTTACTATTAAATACGACATATTAGAATGCAGTCTCTTGAATACACTGAAAAAAGTAGCCAGTGTTTGCCCTAAAAGAGATTTTTTTCCCTCAGGTGGCCAGCAGTGATCTCCAAGGCACCACGCTCAGGCTTGGATTCGTCAGAACTCTGTGGCTCAAAGGGCATAGAGCTCTGGGTGCAGGAGGAAAAAAAAAATGAATGAATTAGGCCTTGACTGTGTCAGAGGGAAGAGGCAGCCAGGCTTCTGTGTGCTATGGGGGCTCAGTGGGCCAAGGGGGAAATGCAGTTACTGAGGCGTGAGGTCATGTAGAAGACCAGAGGGACAGTATGAACAAAGTTCGGAGGAATGAGCGTGCATGGTTTCTTTGTGGGGAACACAAGCAATTCTACGATTCTACGTAAGCCCAACATTTGGGGCTTAGGCAGAACTTTCTGTAGGGGAAGTTGAGAAGTTGGGAAGAGGAAACAGTTTTCCTGTTATAAGGCCCGTGTGAGACAAAGCACCTCGTACTGTATTGTAGGGCATCAGAGGCAAACTCCAAAGGATTTTAACCTGGGAAGAGGGGCGTTTAGACCTGTTTTAGAAGGTAACACTGGCTGGTCTAGGCATCTTTGTGTGCTGGGGCTGGCTTGCATCAACCAATTGTGCGCAGAGCTACCCGCCTGTGATGTTAGCTTGAAACTGACCATGTTGGGAGTATTTACATCACAGAAATCGGCAAATGATGCACATCTGTTTTCTCCTCCCTGAAGCTGATGGTTAAACACCTATCAGCTCAGTCAAGGGGCTGTTTCAGAAATTTATTTATGTATTTATTTTAAGAGAGAGTGTGTGTGGGGGGAGGGGGAGTGGGTTGGAGAAGAGGGAAAGGGAGAGAGAATCTTAAGCAGCCTCCATGCCTAGCACTGAGCCCAACGTGGGGCTCCATCTCACAACCCTGAGATCATGACCTGAGCTGAAATCAAGAGTTGGACTCTTAACCCACTGAGCTTCCCAGGTGCCTCTAGAGGCCATTTCTTTTTTAATTTTATTTTATTATGTTAGTCACCGTACATTACATCATTAGTTTTTGATGTAGTGTTCCATGATTCATTGCTTGCATTCTAGGGGCCATTTCAATAGGGTAGGGACTTTGGTAGTTTGTATACCTAGGACATGTGTTAAAAATCCTTCAGGCCCCAGCCCAGACCCTGTGCATCAGAATCCAGGGAAAGCGATGCAGTGGGAACCTATCTTTAAAATAAAGTTGCCAGGCGATTCTTACACAGTCAGTCTGGTACTGGTCGTTGGTCCAGGGCCAGGACAGTAGAGAAAGAGAGGAGGAACGGGTATGAAAAATGAGTTCGAGGTAAGAGCAGCAGAACTCAGTGGCCGACTGGAGGTGGGGACTAGAGAAGGAACTCTGCCAAAGCTGGGTCTGAGTTTCCTTGTTTGGACAACTGGGTGAATGGATGGAGATGCAGGTAGGTGAGCTAAGGAAGGCAGGTAAGAGAGAAGAGAGTGGGGAGGAGAGCAGGGGTGGTTTTGGATATGCTGTCTGAGAGGCCTCTAGGGAGACAGGGTTTTGGTGATGTCTTACATGCATTTGGAATCAGGGAACCTAGTGCTTGATAGAACGGTCAGGTTTGGGACAACAGGTGAGTTGTTGAAGGCGTGGATTCGGGTGAGATTGTTGGGGAAGAAGGTGTAGAGAAGGGAAGGTGGGCAGAACTCGAGCGACAACTTTTCGGAGATTGGTAGAAGGGAAACCAAGAAGAGGTCAAGCAAACAGCAATTTGTGTATTGATGACTGAAGTCAGTGGTTTCTTGGAGGGAGGGGTTCCAGGTGTTTCCAGCATTTCCGAAAGTCTGATAGAAGCCACATAGCATGTTTTTGTAATAAGATAATCTAAAACATTGTTTAGAGTGTTTTAGGTTAAGAGTGACTGAGAAGAGTTTGAGACATGTCATTAGATACTGAACTGAAGTTCTGAATGGTAGTTATGTATGTACCTTTGATTAAAAGACACACACACACAGGGGCGCCTGGGTGGCTCAGTTGGTTAGATGTCTGACTCTTGATTTCAGCTCAGGTCATGATCTCAGCGTTGTGAGACGGAGCCCCATGTCGGGCTCCGTGCTCATTGTGGAATCTGCCTGGTATTCTCTCTCTTCCTCTGCTCCTCCCACCCACCTCCTTGAGCGTGCTTGCTCTCTTTTTTCTCTAAAAAAAAAACACAAATTAACTAGGAGACAGCCTTTAGTTAGATATCAGAAAACTGTCTTCCAAAAACATGATAGTTGTGGATTTGGTTTAAAGGTTCTTGGTGTGGGCCTCTCTGCTTGTCCTGGGAATGTCTCTGGACTTGCCCCTGTGAGAGGAAATCAGGGGAGAAGGGACTTTAACTCCTCATTTTGAACAGTTTAGACAAAGGAATCAGGATCAAGATGATTGTCAAAAAGGAGGTTCTGGGGGATTGCCTGGGTAGCTCATTCAGTAGAGCATGCGACTCTTGATATCAGGGTCGTGAGCTGGAGCTCCACGTTGGGTGTAGAAGACTACTAAAAATTATTTATTTATTTATTTTTGCACGCACGAGAGAGAGAGAGAGAGAGAGAGAGAGAGAGAGCATGAGCATACACGCACAAGCAGGGGGAAGGGGCAGTAGGAGGAGCAGACTCCCCGCTGAGCGGGGAGCCAGACGAAGGATTCGATCCCAGGACCCCGGGATTATAACCTGAGCTGAAGGCAGAAACTTAACCGACTGAGCCACTCAGGTGCCCTACTAAAATTCTTTTTTAAATAAGGTTTTGGGGTTATCTGTGGACAGAATGACTTCTGGCTTGTGTTGGGTTGAGAACTGTTCCTACTTTGTTCTCCAGTAAGAAGGCTCTGGATTAGGAAGCAAAGGATGTCCCAAAGGCAGGGAGGTGGCACAGGGAGCTGAGAGGGTGGGGTAGGCCGGCCTATGAGACTCCCCTGCTCAGGGTCTTGACAGTTGTCTGCAAGTTCTGGGAAGCATCTTGGTTGGTCACATTACTATTGATTAAAGGTTTACCACTAAGTGACCTGGTTAATTTGTTTGTATTCTCTTAAGAGGGCCTAAGATTTTGCTGCAAAGCGAAGTAGTGCTTGAGGCCAAGGAAGTACTAGGGTGTGGGAACTAGAGAAAAGTGATGTGTTCCTTAAGAATGACGGAAGACTATTTAAACTGACACAAGTTCTCTTGCCCTCTTTCTTCAGAAGCCATTTGAGGAATATAATGGGGTAAGTGTAATTATATTAATTGTGTGTAGTGAAAGGTTTGGAATTTTATTGACCTTTATACTTCTTGAAAATATCTCAGAACAGGGCATTAGAGAAAATAATTTTTTTCCCCAGCCAACGCTTGATTATCTGTATTCACGAGAGCCAAAGACTGGCATGAACATTTGATTGAAACTCATAGGCAATTCAGAAAGAAAGAAACAAACAAAAAAGCTGTAGCCTGGAGCTTCAAAATGTTTTTCTATTGACTTTTTACTCCTACTGTCTAATTGGAGAACTACATTCTTTCCTGCCCACTCTCAGATGGAAAGGCTCTGTCAGGGATGAAGTGCATCTTCATGATGTTGGGTCACTGAGAGTTGGAGCCTAACATTGGCGGGCGCAGAGGAGGGCTGGCATCAGGAAAGTTTAATTCACAGTAGCTGCTTTCTTTGGAAGGTTCATACACGTCTAATTCAAATTGGCATCTCTAGATCACCAATGCCTGAAACAAACTCCGTTGGAAATTCCTTGAGGTCACAGACCGTAGTTTACACACTGAATAGGGCCTAGGGTGTTTTCAACACGGGCATTTAGAACATGTTGGTGAACATCTGGAGGTGTGTGGTAGTCTGGGGACAGAGTGTAATCTGTGTAGATTTGAGAGTACTTGCTCAGCAGATCTTTCTGGAGTGGCAGGAGTGTTCAGTGGAAATGAAAACAGAAGATAGGATCTTTGGTCTTAAGTGACAGTGTGGCAGAAGGTATAGGGAACTGAATCCTTAACTACTCGATCCCACGGAGTGTGCTAATTTTTGTGATAAAGGGTAGGGTGATGTGTGGGCCATGGTGGTCAAGGAAGATTTCCCTGAGAAGGTGCTGCTTTCAAAGGATAATAATAGCTATAATATTGAGTAGCCCAAGGCCAGATCCCTTTCTAAGTAATTGTGGGTATTAATTTTCACAACGCCCCAAAGAAGATACCGTTGTCATCCCCATTTTATAGAGGTTGAAATTGAGTAGGTAGAGGAGTTAAGATTGGCATGCTGGCAGTCTAAAGCCCGAGCCCTCAGGCTTAATCCTGGATGGGGATGAGTGAAGCAGAGAAGGGAGTGCAGAAAAGCATATACCAGGCCCGGAGGGGCACCTGTCCGAGCCAGGGACAGGTGGGGTCGCTGGAGTGGGCGTGGACCATGTGGGAGCTGCAAGGCAGACAGCAGGCAGCTTATTTAGGGTCTTTATTACTAAAGGAAGGAGTTTGAACTTGGTTCTGAAATGATGGGAAGTCTGCAGGACTTTTAAGCCTGCAGAAGAGACATGATCTAGTCTGCATTTCAGGAAGACCATCAGTGTCCAGGACAGACTGGAGCCGGGCCAGACTGGCAACAGGAAAAGCAGTTAGGAGCCTATTAAAGTAATCCCCATGAGAAGTGACGAGAGCCTGACCTTGGGCAGTGGCCGGAGGAGTGATGAATGGAGAGCAGGGCGGACTGGCGGGGTACGAGGAGGTAGATTCTGCAGCACTTGCCGGGAGATTGATGTGAGGTTGCCTCTCTGGTGTTACACATCAACCGAGCGCTCGCTTCGGCAGCATATATACTAGACAACATCAGCTGGAACTTGGACATCTCCTTGGCTTTATGAGTCCAGTCCTGAATCCAGCAGCTTCTATGGAACAAGTAGAGCGGAGTTCTGAGGATTTGTACAAAACGAAAGGTCTCCTCGGGGAAGGAGGGCAGGGTGAGTAATCATTAGCAAAAGCAAAGAAAGGAGTGTTTGAGGCCGGGCCACCTTCCCTGAGGGGAGAGGGGAGGGGGTCTTATGCAGTTTTGGGTGATGGAGAGGTCCTGGTGGCAGATGACCTCATTGGTGCCGCCTGGAGAATTCCTGACTGAGCCCCTAAGACTCCCATTTCCAGGGGAGGTTGGAACGTGGTTTAAGTGATGCCGTTTTGGACCTGTGGGGTTTTTTTCTTTTTCTTTTTTTTTCTTTTTAACACTAAGCTTGAATGAATCCTTACTTGTGGGGTGCCAGGAGAGGGAAAAAAAGATGGTGAATTCAGGATTGGCTGTGTTCAGTTTGAGATTCCAGAGAGCTGGACTCCAGAGAGTTCAGTACCAATGCAAGCGTATGATAGTATTAACATTTCTCGGGGGCTTATTATTTGCCCAGCCTTCTAATAAGTGCCTTATATATTAGTTAACTTGCTCAGTCCTCAAAACAGTTGTCTGGAGTTATAACTTAACTGGTGAGGTGACAGGAATGTAGGGAGAGGGAAGTAGGCTGCTCTGAGGTACTCGGATGAGTTTGCCCTGGAAACCTCTATGCCGTCCAGTAAAGCTTTCTGCAGTGATGGGCATGTTCTGTATCTGCACTATCTAATACAGAAGCAAGTGGCCACATGTACTTATTGAGTACTTGAAATGTAACTAGTATGACTAAGGAACCCAATTTTTAGTTGATTTAAATTTATTTTTATTTTCTTTTAAATTTTTTTATTGTTATATTAATCACCATACATTACATCATTAGTTTTCGATGTAGTCCATGATTCATTGTTTGTGCATAACACCCAGTGCTCCATGCAGAACGTGCCCTCTTTAATACCCATCACCAGGCTAACCCATCCCCCCACCCCCCTCCCCTCTAGAACTCTCAGTTTGTTTTTCAGAGTCCATCGTCTCTCATGGTTCGTCTCCCCCTCCGATTTCCTCCCCTTCATTCTTCCCTTCCTGCTATCTTTTTTTTTCTTAACATATATTGCATTGTTTCAGAGGCACAGATCTGTGATTCAACAGTCTTGCACAATTCACAGCACTCGCCATAGCACATACCCTCCCCAATGTCTATCACCCAGCCACCCCATCCCTCCCACGCCCGCCACCACTCCAGCAACCCTGTTTGTTTCCTGAGATTAAGAATTCCTCCTATCAGTGACGTCATATGATACATGTCTTTCTCTGATTGACTTATTTCACTCAGCATAACACCCTCCAGTTCCATCCATGTTGTTGCAAATGGCAAGATCTCATTCCTTTTGATGGCTGGATAATATTCCATTGTGTATATATACCACCTCTTCTTTATCCATTCATCTGTCGATGGACATCTTGACTCTTTCCACAGTTTGGCTATCGTGGACTTTAGTTGATTTAAATTTAAATAGCCACCTATGACTACTGACAGTGCAGTCCCCTGCCCTGCTATCTTTGGGAGGCATCAGTATATCCATCATAACTGAGGGCTCGGGTGCAGGGAAGATTCCCCAGAGACATACTGCTGTGGATTCTTCTATCCAGGGAGAGTTTATAAATCATCTCCTATGAATATATAATATTACTGCACAGTATTTTGATAATTAGACATTCATGAAACTCGGGTTCCCCAGGCATGAAGCTGGAAGAGGAAGGAACCCAACAGAATGTAAACTTGAGAATGGGAAGCTCATCTGCTTTGTTTACTACTCTATACTCGGTATTGGGATTCCCAGTGCCTGGTACATAGTGGGTATTTGGTAATTTATTAAATGAGTGGTTGAACAGAAGAGTCCATGAAGCTTCCTCAAAAAGAAAGAGAGAAAAGCAGGACAAAACCCGAGAACCAGGAGAGGGTGGTGCCAAAGAAGGCAGGAAGGGTGAGGTTTGGAGAACGGGAATAATCATCAGCGTCAGACCTGCCTGAGTGGTCAGACAAGATTAGGACTTGACCTTGACCTCTCAGTAACGGAGGTCCTGGTGGATGAAAGCGAAGAGGGGTGGGGATGCCATTCAGGTTGCAGTGGATTAATTCACAAGTCAGTGAGGAAGTAGAGGCTGTGAGTGTGGAGTCCAGTGGGTCTCATTCCTGGTTGCCCACCAGCATCACTGGGAAGCTTTTAAAAAGTACACATTCCTTTGGGCACGTGGTAGCTCTTGATTTCGGGGTCATGAATTCGAGCCCCACGTTGGGTGTGGAGATTACTTAAATAAATAAAAATAAACTTAAAAAAAATACAAAATACACATTCCTGGACATGTTTAGACTCTGACTTGGCAAGTTTGGGGAATGGCCAAGGAGAATCTGCGTATCGAAGCTCCCAGTACCTGATGCGGCTTTGATGGAAGTTTGGCATGCACCAAGTTGGGTATTCTTTAAATAAAATACGGCCCTGGAGGAAGGGAAGGAAAAATAAAGGGATTGGGGGAGGGCTTTCTTCTTTTTTGTACCTTTGAAGACAACCAGGGGCACGTGTAGAGAGGCGAAAGAACTCCAGTAGAAAAGGATCCGTGTGTGGTACGAGTTAAAGGATGTTTAGCTAAATTCCAAATCCCTGAATCTTTGATTGGCTACCCACCCCGCTGCAGGTTTCCAAGGGGGCCATTACACAGATGCCGTCCTGCTAACTGTGTCGACAAATGATCCATCTTCACCCGGAGAGTATTACTTTTTAAGTAGTATTTGAGACTGTTCAGGTATGTTGTGTAAGAAGCTGGCCGCCATTGGCCGTGCCCCAAATCACATCTGTTTACTTACTTTCTATTATTAGACTTTCCCATACTCATTTGCCAGATGACAAACAAAGTGTTCTCCTGCGTTCTCGGCTGCTTTGCCACCTGCCTGTCTTCCCCTGTATAACTTTCCTCCTTAACACTGAAGTGGTAAATGCCAGAGCCATTTCACAGGTGGCTATAATTCGTGAACATGCAGCCTTCTTCTCTTTCGTCAGTGACCCTGCTTTTCAGGTCAGTGGCTCTCGTAAAACTACCGTAAGTGTCTCTTCTCTTCCTCCCACGCATTGGATGTTTCAAAATATTTATCTGCCAAGCTCACTGAATATTGAATACATTTGATGTCCTCCCTTGGTGGTACACCCAGCAAAGCTCAGCTACTGTTCTGGACACTCTGTGGATGATTTCTGCTATTTCCAATCCTCAGTGCAATCATTTAAGGTATGTGGTATACCCATGGCTGACACTGAGAAAAGTTAATTTACCCAATATCATCCCACTAAGTGGCAGAGTCCGGACTAGAACTTGTGTCATCCTGACTCTAAATCCTGAATTCAGATACTGTGATCGGATTACTCGCAACTCAATCTTCAGCACCGTTCTATAATTTTGGGGTGGGGCTAAGAGGGTAAGGGACTTGGCCAAAGGAGAGGGCCGATAAGAAACAAAGCCAGGCCACATCCAGGTTGGTCTCTGTTGTGCCATTTCTGTTGCATCCACTGCCTAAAATAATTTATTTCCCCATTTTCATTAATCAAAGGCCTCTATCAATCAAAGCCACTCAGAGTCTTTTGAAGCTTCCAGTTAGCATAAGATAACACTCTAGATTGCTCTGGTGACAACCAAAAGCAAAGAAAACACTCTAGATTGCTCTGGTGACAACCAAAAGCAAAGAAATTCGATAAATAGTCTGCACAGCCGTAGTGTGGGTAAATGGACGGTTTCCATTAGGTTCTAGAAATAACAGCTTGCCCATCCGCATACCTGCTTGGAATCCTCTGAATTGCTCAGCACCCACCACCCCCACCCTCACGCAGGGGTTAGGAGGCCATGACCCCTTTAGTGTTGTCTGGGAGAGAAAGAGGTGTTTCCACATAAGAACCACCCACTCAGGAAGAGTACCAGATGCAGTCTCTCCCTAGCAGGAAAGCTATACTTTCCTCTGTATATCTAATCTATCTATCATCTATCTATCTAATCTAGACATCTTCCTGGTGGCTTGTGGGTTCAGCCTGTACTCTTGCAAGTGCCCGGGTTGGGGGAGGGAGGAAAGGGAGCTCAGGGGAATCATGGGAACTCACCAGCCTGCACCGTGGAGCTTCCTGGTCATAGTCTATGATTTTCTATCTTCCAAGGTATGCTTTGGCTCAGATGACAAACGTATTTTTCCCAGCTTGTGCCAGTGTTACTGGTTTAATATGACCTTTGAGGGTAAGTTCCCAGCAGTAGTTTGCTGGTGGAGAATAAAACCAGGATTCCAGATCTGATTTGCTTCAGCTGGTTCCCCTCACGAATATTCTGGAATTGAAAGATGCTGCTTCCCCACCTTATTTAGTAACACACCCTAGTGTTTGAAAATTTAATTTATATAGTGATTTTTATCTGAAGCTTGAGTTTACAGTAGGAGGGATTTACTTCTTTAGCTGTCTTGGGGGGGAGCAGCAAGCAGTTGCCTATACAAATTCCTTTCCTTCAGGTGTTCAGTGCACTTTGAGTCATCTAGTTCCCAGATCCAAATCCTTGCTCAGAGTAGCTTTTTTTAAAAAAAGGTTTTTCGAACAGACATTTTTATCTGTTAGTTGCCCTCTGCTGGACTTCCTCCAAGTTCTTCTTGACTTGAGGCCCGAGAGCCCAGAATGGACACCCAAGGGCCACCAAGGCCTTCACTAAAACGGGGTGGTTGGGGATGTGGCCCTTGACCTTCTGGCATATCCATGAAACCCTAGTCTGCTGGTTGCTTTTTTCATGACCTCAGAAGACTGGTGGATTCATTTAGGGAGCAGGACGAGCTGCCCAGGTGGCCTGCATCATTTGAAAAGGCTCATTTAAGAGAAGAGTTGAAAGAGTTGATGTGAGGGGGTGAGCCAAGCTCTCAGTCTCCGGAAATTCTGCTCAACAACACTATTTCTTGGGGATCCAGTGGAGGAGTGCTTGGGCGGCCATCTCGCTTATTTAAGACAGTTGAAAATCAGCTTCCAAAAACGGGAGGAGAGGGGACTAAGGGAGGAGGGGTCCTGTGCACCCTAAGGCTGTTGCCACCAGGGATTCCTGTGCAGTCCCTCTTGTTCTGTGTTCACCTTTCTGGCGTGTTCCCTGCACGCCCCCAACAGGAATGTCTGCCCCCTGCACCTCATCTGTCCTGGGGTTGTTGCACCGCTGGGGCCGTGAATACTTGTGCCTTCTCTGGGCCTCCTTTATGTCCCTGTCTCCTAGCACAGTGTCTGGTATGTGATAAGTGTTTGGTAAATGGAGCTAAAATAGAATGTCTTTTTTTTTTTAAGATTTTACTTATTTGAGATATAGAGGGAGTGAATGAGAGCAAGTGAGAGAGTGCGCGTGAGAGCTCATGAGCAGGGGCAAGGCAGACGCTTAACCAACTGAGCCCCCCCAGCCACTCCTAGAATCTCTTTTCTTAGTTCTGTCTGCCCTGGATCTCTCTGAATTTCAAGTGTCAGCACTAAAAGCCTTGTTGTCGAGACAGTCTCTTATTCCTTCTCTTAACGGACCCGGTATTTTGTTTCTGGAACATTTAGTATTTCCTTCTGTGAGTTATGATTTTCTACCTTTTTTTTTTTTTTTTTTTAATCAGAGAGAGTGAGTGAGTACAAGCAGGGGGAGCGGCAGGCAGAGGGAGAAGCCGACTCCCTGCTGAGCAAGGAAGCCTGATGCAGGGCTCCATCCCAGGACCCTGGGATCTTGACCTGAGCCGAAGGCAGACGCTTAAGGGACTGAGTCAGCCAGGCGCCCCTGATTTTCTACTTTTAAATGTTAAGTACATTGACTCTTCCTTTCCAGATTGTAAACACCGTGAGAGCAGGATCCTTCCCTGATTCATGTCTTTATGGTCCATGACCCACAAAACGATGCCTTACACAATAATAATAATAATAATAATAATAATAATAATAATAATAGTGGCAATTACACACAGCAGCTCATAGGCGCCAGGCACTGTTCTGCATACTTCACATATGTTCATTCTTTAATCTTTGCAACAGCTTTATAAGGTAAGAACTATCATGAACATGTACTTCCCATTTTGTAGGTAAGGAAAATGATGTTAAATCATTTATTCAGGGTCAGATACCTAGGGAGCAGAGGAGCTCAGATTCAGTCCCAGACCGCATATTCCAGAGTCTAGACTTAATTGTTGCCTGATGCTGCCTCCTGTTGGCATACGTGCCCACGGAAAGCATTACATAAATATCTGTCAAGTGCATGCAGGTTGGTGTTTCTTGGTTATTTAGAACCAGTAAACCATTTGAAGGTGATATATTGGCTCTTTTATCTTTACCATCTGAACTGCTTCCTGAGCGATGGGAAGGCCAAAAGGGGGCACCAGAGGGTTGGTTCTAGTTCGGGTTTCAGAAGTGCTGGATGGCTTCGGGTCTGGTTTGGAAGTCAGCAGTGCCACCTAGTGGGACAGCTTGCTAATAGCAGCTCAGAATTATTTTTCTGAAACCGTGGTACATCGTCACTTAATTCTGGGAGCCCCTTGATTCACTTAACTTTAAGTTTTGATAGCCAGAGAGAGGGTAGGGTGAGAAGGAGGAACCAGATGAAATGGAGTCAAGCCAAGTCTCTTCTTTGAAGAGGCTGTAATGCTGATCCTGGTCCTCTGGGTTGGTTGAGTGCCATTGGCTGTTAGGGTAAAAACACTAGGCTCCGGACCCCTTTTCCCTTCACTTCGCCTCACGTGTGCAGCCGGTGGTATAGACCGTAATGCTCACCCGGTCTGCTTTGGAATTTGAGCTCCAGTCAGCTGTGGGTGGCCTGCCCTAGTACAACATGTATCCCAGGTTCTGTAGGAGACTCGGTGCCTGATGCATTATAACAAGTCAGTCCCAGCGTAAGAAATCCCACGGGTCAGCAACACCATAGCACAATTTTGTGAGAAGGAGTTTTTAATAGGCAAGTCTTCGAGACCTTGTGAAGCCGGGGGATAGGAGGAGGGAGCCGCTCCACGGGGACAAGAAGCAAAAAAAGTGCTCCTCATAGAGTAAAGGAAAGAGAAAGGACCTGTGTACACACTTTGGTTCTGCCAGGCAATTGGAGGCTGTCTGTGTTTGGTGCTCTTCTGATTTCCGGTGTATATATGTGTGAAGATTTGATACAAATTTCTTCTAAGTTCATTTATTTCTTTGTGAAAGAACAGAGCCTAAGAGCATGGTTATAACTGTGTACCACAAAAAGTCAACCATTTAAAAAAGCAAACATCATTCTCAAAGGGCTGTACAAAGAAACAATGGGCAGCTTCAGATTTGGCCTGGTGTGTGTGTGCGGGGGGGGGGGGGGGGGGGGCTAGAGTTTATTGACTTCTGATCGGACGCTTAGATTAGTTAATGAATAACAATAAAAATGATATGTTCCTATGTTCAGTTAGCATCATAAGGTGCCTGAGCAAAAGGCTTTTCTTCCTCTCAAGTAAGATGAAAGAGGGGTGAATTCCACATAACTTCCACGAAAGCATTTTAAAGAGCAGAGCTCTGAACTGAAGGCCTAGAATCAGCTTGCCTGCAGGGCATTCAGGAGTGGAGGGACTTCCCTCTATACCTCCTCCATCCTCACCCTTCTCCGCCTTCCCTTCCCGGGAGGCAGAGAAGCAGGCCAGGTGACCTCTGCCCCCATCAAGCCTTTTCCCTGCTGGAATTCTCCCCTCCCTCCTGGTCTACCTGCCTCTTGAGAGTCTCCGGGGAAGTTGAAGAAGAATGGGATTGTTATCCTGCCCTACAGATTAAGAGGCCGGAGTATAGAAAGTGCTGGAGGCGTTTGCTCCCTGAGACTTTGTAGGCAAGGAAGAATCAGGCAACAGGTCAAGACCTCCCTCCTGTGCCTCAGATGTGATGGGTGGAGTTTGCACCAAATTTGTGTCATTTCTCATGTCCCTTGCCTGTCAGTACACCCTGTATAAAGTCACACGGGGGAACTTGTATCTTTGAAATTTTGTAACCCGGTTTCTTTGTCTCGATGACCTCCCCCAGTGTTGAGAAAGAAGGTAACGGTTCACATCCTGTGTCTTGTCTTCAGTAGCCAACAGAGCAGCCATGATGATGATTCAAGCAGGTTCCTGAGTCCTCGAGCGTGGGAAGAAAGGTAAGGCCAAGTGAGGAGGGAGCGGATGGGGCGAAATGTGTGGGTACGGTCGCCCTTCTAGCACGGGGACCGGGGGGAGAACTGTGGGCGAGGGGAGGGAGGCAGCAGGCTGCCAGAGCTTGTGCTCCGACCGGCCAGAAAGACAGGATGTTCACCCAGGAAATGAGAGGACCGCGTCTAAGGGCGTCTGGTGTTGGGAAAGGAGCAGAGTCGGTCTGTGGCAAGCCAGAGATACTGGGACACCCCGAGAGCGGGTGTGGCTCGAGGCACATCTTAGCGGCTGCATGCGGTGTGGACGGTGCCCGAGGAGAGCTGAGGGGTTTGGCACTGCGCGTGTGACAGTGGATGACAGAGCATGAGAACAGGAGCGGACTGCAGGTGCCAGAGGTGAATGAGGGTGGACAGGCAGGGGGCAGTGAGCATGAGGAGGCTCCGAAGTGCTCGCTGGAGGATTCGAGGGGCACTAGTTCCAGGATGTGAGGACCAGCCTCTGCTCTATGGAGTGCCCGTGTGTGGTAGCCGGAGGGGGCTGTTGTGGCGGGTGAAACGTCGGTGCCCGCGGAAGTCGACTGGGCTGATGTTAACGAAAAGGAGGTCTCCGTGGGCACGCCACGGGGCTCTGCTGTTGGTCTAGCTCTGCCTACTGCTTTTGTCAACACACTGGATGAGGAAGGAGAAGGTACTTTTACATCATTTAATCTGACTTATTGCAGACACTCAGCTGGGGGGGAATAGAGAAGACTGAGGTTCACAGACTCGGGACTGAGTATTTCAGATGGAAAAATGGGTGCAAACGACAAATTTTTTTAAAGGAAGGGTGCTATTATATTTATATTATGTACTTATAAATCTATTATTAGGATAGTTTTTTTTTAAGATTGTATTTATTAGAGAGCGAGCACAAAAGCAGGGGGAGCAGGAGAGGGAGAAGCAGGCTCCCCGCTGAGCAAGGAGCTGGATGCGGGGCTCGATCCCAGGACTCTGGGATCATGACCTGAGCTGAAGGCAGGTGCTTAACAGCTGAGCCATGCAGGCGCCCCCTAGAATAGTTTCTTAAATGTAGGGTTACCACAGGGAGCCTACCTTGACGGGATTTTGTGTGAAAAAGAACTTGGGGGTTTTATTTACTGGCAAAATACGAGCCAGTAATATGACAGCCCAAATGATCTTGAAAGTCTGAACTCGGGGTGCCTCGGTGGCTCGGTCGTTGTGCATCTGCCTTTGACGCGGGTCATGATCCCAGGGTCCTGGGATCGAGCCCCGCATGGGGCTCCCTGCTCGGCGGGAAGCCTGCTTTTCCCTCTCCCACTCCCCCTGCTTGTGTTCCTGCTCTTGCTGTTTCTGTCAGATAAATAAGATCTTAAAAAAAAAAAAGTCTGAATTCGCCCTTTAAAAAGAGACAAAGATCTCACTGGTCTGTACTACTTTGACCATATGTGATGTATCATGTCCAGTTCTTTGGAAATAGATATTGATAAATTAGGACTCCAGAAAGAATGGTTGAGAAAGTGGCTTAATTTGGAAAAGAGAAGGTTTGTGGTGACTGTTAACACCACTCTTCAAGTATCTGAAAGCCTAAGAAGCAGAGCTAGAGGCAGAGAGGTGGTCCTAGGGAGGGGCATTTCAGCTCAGGATAAGGAAGAACTCTGATTACAGCAGAGGCCTTGCTAAATAACAAACTATCCCCTCTGTGAAGTGTTCAAGCAAAAGCTAGGTGGTGTGCCATAAGGGGATTCCCTCCTGGGCAAGAGCGTGGGGCCTCTGGAATCCTTGTACAGATCTCTTTACATTATCAAGTTGTGTAGTTCTGCCCCAGTTCTCAAGTATCAGTTGAGCTCATCAATTCAAACAGAGCAGATAGAAGGCAAAGGGCCCCCGGGGCAAAGACTAATTCTTGTCGAGCTGCTTAATCAGTTAGGATCTGATGGCAGTTCCGTCTGTCTCTGGAGTGGCCTACCCTCCCTTTTCAGTGCTTTCTGGAATTCATCCACCATACTCGCAAAATCAGAAGGGGCCCTGGAGTTCCTTCAGTACGACTGCCTTCCCTGTGCTCGGGCGTCAGACATCTGCCGGCGCGTCCTGTCCACCTCTGGTCATGATGTCTTCAGCTGGTCCTTGTCCGTCAGCTCTCCGACTAGCACTCCCCAACTCTCAGCTGCTTGGGAGCATTCCTAGGAGCGAGGGCATAGGTGGTGAGTTGTAGGCTCTAGGTTTTTCCCAAGGCAACTTCAGTCAGTTCTTCCTCCAGGACAGGACTGCTCGACAACTAGAGAGAGCCCTGCCTTTTGTTTGCTCTTCGGGATTGTATGTTGACATAAGTTCTATTCTAGCTCCTTCTCTGCCCACTTCCTCAACCAAATGAAATGTTACAAAAGGTCTGCAGTCCAAACCTCCGTCCAGAAAAGTCCTCTAGATGTCTTCCCTGGTCCTTCCCGTCCCTGGCCCCCTGGCAGCCCCCTAACTCTTCATGGTGGACAGTGGGTATAATTTTGCATCAGCTCACCTTGGGCAGTACAGGAAACAAAGCTCTGATCAGAAGTACGCTTCCCGTGGTAGTCCCTGTGGACCCCTGCCTCAGAAACTCAGGACTGGTACATGTTCACCATGGCTATTCTGAATGAAATCTTTTTTTCTCTTCCTCATCCAGTTGGCTCGCCTGGAGAGAACAGGTCCCCAGAGTGCTAATTAATCACCAGCCTCAGTTCAGAGCAAACCCTTACACTCTGCCCCTAATCCTTTCTCTAATATGTTTTTACCCAATTCAACCAAGAGACTCTCTGGGGCATTTTGGATGTTGGTCTGTGTTCTCTTGGCCTGGGGCAAGCGTGGATCCAAACCCTGGGGAGATTGTCAGCAGTGGTGGGGGTCGGGCTTCCGCTCCTTGCTCTGGGCCCCCATTTGATGGGCAGCGCGCTCCCCCTGGTTACAGCGGCATTTCCGACAGAGGCGAGGCCCTGTGTGATATCATTTAGTCTCACAACTCCCCTGGGAGGCCGCTGAGCCAGGTATTATGGATTGAAAATGGTCAAGTAGGGGGTAGGTAACATGGACCCGTTTCTGTGGTTGCTCCTAATTCTCCAAACCACGTGGTCAACTGTAGGATGAAGGACAGTTTCATAGAGCAGGCAGAAAAAAAAAAAAGAACATCGATTTCTTCTGTTTTAAAGATAAAAATTCTGACCCTTCATTATGATGTACACTTTCAACCGGTTAAATAAAACACTGATTTTTCTTTTTCTTGTACAAGGTTCAGAAGAGATAGAATATTTAGAGACAAACTAGTGCCCTATTATAGTTTAACAAATGTCCACATGATAGATAGCAAAGGGGGAGATGCCTCAGTATCGCGTCCAAACCTAAGGGCTTCTGACGGTTTTCCTCCTCATTCACATCAGTGTTGATTCCTGAAGGAGAAAGCCTTTGGGACCATAATAGGGGCAGGCAGTGGGCAGATAGATGGGTGCAGGGAGGCAATCATTTCCTGGGCAGGCGTGCATCAAGAAAAGTTGATTTCAGGAAGAGAATCAGAAATGAGGACTGTCTCAGAGATAGGAATAATTCCCTCAGGTTTCCAGTAGAAAGCAGAATAGACCCACCTTCTCCAAAGTCTGTGTGTGCATGTGCGTCATTGAATGTGGGACATAAATCTATTTTCATGCTTCTAGGTAAAGCCAGGGATACGCTTAAAAGACACTGGCTCCCAGGTTCAGCCCAAACTGGACCAACTGTCAGAGTTTCTCACGTTGCCAGATCTTTATTTAGTACCTTTGCTCAATGGCGGGAACTATCAAACAAAGCCAGAGCTGTAGAAGAAGGAGCTGTTTCACTGAGGATGGTTTGTGTACACAGTGGTAGTTTCAACAGAACTTGGTCCCGGTTGACCAGGAAGCCTTCCAGTGGTAGGATTGAGACCCGGGCAGGGCTGGGTTGTAACCAGGCCCCAGGGCTGGGCTGCCTGCGTTCTCGTATCTGTTCCTGCATGCAGGTATGTGTGCCCCAAACCTTCGTGAAGTGTCTGCAAGATACTGGGGAGCCTGCTGGAGTCCAGGCTGCAAGATGTGTAGAGGCTCAAGGGCGCCTGGGTGGCCCAGTCCATTGAGCATCTGACTCTTGGTTTCAGCTCAGGTCATGATCTCAGGGACATGAGATCGAGCCCTATGTTGGGCTCCATGCTCAGCGGGGAGTCTGCTTCTCTCCCTCCCTCTCCCCCAGCTTGTGTGCACTCTCTTTCTCTAAACTAAATAAATAAATTTAAAAAAATAGAATAAAAAGATGTATAGAGGCTCACTGCTGGTGGGCGCCCTGGTGTACTAGAAAGAGTGAAATCCTTGAAGTCATAACAGACTTAGGATAGACTCCCTTCTTCCTTATTAACTGCATCTTTAAATACAATTTACTCACCTTTACTCAACCTCAGTTTACTCATTTGTACAAGTCTTTCCTGGAGAGGAATAAATGAGATAACGTGTAAAGTGCCCCGTTCTTAGTAGGTGCTTAGTAAGTGGTAGCTGCTATGATGCTATCATTAGATTTCACTCTTTCTTTTCTTTTTTTTTTTTAAGATTTTATTTATTTATTTGAGAGAGAATGAGAGATAGCACGAGAGGGAAGAGGGTCAGAGGGAGAAGCAGACTCCCTGCTCAGCAGGGAGCCCGATGCGGGACTCGATCCCGGGACTCCAGGATCATGGCCTGAGCCGAAGGCAGTCGCTTAACCAACTGAGCCACCCAGGCGCCCGATTTCACTCTTTCCTAATGGATCTATACTCTGCTGTTCTTGAAGAAGCAGAGACAGAGAAAACGTGTAGAGTATTGATCACCTGTAAAGTGTCAGATGTGGGCACTAAGGATAAACAGATGAAGGCATAGGATTTCCCCTTGAGCATCTTACTGTCTCCTGGTGAGACACCAGGAGACATAGCTATAAGTAAGCAAGTATAATAGAATGTGATAACGGACGTGGAATTTCGTATGAAGTAATAAAACTAAAGAATTTGGTCACTGAGGTGCCTAACCCTGTGCGAACCTCAATCTTGCATACGCTTTGAAATGTAATCCTGTCAACAACCCTATCAAATAGGCGCTATTATTATCTTTATGTTAGAGTGTAGGAAACAGAGGCTCTGCGGAGCTACCGGATTTGTCCCAAAGTAGCACAGCTACTGTGCTTGGGGCGAGGGCAGGGGAGAGAAAAGAGGGGGCCGAGGAATCCAGAAAGGCTCCACGGAAGGAGCTGAGCTTCGCCGAGAGCTGCAGGATGAGTAGGAGTCTGTCACATGGGCAGCGTGCCCAGGCGAAGGAACAAGATGTACATAAGCATGGAGGCGGGAGAAAGCCAGGCGTGTTCAGGGACTTCAAATACTTGAGCGCCGCCGCCAATCGTGGCTGGTGGCGGGGAGCTAGCGAGGGGCTAGCCATCTTCTTTGCATGGGTAGGCAGTGCCTGATCATGCCGATCACACCACAAGCCTGCCATGACAGTGGGCTTCTTTATAGAGGAGAAATGAGGGAGAGATTCTGAGCAAGGGGGTTCCCAGGTCACTTACACAGACTCTTGGGAGAAAAGTCATTTGGTCCTAGTGGGAGAGTTGGATTTAAGGGGCTAACGTACCGGGTGTTATACACAAACAATGAATCATGGAACACCACATCAAAAACTAATGATGTAATGTATGGTGATTAACATAACAATAAAAAATTTAAAGAATAAGGGGCTAACGTTGAAAGCAGACAGGGAAGGAACCTGACAATTATTTAGCCATCCGTTCCCTATTTAACAGGGACTTAACTGAGCACATACTATATGCTATATACTCTTGCAGGTTTTGGGGGCTGCAGCCTCGAACCGGGTAACTGTTATCTCCCCTCTCATGGTGCTTACATTGTAGTGGGTAGAAGTAGATACCAGCAAACAAGTGAATAAGAAAGCATCCAGCCCCAGGAGTAATAACCGCTGCAAATAAAATGGGAAAGGGTGGTGCAGTAGACCAGGGCTTTTTGGGATAACACTGAGTTGGGGGGGAAGGGGCAGCTTACTGACCTGGTGACATTTAAGCCAAGACCGTTTGAATGCATTTCTGAATTATATACTAGTGAGGACAGAAAAGGAGGAACTGGTTAAAGAAATATATTAAGTAGGTTTGACCTAAAGCTTGCTTATAGCTGGGTTGAGGCGGGCACCTAGGGTGAACCTAAGCTTTCTAGCAGGGGGCAGCAAATAAAAGGCAGCATAGTCCAGAAGTTAAGTGCCTGCCTGGGTTCTGATGGTGCTTCTAAGCGCATGATGTGTGATCCTGGGCAAACCATGTCACCACTGTACCTCAGTCTCCTTATCTATAAAATGGGTATAATAATAATTCATACCTCATGAGTTATTGGGAGGAGTGTGAGTGAGTGTGTGTGTGTGTGTGTGTGTCTATGATAATTAGCATAGAATAGTGCTTGGCACATAGCTAGTATTTTATATGTGTTTGCTATTGTTATTAATATTATTTTATTATTATTAAAACATTGAGTAAAGCAGTAAGAATTTGAAGAGCAGGGGTGGTAGTGAGTTTAATTTAGACATGTCGAGTGTGTAGGTGGAGAGATACGCTAGCCAGTGGCTATACCTGTTTAAAGCTCAGGAGACAGAACTAAAATTACTTGTTTGGAAATGAGAATGTAGTCAAGGCAAGAGTCTTAGGATCAGCGAGTGTACGCAGAAGGCAAAGGAAGAAGGAATTTGCAAAAGGTTGCCCACTGAAGCTGGGAAAAGTAGGGAGACAGAAATAACAGACTCAGGAAGGGAGAATCAAAGTGGAAAGAAACAGGTAAGGTAAGCACTAAACAGGATCTTTTCTTTCTTTCTAATGATTTTATTTATTTATTTGAGAGAGGGAGAGGAAGAGAGAATCTGAAGTAGACTACGTGCTGAGCACAGAGCCCAACGCAGGGCTCCACTGGAAGACCATGGCCTGAGCCAAAACCAAGAGTCAGATGCTCAACCGACTGCACCACCAGGGTGCCCACTAAACAGGATCTTCTGCAGTGACAATTCGGAGGTCACTGGTAACCACAGAGCAGTTTAGTAAGGGAGTAGGTGAAGGAAGGAAGAAGAGCTTGAACAAAGAGAATTTATTCTAGGAGTTTCCCTGGGAGGAAGAGATGATACCTAGAGGAGAAGGCAGGGGTGACAGGGGAGAAATTTTGTTTTAATACAGGGAGACACAGCACTCTTTAAATCTGAAGTAGAAACCGGTGTCGGTCAAGGGTGTGATTTTGACCAGAGGACGTAGTCCATTCATGCGCTCAGCAGACACTTAGCAGTTGTGCGGTAGCTACAACTGAGGGTGTGACTTGGAAAGTACAAACCTGGACGTGGGTATTAAAGGAGGGGTTCCAGGAGTGCGCGTGTGTCCGTGGACCTGGACCGAGGACGGAGGTGGAAGGGAGAATGAGTCTGAGGTGAGCAGGAGGCTGCGAGAGGAGGCAGATGACATGCGATGGGGCGGGCAGGAGCTCGGGTGGCCGTGACAAGAGCTTGAGTCTTTATTCGGAGAGCATCCAGAAGCCACCGAAAGTCTTTAAGAAGGGAGCTGACAGTATCGGATTTGCATTCTGAAGATTGCAGTGCGGAGGAAGGGTGGATGCAGAGAGAGCCCCTGGGGCAGGTCAGAGGCCATTTCAGTCGAGTCCAGTTAAAGGATCTTGGTGGCTGGGACTTGGGATGGTAGTTGTGGAGAGAGAGAGAGAGAGAAAAAAAAGTAGTAGATGAGTTCAAGATACATGTAAGGGGATTCAAATCAAGTCCAGGACTTGGTGATGGATTGGATTTAGGGTGTGAGAGAGAAGGGAGGTCTTAAGAGTTAGTTCCGGGATTCCGACTTGGTCAGCTGGCTCGTGCCTCCTACGGAAGATAAGGAAGCAGGGTTTCGGAGGAGGCAAGGAAAGATCTCGATCACAGGTGGAAGGATTGGCCCGGACCAGATCCTAATGGATGTGGATGCAAGTGAGTTCCCATGCCACGTGGTGGGAAGGTGAGGTGAATAGCAGCAAGGATCTGTCTTCTCCAAGTAACAGGAAATAAGATGATTCCCTAAGATCAAAGGAGGTGGAATGAGAATAGTGTAAGCTTTGGGTGTGGTTAATTTGGGGATTTCTTGCATCTCCTTTTCTCTCTCTTAAAAGGCGTTCCTTTTACCTGCCTCACTGGAACTCACCCTCGTTTCTTCCAGGTGGGGTAGGGAGGGCACGTTTTGTTGGACCGGTACACAGGAGGAGCGGCGGGCTGGGGTTTGTTCTGTCCAGCACTGGCCTCGTGATATGCGCTGTCCGGTTCACGTCTCTGTCTCCCTGCTAGCCCACGAGACCCGGAGGACAGAAACTGTGTCTCTTCTGTCTGGCAGAGTAAGTGCTCAGCAGAGATGCTTGTGGAACTCATGAGTGAACAAATGGAGAAACCAAGGTAATGGAATTTGAGGCCAAAGGGCAGGCCTCCACAGCTGCAGGCTCAACTGCAGATTTCAACTCAGGTCTAGCCACCAGAATAGAGAGCCTCCTGGTAGGAGGAAGGATGCTTTCAGTTCTGCTGCTGCAAATCCCAGGAATTGTCCCCAGACAGCCTACTTCAGAGTGCTCTAGCTCCATCTGTGTGCCCGGCCCCCGGAACTCCCTGTGGCCCTGTGGCCACTCGGGTGACCTCTCCAGTCAGCTCCCTCAGCACGAGGAAGGAGCCCAGTACAAACCCTCTGGGAGCGGTGCCCACCAGCCCCTCCCCTCCCCCTCGTGCACCAGCAGCTGACATCACATGCAGGTAGAGCTCCAGCCTCCCTGTGTGAGGACAGAAGAGGAGGAAGCTCACCAGGTGCCCAGAGCACTGCCAGATGTGGGGAGATGGAGGAGGGCTCTGTTTGGAACTGTAGCTTGGGCCGAAGCCAGAGGGGATCCGGGTAACATGGAGCCTCAGGCTCTCCCGCCCTGGGGCCCTCAACCTGCCTGGGTCTTGGATCACACATCAGGGCGGGGAGGGTTTGTGTGCAGGAGGTCCGGCCGACAGCAGAAGGAGCTGCAGAGGCAGCACGTCCAGGCGGTTCCGGAGCGAGCCCCCAGCCCTTGCGGTCCCAGCGCCATGTGGCGGGCCCTACCCTGAGCTCAGCATGGTACAGAATCTGCGCTCCAATGCTGTCTCTTGCAGCACGGCTGTCAAGCAGGCCTGTCACTACCACGTCTCCTCCCTGAGGAAGAAGCTGTCCTTTCTACGAGCCAAGTAGGTGGCAAGGGGCCCCCCTGAGGTGAAAGCTTGACCAGTTGGCACTAGGGCTGGTTGGGGATGACCTGGGGCTCTTCACAGAGGCAGGAGTGCTTTTGGAGTTGGCTCCCGTGTTTGGGGCTATTGTAGTTCTTTGCCAGGGGACCAGGTCCTCAAGAGGGAGAAGGCGTGATCTGCAAGAGGCCGAAGGCAAAGGATAGTGGAGGGGTGCAGCCAGGTGAGGCTGCGTGGCCCTCCGTCGGAATGGATGGAATGCTTGGCGGGGCCTTACTGTGTGTCTGCCCAGGAGGTTGCTGGCTCTCCTGGTTCTTCGTAACTGGCCAGGGATGATGATTTGCCTCTTTTGTGGTAAATTACTTCAGTTGGTAAAGAACTTGGAGGTCCCAAGAGAAAGGTGCTGTGGAGAGTGGTGTATTCTGCCTGGCGTCTTCGGGGTGTTGATAACTCCCTTCCACTGATAGGGAACCTGTGAGTGAGGGGGTATGGATGTCATGTGTTCTCTTCTTAGAGGTGGTCACTGGGGACTCTGCTCTGACTCCAGAGCTGCTTGAGCAGGCTGCTGGGGAGGTCCGAGGATAAACGGGGTGTGGGGTGCTCTTTCCCGGTGCGGGCCCCCTCACTGGCAGAGCCGTCCGTGGTCAGGGGCTCCGTGGTGGCCATGCTCCGCGGCCTTTGTGACAAGCAGAGAGGAGAAAGACGTTCCAGCCCCCAGGGCCAGAGTGAAACCCAGAGGCTGATGGGTGTTGGAGAGAGAGGGGCATGGAAGCTTATGGGCAGGTTTCTGAGTGTTCTTTTGTGAAGAGAAATACAGCAGTGAGGGGAAGGAGAGATGGGACGAGTGGAGGGAAGGCAGTGAGAGACAGTAGCTTTCAGAGGCCGACTGAGGCTGGAGGTGCCGTAGATGACCGGGCTCGCTCTCTCACACACCCACGTGCACAAACACCCACGGGCATGGGTGCTCATGAGTGTTTAGCCATCTGCTGATAAGAGTTGTCTCCCCTGGGGTGTTCTCGTGGCGGAAGCTTTGAGGGCAGTGAACAGAAACTGAGTCCTTACTCCTAGGAGGGACTCCTCAGGCACCGACCACCCAGGTTCCTTGCACGCAGCAAGGAACAGCTGATGGCAGAATGGGAGACTCCCCCGATGCTGTGGTGCGGTGCCGGTGATGGAGGCTGGCTCCCCTCTGCGGTCCCGTGGAACTCAGCAGCACGTTCCAGACCCGGTGGCCTTCAGTTAAACTCTGGTTCTACCACTGACTGGCTGTGGAGCTCCCACAAAATCATTCTGTCCTCTTTGAATGTTTCCTTCCTTAAGAATGGAGACAGTCGGGGGGCCTGGGTGGCTCAGTCGGTTAAGCCTCTGCCTTCGGCTCAGGTTCATGATCCCAGGGTTCTGGGATCGAGTCCTGCGTTGGGCTCATGGTTCTCCCTCGCTCTCTGCCGCTCCCCCTGCTTGTGCGCTCTCTCTCTGACTCTCTCTAATAAATAAAATCTTTAAAAAAAAAAAAAAAGAATGGAGACAATTGTGTCTACTTTGTGGAGGCTGTGGGGATCAATGTGAGATAAAACGGGAGGTCTTAGCGCTGTGTCGGGTATACAGGTTGTCTTTGTCAGCAGACGGTAGCCTGGGGCTGAGCTTCTGAGTAAGTTGGAAGGGGAGTTTTGAGCTCCTGGAGGGCTGTCTGTCGGTGGGAGAACTTGGTTAGGGTGAGGCACGAATAAGCCCACGGTGGCCGGGGGAGGCCAGTCATGTAAACCCTGGTCCTCACTTTGCCAGCTGATTTCCGTCTTAGCACTGAGCACTGATCACGTCGTCACTGTATGTATCCGTTGGCCTGGTTGTCACGTCTCCCCAACTAGGGCCCGAAACTTCATGAGAACAGGGCTGTCTCTTTGCTTCATTCACTAGTGTGTACCTGACAACCCAGTGCAGTGCCCAACACACGCTAGGTGCTCAATAAAGATTGGTTAAATGAGTAAATGAGCACACGAATAACTGCCTAAGGCTTTTTGCTTTTTTTTTTTTTTTAAGATTTTATTTGTCAGAGAGAGCAAAAGCAGGGGAAGAGGCAGGCAGAGGGAGAAGCAGGCTCCCCGCTGAGCAAGGAGCCCAATGCGGGACTCCATCCCAGGACCCCGGGATCATGACCTGAGCTGAAGGCAGACACTTAATGACTGAGCCACCCAGGCGCCCCACTGTCTAAGGCGTTTTGCCAGCTCTCACGTTCTGTGATCATGGGGTCCTGTGACTATGCCCCAAATGGAGGGCCACTGACTAGCCCTTCTGTATCTGTTAATCTTTGTGACATTTTCATGGCTGTGGTCAGTGGTTGGTGACTGCCCCTCGTGTATTCTCCTTCCTCGGATTCACATAGACCTAGGCTTAGGGGATGGCATGGTCTTACACAGACCGCACACTTGGCATTTGAATAGGAGAGAGAACCACCTTATTTTAGGTCTGGGCGGGGAAGCAAGTGGGTGCTCTTCTCTTGCCCGCCCTCCCTGAGTTCCCGGTTCATAGCTCCTCTCTGGCAGTCCAGGCCGCTTCTGTGGCTGTCAGCAGAACTGTCTGCAGGTGTAACCGTCACCTGCTCTGCATTTCTCCTACTCCAGCATTTCTCCTTTCCTGCCTGAGAAGGGGGGGTATTAATTATAGTTCAGCAAACTATGCTATCTCGGCCGATGCCGTAGTTGGGATCTAGGTTTGGACAACTGGCAGGCAGATGGTAAACCTCATTCCCTAGCTTCCCCATCTCCTGCTGGGAGAAATCCCATCCTCCTACCAGCTGGGGTGGGGAAGGAATGTGAGTGGGTGACAACACCTCGGGGGCTCAAGCAGAGACTCCCCCTCTGGCTTGCCCTGCTGGGCACTGCATCCTTTGCCTCCCTCTTACTCCAGTCTTGAGATGCCACTTGGAGCCCAGAATCCCTGAGTTCTCTTTTCAACATGGATGAATAATGTGAGCTCAGAGCACCTGTTTGCAGAGACCATGCCCTGCTTTCCCTTCTAGGTGATGAATAAGTCTTTGTACCAGAAGTTGATATTCCAACTCGGTTGCAAACCCCTGTCAGTGAAAAATTTTTGAGCTGTTTCCACCAGTATATATATATTTCCACTAATATACACAAACACACACGTGTATATACACACCTATAAATACATATATACACATATACATGCACATGTGAATGTATATAAATTATATACATGCACTGCAGTACTAAATATTTTGCCTACTATATAATTAAGCAGACATTTTAAAAGGATGAGATGAAAAGAAATATAAATATATGTAAGTTCTAATACTTTTTTTCCTGCATTGCAGGAAAGTGAGCGCTCATGCCCCTTGATCGTGAGCACCCTGCTTGGGAGACCAGGGAGACCTTACAGGTTTCCGGATCGCATGCAGGGCTTATCCAGTGTGCAGATTCCTGGGCCCCTTTCTCCAGTTCTGAGTCCTGTGGACTGGGGTGGGCCTAGGAACTTGCATAGTTAACACGCATCCCAAGCGATTCTGACTCAGGTGGTCTTGAACCACGCTCTGAGAAACATGCCCCCCCTCGTTCGAAGCTTCCTGTTATTCCTGCTCTAGCGAGCATCAAGTACACAATTTAATAGTAAACAGTAATGGAACGGGGAGAGCCCAGCATCCCATTCCTGGGCCTTTGGCAGACCGGTGGCTCCTTTTTACGCCCAGCCCTCAGGGATACTGGTATCAGTGCAAAGCTTCTGTTCTCCCTCACCTGTTTGATGTTTGATGCACTGCGGAAGAATCCCTGTTCTGCGGCGGGGTGGGGGGAAGGTGGGCAGGGTGGGGATAGGTAATTAAGTTAATCATTTCATCTTACCTGTCACCAACTTTCCAGGTTGCTCAATGCTGCTTTTCTTCTTATCCTCTGGCTGCTGAATGAGAAGCAGCTCACTGCTGGGCTCCCTCCCTCTTCGCCATTCCCTAGTCTGAAGGTTAAAGTCTCCTGTCCAAATGCCGAGAAACCCCTCCTAACCCCAGTGCATATGGTCCCGGGTTTGGAAGAGGGGCTGAGGGAGTGGACCGGGTCTCAGTACCTCCGCACCTGGCCCCCAAGCACTAACACAGAAGCTCCCTTGTGTCTTTGGTATGTGAGCGGGATGGGTGAGTCCATAAGTAGAGCTCAGGGCTAGGCTTGAAACACTGAGCTGATTCATGTGGCACCAGGACAGACTTGTTTGGGGGATCCACAGAGTGAACAGTTGTCTCTGTTTAACTCCTTTCCCTCTAGAAGTGAAACACCCGTGTTTCCTTTCCTTGGCATCTCAAACAGTGAATGGGTGGACTTGCATCTGGGCAAGAGTGTATGTCAGTTGTCATCAATGGAGAGTGGGACATAGATCTGCAGAGGGTGGCCCTGAAGAAGGGATTTAAGGAGGCTAATACTCTCTGCTCCTTCCTCATTTGTGAATTCCTTCTTCAGTCCCTACACTGAGGGGTTATCTGCCTCTTTGTGGATAACTTCCATAGTGGGAAATCTGTTAAGGAAATTAATTGGGGTTACTTTCAGTAAAGAAACTTAAGAGTTATGGGAAACTACAGAAAATGTACGAATGTGATGAGCAAATCCAAGACAACACAGAATGTCTATGGACTTAGTTTGTGGGCACAATATAAGTTCTGAGGTATTACCTGTTGTGACTAATAATAATCTGCTATTTTGAGAGTCTGTTATGTGTTCAGCACCGCGCTTTACATGTTCTTTTCTTACTTAACTATAATAACAGGCCTGTGAGAACTTAGGTTGTTTACCGTCATTCCTTGTAAGTGACAGATCTGCGATTCAACTCCAGAGCTCAGGTTTTTATTTGCAGGCTTTTATGACTTCCCCTTGAGAAAGCATCCATGTGGCGATTGGGACACTTAGGGGGCTCAGTGCTGAACCTTCTGCTTTTCCTTATGTTGGATGGTCTTCACCAGTCTCCTGGACCTGAAGCTCCAGATAAGGAGTTTGTGAGTGAGTCTGTCAGTGAAGATGATCGGTTGTAAAGCTTCAAGCGAGACGGAACAGGAGACAAATTGGCAAGGAGAGAGTAGACCCCAATGATTCTGAATGATTCAGTTAAATATGCCTCAGAGCCAAATAGCTTTTTGGTTTGTTTTTTTTTTTTTTTTTTTGAGTATGTTTCTTATGCCTTATTGATTTTGAGAAGTGCCGTACGCTTTTATTTTTTATTATTATTTTTTTTAAGATTTTATTTGTCAGAGAGAGCAAGCACAAGCAGGGCGAGCGGCAGGCAGAGGGAGAAGCAGGCTCCCCGCTGATCAAGGGGCCCGATGCGGGAAGCGATCCCAGGACCCCAGGATCATGACCTGAGCCACCCAGGCGTCCCGTGCCATAGGCTTTTAACTAGCAGGTTACTTGTAGGAAAGTTCCAGTACGTTTCTGATCGTTCGTTCTGTTCACTATTATGTCTAAACCACAGAACAGAGCTGTGGTCACTCTGACCTCTCTGTAGGTACCAGGTGAAGGCCCTCTAGGTGTTGGCCTGAGATGCAAAAGTTCTTTACCTTCCCTTGCTCCTTCTCCGCTGGGCTCGCCTGCGCTCCCTGCTGGCAGTGGGTTTACTGGCGAGGGGAGAGTGGCCCGCCACCTGATCCCAACTCAAGTAGTGAGATGGGTGTGAGTCCCCAGGAAGGAGGCAGGGGGAGTGGCCTGGACGCCACTCCTACCGCGGAGGCAGGACTATCTGCCTGGCCCAACAGCCCCAAGACACTAGGAGGAGGGACCTGCCAATGAAAAGGCAGACTTGCTGGCCAGAGGAGCTGTGCAAATGGGTTTGTAAGTTCGTCTTAGACCCCCCACTCCGATTCTTCTGGGGCCAGGGGGTTCTTCCTTGGACATTTTATTCCCTTGGTCCTTCCTTCCCACCCCACCCAGCTTCTGTAGCTTAATGGTCGGTTGTTTTCTGATGCGTTTGCGACAGCCCTCCCTGGTGGAGCCTTACTGTATCCCTGGAGGGGCGTGGGGACCAAGCAGCAGTCTGGAGAGGGTGTCTCTGGAAGCATTCCCCTGCACATCTCCCTTTGGGTGTGCTGGCTTTGCGCCTCTTCCCCAGCCCCTGGCCTGAGAATTGGCCGAGATCTGTAGCTGCGTCTACCAACCTCGGTCCCAATGCCCTAGAGGAGACCCGAAAGCAGAAGGAGAACACTCCCGACTTGGAGACTGTCCCTTGGCTGGCTGCGCACCTTTCCCGTGGTCCATCCTGACAGCTGCCGAGAATGGGGGAGCTCTCCCACGGGAGTCCCCGAGCCTGCTGCTGCTTGCTGCACTGTCCAGGGCTCTGTGACCTTGGTCTGGCGTCCCATCTGGCCTCTCCCTCAGCTTCAGCAGTAGTCCCTAGAGGGCCTCTCCAGTGGCCTGCATCCAGTGATGCCCCCGCGGCCTTTGGATAGCCCTCACACCTTCCATCCTCACACTTGTACCATCGTCTGCCTCTGCAGCACACAGGACAGTGTGTGTGGCGCCCATTTACCATGCGTCCCAAAAAGCTCAGGCAGTAGCTTTGCCTTGGCCCCCTCTCCCCTCCCCTTGGACCCCCTGCTCAGTTAATCCTGTGGCATCTCCTACATTCTCACCCTGAATGGCTGTGTGAAAGGCTCTGAAGTGCTGGCCGAGGTCTAGGTATTGGTGTAGGTGAGGAGGAAACCCCCAAAGCGGGGCTGGGGGTGGGGAATGGATGCGAGCATGAGCTGCCTTCTGCATTGATGACCCTTTCCATTTTCAAAGTACTTGCACTAATCTGTCATCTGAAAGTACAGTACAGGGACCAGCTGCTCGCCGGAGGCGGTACCATTAGGCCTGGAGCCTGAAGGGAAGGGGAGGGCTTGTGTCACCAGAGCCGTGCTGGCTTCGCTTGAGCTCGGACTGCAGATGGAGGGAGGCTAGGGGAACTCATGGAGTTCCCATTGTTCCCAACCCCTGACTGCCCTGAAGATAGTAATTAGGAAGACAGCATTGTCTTAGTTACATTTAGTGACTGGTCCTGGTATGTGTCAAGACACGGGGCTCTTGTTTAAATGCCAGCATTTGGCTATGAAATAGTATTATTGTTATCTCCATTTTATAGATTAAAAAACTGAGGCCACGAGAGGGGTTTTGTAACTTGCATAAGAGCACACAGCTCTAATGTGATGGGCTGGAATCTGAATCCGGGCGTCTTCACTCTAGATCCTAACCGCTATGCAGCACTGCCCCGTCCAGTTCTAGAGGCTGGTATTGAGGGGCTATCGTTGATATTCCTGTTGCTTGTGAGGTCTCAGGAATTGCTAGTGGCTAAGGGGGGCAGGCCTCCCCTTTGCCTGTCTTGTTGTTTTACCCTGAGGAACTTAGATGCTGAAGGGCCTGATACCAGCAAAGACCCTCAAAGAGCGTTGCATGAGATACGAGCTTCCCTAAGCAACGACTGAGGGGCTGGCACTGTCCCTCTGTGTACCCAGGGCTACTTGGGCTCAAAGAGTCCTGCCTCTTTCCTCTTGACCTCAGAGCTAAGGGTGCTGTCTTGTAGGTGACTGGTCTCGAAGGCTACTTCCTTTCCTCCTGGAACCTGAACCTTAATGCTTACCACCCACCTCACTCCCTCCTGTCATGACTGCTCGAGAAACCCCCTCCAGCCCAGCCCCGCTGCAGCAGCCAGGATCTCCAGGCCTCAGGCCCGCTTTGCAAGATGGTTCCAGACTTGAACTTTGCAGTGGTAGCTGCTGTCTCTCTAGTTTTCCTCATGCTGGGCAGTTTCTGTCCATCCAGAGCTCCTCCTAGAGCTCCTCCCAGATGCTTTAGTCAGATCCTCTCGTGGAACTTTCCACTTTGAGTTTTCAATTGCTCAGTCTCCTTTCTCCCACCTCCAGCCTGATAAATGTCCCCGATTCTCTTTGTGAATCTTTCCTCCCCCTTCTTTATTTTTGTTTGGACTCTTTTATTGTTCTTTGATGGCTTTTTACTCCACAAACTCCCCTACATGTCCCCCTTATTGTCCACTTGTAGTTCTTGTCTTTGTTCCTTTTCTGCCCTTATTCTAATGACCGTCTTGTCACCCCCCCCATTTTCATGTCTTTATTCATCTAAAGGCAGGTGAGCTTGTTTTCTGTCCATTCTACCTCTGCCATCTTCAGCTCTGCAGGGGACTTAAAATTTCATGCTCTGGGGGGAGGGGTCTGCTGGATTAGGAGAAGACAAGTGGCGAGCCACTGAATAATAATAAGAAAAAAAAAATACCTAACATTTAAGACACAGTTTTAAACCCTTTATGTATGCTACCTTCATATAGCCTATGAGTTGAGTAACATCCCTGGCTTACAGATGAGGAATGGGGGCACAGAGAGGCTAAGTAACTTGCCCGAGGTCACACAGATGGTGGGCAGTTGAGTCAGAATTCAAACCTGAGCAGAATGGCTGGAGAGGCGTTCTCGTCAGCATGCCGACTGCCTCGCTCCAGTGTGGATGGTTAACGAGCGAAGAGAGATGAGAAGTCACCTTCCAGCCCTTGAATCAGACATGGCAGGGTTGTGAGAGCACACTCTCACACACACACAGACACACACGCACACACACACACACGCACTCCGCCCTTTTCCCCTTTGTCTGCCTCTCTTTCTCCCTTCTTTCTTTTTCTGTCTCTCCTCTGGAGAGAAGCTGTCATCTTCTCTACACTCAGAGCGAAGACCTCAAGTGACCTCTCACGGTCTTCGTATTTCTGGGCTCCTGTAGTTCGGGCACCTCTCCCGGTTTCATCACCATCTCTTCTGTTTAAAGTCAGACTCTGGAGAGGAGGAATGGTATCTTTCTGGCAAAGGTGCCTGGCCTGTGTTGATGGTCCCAGGACAGGCTGAGCCATCAGGCTGCATGTTTGATGAGCAGTGCAGATATGGCGGCACCACTGCCCTTTGCTCAGAGAACTACATATCCCATGGTGCAGCTGGGGGACGCTGATTTGGCCGGGGTTGGAAACAGCCTTGCTTGGCTTCCTTGCAGCCCCTCCCACCAGGAGGCCGCTGCTTTGGAGGACGCTCTTCCTGAAAGAAGCAGGTGCAGTGTCCAGCCTCTGAGCTGTCCTTAGGGAACTGGGTGCTGTACTTCCCACCACACCCTACCCATCCTCTGCCAAAACTCACCCTAGCCTCTCTTCAGGTATCTGGGTTTTAAACTTGTTACATAAGTACAGTGATTAAGGAGTTAGAATATAATACCTAGGGTAAAGTAATTAGTACAAATAATTCCCCTGGAGAGAAAATGATTTAATGATAATCCCTGTCCCATCTCCCTCCCTCTCTCTCCCTCTCTCTCCCTCTCTCTCTCTCTCTCTCTCTCTCTCTTTCTCTCTCTCTCTCCCTCTCCATCTATGTTTTCACTTAAATATTAGGCAAAATGGAATGAGATGAAGTTGCAGAAGAAGCTTCTGATTTCTAGTTCAAAGACCAAATGAATAGACTAGGGGAGCTATTTATTCTATTATTTAATAGATTCCTTTCTGGGTGCAGTGGCTTCTTAATGAGATCCCCTGCATCAGGTTTTCTTTCCTTTTTTCCCTTTCAGTCTCTTTTCCGTCTTTCTTCCTGGAATGATCTTTGGACTCTGGGACATACTCTTTCCCTCCTTTCTCATTGAAACCAAGCATTATCCCCTACTTCCTGGCCTGCCCTGTCTTCTGCGTTGTCCGTTCTATAGCTAACAGCTCTCTCCCTGCTGCTTGGAGTTCAGGACGTATAAATTGCTTTATAAAATACACATGGATGCTTCTGGCTGAGCAGCCCTCCTCAATGCTGTGTGCTGTGTTCACCATCCAGGGCTGTGTGATGGTTGGATGCCATTAAGGACTGAGGTGTTTGGTCATTTGGGAGATCGGGTAGAGTCCTATGAACGTGGGTCCGATTTCTGCATGATTCTGATGAAACAGAACATCCTCCTTCGTGGGCACTAGCCTTCTGCTCTCCATCTGTTTGTGCATTTGACTGTCAGCCCAGGAACAGAAAGGACTGCAGGCCAGAGCGATAGCCAGAAGGAACACATTGCAGGGCTCCGAGCGGAGATGACATGTGTGGAACTGGCAGAGCCCGCATGCTTTGGCTTTTTTTGTGCAGGGTACGATGGAATACCTCTGGTGCCATTCTAGCAATGCCGCGTACCCTTTTCAGGTTGACTTGTGTCTATGACCGTGGGGCAGTGAGTTGAAGAAAACCAGTCCATTGGCCTCAAAGGTATATTCTCCTACTTTTACTCTTGTCCTTTTCGTTTGGTTTTATGGCACTTTTGTGCCCTTTGGCTAATGAGTAAGATGGGATAGGTAAGGGAGACATGACCTACTCGGTGCTTATGGTGGCTGGAACCAGGAACGCATCTTTTCCCCCCTTCGTTTTAATCTTGATAGTTGACCAATTTGGTCAGATGTCTTGGTCTACTGTGCTGCCTAAATAAAGTGAACATGAGTGAATCTTTGATTCTTTTTTTTTTTTTTTTTAAAGATTTATCTGTTAGAGGGAGAGAGAGCCAGCATGAGCGGGAAGGGCAGAAGAAGAGGGAGAGAGGATCTCAGGCAGACTGCACACAGAGTGTGGAACCTGATGCAGGGCTCAATCCCAGGACCCTGAGATCACGGCCTGAGCTGAAAGCAAAGTCGGAAGCTTAACCGACTGCGCCACCCAGGAGTTCCTGATGATTCTTTTTAAAAAGCAGTTTCCACTGGACACAGAAGATTTGCCAAATGTATACACCAACCTCTGGATATGCCCAGGATTTTTTTTCCTATGTCTGATAATGCATTTTCTTACAATTTGCCATCTTCAAAAAAAAGGCGGGGGGGGGGGGTCCCAAAGGGAAATACTAAATTAATTGAGGTTTTATATTCTCTGAGTCTGTGATAATGGGAACAGGAATTCGGGACAGATTGAGGGGGAGAAAGTGAAGTGGTGGGAGATGTGGCAAGGGGTTTGGTGTCAGTGAACCCAGGCTTGAATCCCAGCTCTGCTGTGCTGTGTGACCTTGGGTAAGTCACTGAAGTCTCTGAATCTCAGTTCAATTATCTTCCAGAGGGAGTACAGCTTACCTCCCACGGTTCCTGTAAGTATCAAATGAGGCAGCAGATTTGAAAATGCCTCAGAGCTCCAGGCAGATGGGAGTTGTAACTGTTACTGTTCTTTCATTAAGCCAGACTCACAAAGGCTGTGGAAACTGGTAACATCGTTGGTGGTGTCATTCTTTTGGGAAACTCTTGTTAGGCTACCTGAATGCACAGTTTTGTTGTGAAGTCAGGCTTGAACAGAAGTGGGGTCAGAGAGAAGAATGGGGGAAGAGGGAGGCGGGAACAGATGAGTGATCACAGGTTCATTGCCTGCCTTTTTTAATTCTGTTATATTTTAAGCTCTCTGTTTAACCCTGGCTGTGCTGGATTTTTCTCTGCTCTGGAAGCTGGATTGGGGGTTGGGGGGTAAACAAAGGGCAATATTTCGCTCAGAGTCTCCCCTTTTCTGAGGGTAAGTCCATCTGGAATCGGGAAAGGAGTGCTGGCAGACCTTTCTTTGACCCTTTCACTTTTTTCTTTTAAGATTTTATTTATGAGAGAGAAGCACAGAGAGAGAGAGCATGCACAAGCTGGGGGGAGGGGCAGAGGGAGAGGGAGAAGCAGACTGCCTGCTGAGCAGGGAGCCCTGTGGGGCTCCATCCCAGGACCCTGAGATCATGACCCAAGCCAAAGGCAGAAGCTTAACCAACTGAGCCACCCAGGCGCCCCGACCCTTTCAGTCTTTTCTGGATCTTCGTTTTCTCATCTGTAAAATGGAGCCAAAGCTCTAAGGTCCCTTCCACCTTAACATTTTATGGGTCCGAAACCATAAGCATCTAGGAATCTGATGATCTTAATGGCAAGGCCGGGTTAGGACATTGGAAGAACTGGTAGAGCTGGGGCTCACGGGGAAGCCTGAAGATACTGATCTGCTTTTCCATCGGTTCTTCTCTTTGATTGGGAGACTATCTCTAAAGGTTAGGCAGGAAGGTCAGTGGTTCAGGAGAGCACACGAGCTCCTCTCTTGCTGGTGTTGAGGAGTGTTGCTCTTTTGTGTTGGCGCCAGCACCGGCCAGGGCACACAGTGAATATACACACGGTGTTTTATTTAAGTGGAGGCTTTGCACTCTTCCTGAAATGTGAGCAGCCTGTTCCCCTCCGCGCCCTGGGGCCTGGGGTGCTCTGATCCCTTTCCCCTGGCGGCCTCTGGCTGACACAGCCTATCCCAGGTTGCCAGAGTAAAATGGGCCAGAGAGGAAGCTGTAGTCACGGCAAGCCGAGCGGCCTGTCCCTGCTGGGCAGGAAACCTACAGTGATGAATGGGGCCGGATGAAGTCATCCTGCTCCTCCAATCAGGCTGCTCCGAGAGAGCCAGGGGCCTCTGCAGATCGAGCCAGGCTGCGGGCTGCTCTCATGTACCTTTAGACAGAGGCTGTGAGTCTCTGGGAGTGGAGGGGGGGGTGTGAACCGCCCGCTCCTGGCTCCTGTGTAGGCCTCAGTCAGTCTGAATGTTATTGCAAGGTGAGTGGCTTCACCCGGCAAATTCCTCTCCCTCTGCATTCTCGACCTAGCCTTGCAGGGCTCCTGCTCTGTCGCTCGGCGCCTCCTTGCACAGCACCTCCTGCTTCCATCTGAGTGCCTGCACCCCCTTCTTGAGGTTCTCACTCCCGCCCCCACCGGCCCCCAGCCCCCTCCCTACCTGCTATCCGCAGCACTTGCTCGGCACCCACCAGCTGGCCTTTGCCCACATGCTTCCCTCTTCCTGACCTGTGGGTACCAGTTGGCCCGGTGATGGGAGGGCAGGGCCTCCATCTCTGTGTGCTCTCCCCCAGCAGGGGGAGCCCTGGGAGACCCACACTTGCCTCCTGGGAAGAAGTACCAGGCGAGGGGAGACGCCCCCTGACTCAGCCTGTTGTGAGCACCCGTGGGAAGCCAGGCAGCCCCCTGACTTGCCGGGGACCCCAGGCCTCTTTCCTGTCCCCCCGCCCCCAGTAGAGGCCATCCTAAGGGGCCAGAGAAGAGAAATTGGTGTCTTATTTTCCCTGACCTTCCAGAGGGGTGGTTTGTTCTCTCTGGGTGGACGTTTGTGACTCTGCCTTTTCTCTCTGGATGGTGCCGCTGCTCCTTAGGCCAAGCAGAGATCATGGAGCCGGCTGATATGGCGACAGCAAAGGTAGGCTGGAAATGCTGCCGGCCGCACTGTGCGTAAGTGGCTTCGCTTGGCAATTCTGCCTTTGGTTCACTTTTCTCTCCCCTCCTGTCCCTCAGCCCACCAGTCCTGAGCGCCTGGGGGCCGTGTCAGAGTGGAGGGGGCCGACCCCAGCGTGAGGACCTCAGGACAGGGGAGGAAGGGCTGGGTCCTGCAGAGCACACGCCTCACCTTCGCGTGCCCTGGAGTCTGAGCGGGTGGGGGGGGCGGTCTCTGGCTCTGTCTGGGCTGACTTCTGTGTCTGTCTTGTTAGCTCTGCCTCGTTTTTCTCATTTCTCCGGATCCTCTCTCTCTCTCCTGCCT